>NW_004524671.1:682241-695058 GCF_000260255.1 Octodon degus | reverse complement strand
CTTGTTCTAAGTAGGTGCTTTAGACCACTGAGCCATCTCTCCAGCCCTCTCAAAATATTCTCACCAATAGCCTTCAGAGCTAATATTTTTCCTTTATTTAATGCTAGAAGAATTAAGATGTAGTTGGTATACATCCACAAATGTTCCATAAAATCAAAGTTGATTGCAGTCTCACTGATATTTCTAGAATTCATGTAATTCCCTATCAGAATGGCAACAAACTCCCCCGTGCTAAATCACTCATTTGGTAACTATTGAGAAGCAGCAGCCCAGATGGCATTTCTCAGAATGGCATCAAAGTATTTAAAATGCTGATTGGCGACATATCACATATTTATATATGAGTGCAAAGCCATCTTTTGGCTATATTAGTACTGCAAAAATAAACACACTTGGGTCTTGATGAAAAGTTTAAAATTCTCATTGGCATTCCCTTTGCATTCCAGGTAAGAGAAAATACTGGCTATTTATCAATGCACTGCATTTATTAAGCACCCACTGTGTGTTCAGCACCTGGGCTATGGAACCTCAGCTGGGGAGACAGTCAAGGACTTACAGCTTCCTGGAGGAGGAGAAGGGCGAATGCACACAGGTAAGCAATGGGCACTGGAGACAGAGGAACACACACGACTCAACCTCTGTCCACAGACATGGGCAGAGCCTGAAGATGCAGGGTGGGAGGTGGTCAGTGTAGCTGCTGGGACGAGATGCCTCTGGCTTTGTGAAAACTGTGTTGGGCTTTGGACGGAATTTATGTACCATTTCTTGAAAAATTGAGGACTCATGTGCACTCACAAATGGAATTTTTCATTTCCTTTTTGATGTGTCCAGGAGGGCTCTACAGGATGTAAAGGAAGGAAGCACTTTGGAAGTAAGAGAAAGGCCCCTGGCACTGTGGGCAATGCGGAGGGTCAACATCCAGCCAGGAGCTAGCTCCTGGGTCAGGGGCTGTGGCTGGGCAAGGGCCCAGCCCTGGGTTTGGGCGAGACCAACAGGGCTTCTGAGCACCCTCCTCTGAGAGGTGCTGCCTGAATGAGACAACGCCATTTGAGCCGGGATGGGACTCCTTCCAGATGGCAAGTCCCGGCCAGCTGGGGTCCACAGGTGGCATCTGTGAAAACAGAGCAGGGCGACGAGCTGGCCGCCAGCGAGGGCCTCTGAATCACTCCCTGGTACTGGAAGAGTACTCATGAAGATGCGCACAGCCCGCCCCAGGGAGAAGAGGCCGCCTGCACCCTCTGAAGTGATCTGTCGGAGCTGCACGCCCACCTCAAGTCTTCCAGGGAGTCTCACTTGTGCACTTCATGACTTCATGAGCTTGTTGAGTGGTATAATTCCACAGGGCTTTTAAATGCAATTTGCTTTGCTTTTAAGGGAAAGATGAGCTGATAGGGAGGGTGTATACAGGAGATGGGTAGCTGTAGGGAGGAGGTAAAAATAGGAAAATTATTTAAAAGAAATAAAGCAGTGGCAAAGCTGGTTGAGTGTTTTTTTTTTTTTTTTTGTTTTTTGTTTTTTTTTTTAATTGAGGTTTTGCTTTATTATTCAGACTGAACTCAAACTTGGTTCAAACAATTCTCGGACCTCAGCTGCCCTCATCACTGGGGTTTCAGGCATGTGCTACTGGGCCACTAATTATTCTTTGAAGGCATTGTTGTAAAACCTGTATGCCCAGATTGGACTGCATTAGAATACATTGATAATAAAAGGTAACATATGTAACCCTTTTATTGCTGGGCATGTTCTGAAGCACTTGCACACATAAGTTCGTTAAGCAACCATATATGAGGTAGGACTTACTGTGGTCTCCAAGTTAAGTGAGGAAACTGTAGCACAGAGTGGTTGATACATTTGCTGAAAGTCACACAGGTAAAGGTAGGAACAGCACTCCGGTTTTTTGAGGGCTGCAGTTTATCTACTACTGCCACAATGACTGCAAGAATGGAAATGCTCAACGACAACTGTTTCTATTGGGAAGGAGTGGCTCATTGTTCTACATCATTCAGTGGTTGAGTATAGGACTTCAGGGCCTGATGACTTTCTTTTTAATTTTCTGTTTGGGCAGCTGAATATTTCCTGGTCCCCCTGGTTCTTCAGAAGAGAGCTAAAGCTTACTTCTGGGTAGGGTCATTCACAAAATAAAGGTCAGGCTCACGGTCCAAACAGGCCTGGAAAAGTCTGCAATGGTCTTCCCTCAGCCCAGAACAGTGCAGCTGGGCCTCAGCAACCCTTGCAGGTTGGGAGATTCCTGAAATGCTTGATTCCCCACAGGGTGATGAAGGGTAGCATGAGAGACAGGAGTCAGAGCAGAAACGGACACAGACAGTTGGTTGACATCATCTTGTCTTCTCTAGATCTGGCTCATGTTGAATAGTTGTCACTGAGAGGCGTTAAAGAGTGTTGATCTTGGGGGTCAGATGACAGGGGTGTGAGGCCTGACTCTTATCCTCACCAGATGTGAGAACTGACTTCTGTGCCTCAGTTTTCACAGATACAAAATACAGCTAATATTAGCAGTCACCTTAGTGTTATTGAGAGACTGGAATACACTTAAGATCTGTAAAATAAGGCCTTGTACACAGCAAGCACCACGTAAATGCTCTTTCTCTTACTTATTGACCACCTGTGGCATGCTTGACACTGTTCTATAAAATGCTGAGGGGCACGTAACCACTCTTTCTCACACCCCTTGACTTAGGTGTCTCTTTCTCCTCATCTCTTTGTTTTGCATTGCTGGGGACTGAACCCAGAGCTCCATGCAGGCTAGACAAGTGCTCTGTCACTGAGCTGCATGCCAGCCTCAATGTCTCTCCTTTTTCTACTGAAGAAACTTGAGTGTTGGTAGGGTTCAGTGACCGTAGCTAGCCTTCTCAAGAGGAGGAGGCACAGCCAGGCTTCTACTGAGGTGGATCTGAGCTCATAGCTGGGCAGTGAGCCTGTCCTCTCTCTCTCTGATAGATGGGTGCCCCTGCTGGCCTGAAATAATAGCCTACAGGGTCCTGGAAAGTGCTAGTGATTTACTACCTGGTGCATATTCTGCAGCCTGACTTGGAGAGGTTTTCAACTGCTTCGCTATGTCCTTTGCCCTACAGGTTGTCTTATGGGTTCAGAAGCACAGAAAAAGCTGGAGGGGACTGTGGCTTGTTTGCCATCTTATTCCCACGTTAGTGAGTGATAAGTGGTTTGAGTCACACAGCAGACTTCCTCTTAGAATGTAAGAGGACATAAACTGTCCCATTCTCAAACCTTTCTCACCTGGATCTGTGCTGTCAGTGACACAATGACACCATGATCTCAGACCCTCTGCATATTGTGTTCATGTGGAAGGACAGCTGGCCTACAAAATGTATGTTGGAGGCTCACTGCGACTTCTGGCCTCTCACCAGAGGAGTCCTCTGCCTTGGTTGCTGGGCGAGTTATCTCTGGGTGCATCACTCAACCTCAAGCGGATGAGTGTTTAATTCTCCATTCAGATAACAGGTTAGAATGTTTTAATTAAATCGATTTTCCTCCCTGGTATTTAACGTGTCTGATGAGGCAAGGCAGTTTTGGGGACCCAAAATAGGTGTCATAAATGTGCTAGGAGTACCTGCGAGCCAGGGGATCTGAACATCTACGTGATTTACTGCTATTTGCATGGTAAATCTTTAGACTTCATGTAATATTTACTTTGAAGTATGCTAAAAAAAAAAAAAAACAAAAACAGAGAAACAGGAAACAGAACTCCCAGTTCTAGTTACTTCCACGAAGCAAGAAATAGGCAGTATTGATTAAAGAGGAGTCAAGTTGAAACACATAAGATTGAGAACCTAATATTTTTTGACCTATAAAATCAGTCTCGCTTGGGTAACAGTAGAATAAAAATTAGACAGTAAAAGAAAAGATTCAAGAAGATCAAAATGGAAACTCGCTCCTGCTCTCCATGTGTTATTAAGACAGATGATAAAGTACTAGAGGAAGAACATTTAGCACTATCTGTATTGGAGAAGGGTAGCAAATCTGTGCAATTCAGGAACAGTGAATTGGATAGGATAGAATATTAGGGTAAAAATATTAGCAGGGCTATTGAATTAAACCATCTGAGTATCCATTTTTTCATCTGTCAATTGGGAGTTTTGCAATGGCTACTTTCTGAGACTCTTCAAGGTGAAGACTCTGAGACTAATGGGCATTTGAAATGGGATTGGATATTGATTCCTTATGAGTTGAGATGCTCCAGACTAAATAGAAAATCTCTTTTAAGGATTTATGGAAAAGCAAGACCAATGTGGGATTGATGTCTTCACAAATGCTTTGAAGGCCTGTGTGATGACTTGCACCTGGATGCACCCCCCCCCAAGCCCTGATGCACTCATGGGGGGATACTTTGCAGAGCTGGCTAGATGTAGAGTGACAATGGGGTTAAGGGTGCCCCACCCTACATTTGGGTGGCACTGCCCAAAGGGCCAGTAGCCTGGATGGAATATAAAGAAACAGAAAGAAGGCAGTCTGCTGCTGCTTGCATCCGCCTCACCGTATTCTGCTTGCTTGCCGTGGACTAGTTCTGTGTGATGCCCACCTGCCATGCTGCCCTGCCTTGGAGCCAGCCGACTGCGGACTGAAACCTCTTCAAACTATGAATGGAAATAAGCCTTTCCTCCTTTAACTTTGAGTGTTGGAGATTTTATTCCAATAATAAGAAAAGAAACTGAGCTAGCCTATTTAAGTGGACTGTTAAACAAGAGCATTCCTGGATTGCTGCCCCCCAGGGAACTTCTGTGGGGGGCAAGACAACCTAAGAGTTCTCATACCCACTATGGTACCACTCAGTAGGGAGAAATAGATTCATTTGTAGTTTAGAATAGAAATAGGAGATGATTTTTGTTACCATCAACCTGAAAACATCTTCCCTCTAGCAGAGCACACCCTCCTACCTTCCTCAGGGGGGCCCACAGGGCTAAGGACAGAGGCCGTGCATCCAGGGAGTCACTCAGCAAGTCAGGTCAGGGTTCTGAACTTTGCAGAATGAACGAGAGAAAAGCATACTTGTTAGCAGTGTCATCACGATGCCTGTATTTTCAAGCAAATCCATCAACTCAGACTAAAGTTCTTCAAATCGTAATAAGATCCCCATTAGAGAAAGTGGCAGGATGTAATTGGTAAAATTTTCAAAATACCAGTAATATGCCAACCACTCCTCCCAGCATCTTAAGTGTGTTGTCTTTGCACTGAAAATGCTCTCACCTCCGTACCTTTCATACAGATAGTAACACTGGGACATTAGGAGACATGAAGCTCAGTGGCTCACTAGAAATGTGGGGAAAGCTGCGTGACACAGGGGAGCGGAGAACACTCCTGAGGACCTGATCATTCTTTTGCTTGGGAATAGTGAGAGGAGCTGGGTATTTCTCTTACAGCCCCACCATGACTTGTTCAATAGCATGACCTATCATTTAATTAGATAACAACACACACACATGCACACACACGCACACACACAGTGCCTATTTACAACTACTATTTATTGTAATCAAAAGTGCTGGACTGTGTTATTGGGCGGCTGCACCTAACCTTGCAGGGTACATGAGGAACTGAGTGTGGTACCCATTTGGTCAAGATCCTCACTCCACCCTCCCTCATCTGCTGTGTGACCCAGGTACACTGCCTCATGTTACCCATATACAAAATAAGTTTCACAATGCTGCTTCACAAGGGCACTGGGAGATTTCAATGAAACTTTACACCTAAAGCAGGTAGCACAATGCCTAGCACATAGTAAATGCTTAATAAACAGTGACTACACTAGTGATTTGGAGTGTCACCTAACAAAGGAAACTTTGTCTTTTCACAGTGTTCACTTTGCCGAGCTTAATTGGGGTGTGACACTCTATAAAGTTGCTCCCCAAGGCTCTGCAATAGACTCAACAGACAGAAATATATTTAAAGTAATGAACTTATTCATTATCTCACCAATTTTATGGGCCAGACCAACAGGATCTGCCCTGATGATGGTATAAAGTGGCAGAGGCAGCACCTCCCAGCTTCGATTTCTGGCAGCTGTTCTTCCCCTAATACTCCTCCCTAACTTTCTGTTAGCTCCTTTGCCTTTTCTATTTCTGAGCTCACAGTCAGAGGTATGTGCATTTTTATTCCCAGTGTTCTCATCTGTTGATTTTTTTCATCTACTAAAAAGTAACGAGCTTAAGAAAAGTTCAATTAAAATGAAGCATAAATATTTTCTTTTTTGCCGTGTCATTAAAAACTCTCTCCCCATTCCCCAGGGTTGCCTGGCACCCATCCAAGGGCAACCTTTCCCCTGCTGGCCTGCAGCTCTTCAAGTGCACGGGAAACAGATTTGCTTAGTCTGTCTCGCCAGGGTCCGTACAGGGGGAGAAGAGCGGTGGTTTCAAAGGACCGGAAAACAGTGCAAAGCAGAAAAGTCAACAAAGAGAGAAAGGCGGAGAATAAAAGCCAAAGGAGAGAACAGAAAGTGACGTTATAGAATAAGCCTAGAATGGACAACTCTTGGAAGATGGCATTTGACCTTTGGTTTTGGCATTGAAGGTATACAGGGTTCATTGTTAAATAGTGGTGGCCTCTGGAAGAGAGACCAATGCCACAGTATTCTTGTGAATTTCTGATCAATTGCAATATTATTCAATTGGTACTTCCCATTTATGTTATCAAGGGATGGGGCATCTTCATCTGCAGCTAGTAACATTGAATGTGCAACAGTATGTACTATGAAGTTAACAGGGATGAGAATCTTTGTTCCTTAAAAATACCATATGGACTAAGGGCAATACAAGTCCAATTTTAGAGACAGGATACCTGAGTTCTAGGGAGCTTACCATGAATAGATGACTGAACCAAATCCAAGCAGTTGGATCCCGAGGTCTGTGCACTCCCTCCTATTCTACAGTATGATACACTCCACATGCTGGAGGACCTGCTCAAGGTTTTCCTGTTGTAACTCTTCTCCCTTTTCTCTCCTCCTCTTTCTCGCCCTCTATTTCTGCTGCCTTCTGTCTTTACACGAATCTTGCTCTGAGAGTCATCAGCTTCTATTTCTTAAACAGGGTTAACTGTGGTTCTGTCTGGCTTCCTGCAACTCTGTTTCCTACCACAGAGCTAGTGCATTCCCACCAGTTGTTTCTCTCCTTGTCATTAAGCCAGTTAAATCAGTCATCACAGGAAACTCAAGTAGGGGGAACTGCTCCATCTAGAGTTCTTTCTTTGCAAATAAGTTACTTGCTACTTCTATGTAGTACCCTTCTAACCTTCCCCTCAAGACTTTGCCTTCTTTGAACATTGCATTGTCTCTTCCAGACTGGGCCCAAAACAATGGCAGCTCTGTGAGTGGCTTCCTGCAGGACTCCACAGAGTGGCATATTCCTGGTCATCTTCTCTTTTCTAAACAAATGGACCTCTTTGTCAGTCCTTCTTCCTAAGAAAGTACACTCTTTCCTCCTCCTCCTCCTGCTCCTCCTCCTCTTCCTCCTCCTTTTCCTCCTCCTCCTCTTCCACCTTCTTCTTCTTCCTTCTTCCCTGTCTCCTTCCCATACTCTTAGCTCTCATTGTTTCATTTGGTCCTTTAGCCTCATCAACATCTGTCTTGCTTATCAACAAAACAAAACACTGAGGTAAGGGTGCACAGTGATTCACATCATGCCTGTCATAGTCAGCACATCTTTATGTCATGTAGAAATATTTCTTCCTAAAAAGGCAGAGATGCAGCTGAAATTCTGCTAAGAGCATTTCAGGGCTGCAGTGATAGCTCAGTGATCTAAGCACCTGCCTGTCAAGCTCAAGGACCTGAGTTCAATCCCCACTACTGCATGCCATGCAGACCCCTGAAAATGGACTTGGTGGCGCATGGCTATAATCCCAGTGCTGAGGAGGCTGAGACAGGAGGATCACTACAAGTCAAAACTATGTGGTGAGATCCTATACCAAATAAATAAATAAATAATTAAAAAACAAAAGAGTGTTTCTGAACTTTGTCTCTTGAGTGATTGACACATTTGTAAAGAGGGCAGAGCATGTTCTACTTTCAAAGTTAAATTCCAAATAAGAACATTTCTGACACCTAAAAGCACTGGTGACTGAAATCTTTAAAAGAGATGAACAAATATTTCCCAGGACAGAATGGCTCTTTATGGTATAAGTACCCAATTATAAGCATTTTACATGTATAGCTGTGTAATTTTAAGCAGTTAATTTCCATTTGGTTCAGTATTTAGATCTTTGGAATAGGCATAATAAAAACAACTCAGGGGCTGGGGATATAGCTCAGTTTCCTGAGCACCTGCTTAGCAAGTGCAAGGTCCCAATTCAATCCCTGGTACTGGAAAAAAAAAAAAAAGCAAACAAACAAGGATTTCAACAAAAAACAACTGGGTTGTGAATAGTACCTATTCACAAAAAGTTAAATATGTAAAACTATTATATACTAAAAGTTCTTGACATCCTTATATTGTATTCTTCCTCTTTTCTGAATATATTTACTTAGTACCTAATATGTTCTAGGCAGTGTGCTTGGCTCCAGGATACAGCAGTCAGCACAAATAGAGTCTCTGCCGGCAAGGAGGGAGCACTCTGCTGAGAAGGTGAGACAGAAGTCAAACAATTATGGAAGGTCATGCAAATACTGTGTGATACCAGAGTGCAGGTTCATGGTAGTGAGCTGGTGCATGAGCTGAATGAATTAATTGTGAGTGTTTGGCCTAGCTGGGAAGCAGAGGGGCTCTCCAGTCTCTTCCCAGAAATGAGATGAGTTAATATTTGGGAGGAGAAGAGGAGCACCCTTGGCAGGGAACCTAGGCAGCAAGGGCAGAGGGTGGGAAGGAAGATGCTACGCTCATAGGGTGCAGGTAGGCGACAGAGGTAAGGATGATGCAAGGCTCTGGGCCAATAAACAGCTGACATCTATGGAGCAAGAATTGGAGAACAACATAAACTTAGGGTGTGTGTGTGTGTGTGTGTGTGTGTGTGTGTGTGTGTGTCTGTTAAGAGTCTAGAAGTAGCATTTGTGTTTCCAAAGGTTACTTTGGCTGCAGTTCATAACCATGCCTTGTGTCTTGATGAGGCTCACCAGGCTACCGAGAGACGAGCAAAGTGCGGAGATCTGGCCTGAGGTGGCTGTGGCCACAGTGGGCTGGTGTGGACGGATCTCAGGAGCATTTGGCAACAGCAAAGGTTGGGATGGGGCAGGGAGTGTTGAGGCCACAATGACTTCAATTAACCCTAATGAGTTGGAGGTTATTTCCTTTTGCTTTCCTCCACTGTCCAAGATGACATGTGGGATCTTTCAAAGTTTTGAAATGGGCAGTGTTGCCTTAGAGCCACACTGCTTGGGTGTGCTGCTTAGAATAAAAGAAGGAAGCTGACCTTCAACCCATGTCTTTGTTTTGCTCCAGCTGCAGAAATCATTTTCAGTTGCTCTCTGAATTTAGTGAACACAGTCCCTGTCACCTTATCCCTTTGGTGGCTGGTTCCTCTGCTATATTTTCACTTGGACGTGATTCTCACTGGCAGAAGAAAGTTCAGCACCAAGGCCTGCAGCTGTGAAAATACTTGCTACTCTCCAGAATGATTAGTGCCCCTGGGAATAGATTCACAGTGCCAACCACTCGCTGGTCCTGAAGTGACCCTGTTATTTTGGGAAGTGGTAAAGGAAATGGTATTTAAAAACCCCACGTGGCACTCTCTCTGGGCACTGGAAGGTGTAAGCGATAAAACGCTCACAAGGCTCACACTAAATGTCTATGTCAGCAAAATGCATCTGCGCTTTGGGCGACTATCCCAGGACCCGCTCTTCCCCTCAGTTAAATCATTAGACAGCAGAAGTGTTCAGTTCAGAAGAGCCATTCATCTGTCCCTGCTCCTGGATTGTTATTACAAACTAAACATAATCTTCAGGCCAATTTATGAGCCTCAGAAAAATGCTGCTAGATGTTGAATTACTGTGAGCGCAGTCTCTGTTGACTTCCCACCATTGCCCCCGCCATGCTTGTCCTGTAGCTCGAGCTCAGGTTGTTTGGAGGAAAGACACGGCCACGTGTTCGTGGAGCATTTACCTCTATGGCGAGTGAAGCATTTTTTCCCCAACTCCATAGAAATGGACACGTCTTGCGATCCTTATTTATTTTGAACTTTATTTAGCTACAAGATATTGAAAAGTGAAATAAGAAATCCTTTCAGGTATGGCCTTAGATGCAGAGACAGGCACACTGGCTGACTGGGTACAGATAATGACGCTCTCCCTTGAAGATGCCGCTGCAATCCACAGGGCACTAGAAAGAGGTCATTGCTGTGGAAGGAAGCGGAAGTGAGATAAAGCTCAGAGTTTAATTTCCATACAGTCTTGCTATTTTACAAATGAA
Source organism: Octodon degus (assembly GCF_000260255.1). Lineage (NCBI taxonomy): Eukaryota > Metazoa > Chordata > Mammalia > Rodentia > Octodontidae > Octodon > Octodon degus. The sequence goes on along the minus strand of NW_004524671.1, from coordinate 684,694 downwards.
TGTCCAAGGCATCTTGCAAGCCTGGCACAGGCATTGGGGGATTTACCAGTGGTTTGTGATTTGCAATTACCCCAAGCATTGTCTGTTGGCCCACTGTCCTCAGAAACAGCACCTCTGTTCCCTTGCCTGCTGCTCTGCCTCCCTGGAATCCTCTCTCCTGCCACCCTGTCACCACTGCCCTCTGGACTCCTCCTTGCTGGTTTGCTCTTCTCCTGGTTAGCAGGTCTGCATTTATGCTGCCTAACCAGAAGCACTGCCATCAACAGGAACTGATTATAAATACAAATCCTCCAGCCCCATCCTGAACCTACTGAAGAAGGAGGGTTTTCTTTTGGTTGGGAACCAGAAATCATTATTTTTTTTTTTTACAGTTCTGTGGACCCAATCCATGCAGGGTAGGCAAGTGCTCTGCCACTAAGCCCTCAGTAATTATATTTTGGCAAACAAGTGATTTCAATGTGATTCAAATTTGAGAGCCAATGCTGTATGTAAAGCTTAGTTCAAAGTGTATCACCTCTTTGTTCAACATCCTTTCTTGCCTTCTTTCCCAGCGATAATCTAAACATATATTTTTCCATATCCTTCTATTCAGTGCCTTCAACAATGAAGCACTAGTTCCTACGTCCCCGTCCCTGTACTAAATGCACCAGCCGCTCCTCCCTATCCTCCCTTTTGTAGAAGCCATTTCCTCCTTTAGAGTCTATTAAAATTAATATTTATGTAATCATACATGTGGCTCTAAAGTCTACTGGTATAGAAGGATTTATAAAGAAATGCAGCAGCACCCTCTACATCTCACCTCACTCTTAACAACTCCCCCAGTTCATCCCCCAGGGGTAACCACCCTCACTGTTTCTATTTAAAAACCTCCTTACAACTGCTTTTATTTATATAATTAATAAGCAGCTATTTCCATTTCAAGATGACTTTTAAATTTGTCTAATAACTTTCCTATTTATCTGCTAATTTTTGCTATCCGTGTTAGATAAAATTGGAATAGATAAAGGTAAAGTTTGGTGGACACCCCGTTGCCCCTCTGCATTCTTCCCAATGCATCATAAGTTAAATCTAGAGTGTGCCAGCCCCCTGGGGTAGGGTTTGGTGGGAACTCTACTTCCTCTGCTCTGGCATGCATCTCTGCTGGCACACGCCTCCCCTGTCCTGTTTTACAGTAGTGTGTGTGTATGTGTGTGTGTGTGTGTGTGTGTGTGTACCTCCCACAACAACTAGTTAGTAAAAGCTCAGGACATGGGCCTAGGCTTCACTCAGCAGCTTCCCAGAGCCAAGCCTAGAGGTGGACGCATAAGACCTCAGTGTCAATGTGGTGAATTTAATAAAGGAGAATACTTGCCCAACTCTGAAGCGCATTATTGCTCCATGAGCATTGGAAATTCCCTTCCCCTTCCAATGTGGTTTACTGACATTCTTGGGGAGTGTACTGAGCTTGGAAGGAGGAGGCTTATGCCTGATGAGTCTCCTTGGTGACCTTGAAGAAGACGTGACAAGCTTTGCTTCTACCTCTCCATCAATAAAAGAGCAACAGTGCTGCCACATGCAGCCAGCACTGTGCTGAGGATCCAGTGCAACCCTGCGACCACAAATGTAAATGATCAGGTTGACACAAAAAGGTACCCTATCCCTGTGGTTGTACACAGGACTGTAAAGAACAGGAAAAAAATCTTTTAAAAGAAAACTTCATTTTTAGATTAGGGGATTTTGTTTCCAAGATTAACCTAAGAGTTTTCAGGGGAAATTATATTCTTATTATCTGAAACTGGAAGCAAGGAAAGCCTAACATTCAGTATCGCTTGCCTATTCTTGTTGATGAGAAATAAACATTATTCACTTATGCCAACCCTTCACTTTGAAGGGATTTTAGACTTTATCTCGATTTGATGTTTTTTAAAAAAATTAACCAAAGGCACATATTCTAAGCCCTCGTCTGGCCTACCCATTAGAAAAGTGTGAGCTACCATTCTATCGAAACTAATGAAACCTTAAATGTATAACCAACTCTCAATTACCAAGGTTAATGGAACTACATGCATACATAATTATATATTACATTTATACAGTGCTTTTAACTTCTTCAAAGCCCTTTTTGCTGTATTGCATATACAAGACAGATGAATTTTTTTGGAAATGCACAAATAAGAAATTATAGATTCAATAATTTAAATTTTGTGCCTGTCCAAAGCTATTAGAGCTAGTAAAATGGCCTAGGAGGACTTCTGTCACTTTGTTCTTTCTCACTTCTCTCAACTGAAGGTGAGTAATGAATGAAAGATCTGGAGCCAGCCCGGGCCTTCCTCGAGGAGATCTTTAGCTCAGGGCTGTTACTTAGCTGCACGTGTGACTCCATCTGGAAAGCCAGAGAGACAAAGTCACAGAGATGCGGTGTAAGCAACGGTATCTGTGGATGGGCTCTTTTCACTGCCGCTCACTCCACAAGC
>NW_004524671.1:677212-682041 GCF_000260255.1 Octodon degus | reverse complement strand
ACACACACACCCTTCTGCTGCTCATATGCTGGTGAGGGCCTGGAGAGGGGTAGCTGCTCAGGAGGGGCCAGCGAGGAAGTATAAGAGCTGCCTCTGGGCTCTAGGAAGGCAGCCACGGTGGGAGGAGTGGACCTTTGCTGTGTGCTGGGGCCCCAAGTCTGTGATTATTAACTCTGCACCTTTTGTCATTCCTCAGCCCTCTTGGGTCTCTGGCCAGCTGCCTGTATGTTGGTGTTGCTAATACTAATCAGCTAGACAAGGGTCGGGTGAGGATAACAGGTGAGTAAGTGTGAAGAGCTTTGTAAATGCGGATACACTCATGGTCATAAGCCTTCAACAAGTCAGCCCTGGATGGGTGCGCTGGCCAACACAGGAATCAGCTCGGGGCTCTGGAGCTCCGCTGCACCAACCTTTCCATAGGAAAAAGAAATAGGCTGGCATTGGTATTCAGAGAGGTTAGCAATCACTGACACTATCAGGACAAGATCTGGGTTCGATGCATGAAAGAGAGGTAGACAGGCAGGAAGGGGAAAGACAGCTTGAAACTGCCAGTGGGTTCTTGCTGGCACACCCACCACCTGCTGCAGGGGGCACCGTACCCTCGACAAGATGGCCATGCCACCCAAAGTGCCAGGTGACAGACAGTGCAAAGGGAAGGGCTGCTTGGCAGCATCTCTCCACCAGCCCCACGGGCCACACACCTGAGCTCTTCCTTTGAAGGGCACCCTGGAAGTCATGGGAGGAGGCAAGCCCGGATAGGCACCAGTATTGCTCTGCTTCTTTTGTAAACCTTCCAGAGCCCAGAGCCAGTTCACACCTATGCCTCCCTGGGTGCTAAGACCCCAACCGGCCCTCCAGTTGCTCTGGTTCCTATTCCGTAAGACTCTTCGTGACATTAGCAAAAATGTAAACTTTTCCTAGGAGTCCATCACCTCTTTGACATTAACATTTATGTGCCCACCACACACACACACACACACCCACACACACACACACACACACACACACACACACACCCTTCTGCTGCTCAGCTATTACAAACTACCAGGACAGAGGACCACAGAGATAGCTCAGCAGTCTAAGCGCCTGTGTAGCAAGTGCAAGAACTGGGTCCAAACTACCAGGGCAGTGTGGGCTATGTAGCAGAACATTTAAAAAGATTGTGTCATTTTCTCTGAAAAGCAGGAAGAGAAGAAAACAAAAAAGGAAAAGAATCCTTTAAGGCTGATGCAGGACCTGAGTTCAATGTAGGACCACGATGATGGCGATACTCTCTGAATTACTAACAGCCCCAGAGCCTACTTTATTTTTTGATTAGGACTGGCTAAAACTTAGGGAAGAGGGTTTAAAAAGAAAATGGTAAAATAATCCCAGGAAATTAGGAAATTGTGTTCTAAATTGGAGTTTGGGAAGATAAAAATCCTTGAAAGAATGTAACTAATTTTAACCACGTGAAACAATTTTAAAATATTAAATATTCTATAATGTCCTACTTAAAGGTCTTTGGGCTAGCATGGTACATGGAATATAGTAAGCTTTTTGCTGGTAAGGCAGGCCTGGTGTCAATTTCACTCTTCCCATGCCTTGGAGTACTCGTACCTGAGCTCATTTGTACAAATATATGATTTGTCCAGGTGTCCTGTTTCCCAAAAATATTAAAACAAAGAGTCTGAGGGAAAGTGTCCCTGGGAGATACTGTCTTGCCTGCCACGCCAGTCTGGATTAGGTTGCTTCATAGCTGGCATAGCTAAATAGCTTCCAGATTTTATTTGGTGTTTTTAATGCTATGGACTATCAATAAAGAGGAAAAAAAAAAAACCCTATAAAGAGGGAAAATATAGACAGGATCACACACCACAGAGGTAGACTACTTGCCAGTGTGTGAGAGGACCCGAGTTTCCTCTGTAGTACCATAAAATGAATTTTTTTAATCCTTTTTTTCTTTTTTTAATGTATTTAGGACAGGGTCTACAGGGTCTTACTACATAGATCGGACTCATAGTGATCCTCCTGTTTTTAGCCTCCCAAGCCCTGGGATTACAGACACAGGCCACCACACCCAGTCTCAGTCGCCATCTCAGCATGCCCCAGGGGCAGGCTGGCAAGGTTCTCTGGACTCCAACCTCTGCCCCTGCCCTCAGCCTAATCAGGCACTTTCGTCTGCTCAACTATCTGGCCGGCCCTCATAAAATGAATTTATTTATTTATTTATTTATTTATTTATTTATTTATTTATTTATTTTTGCTCCGAATGCCTGCAGGGCAGGTTTGGCTGGCTTGAGTTGTGGGGATCGAACCACAGCAACCTGAGCCTGACTGCTTAGTTGAAGCAGCCACTTAAAGAACTGAGCTAAGGGGCAGGACCCCCAGGATTTTTTTTTTTATAAAATGAATTTTTAAAAGCAAACATTAAAAATAAATAAAAAGAAAGAAAGCACTTGCTCAGATCTCATGCTCTTAAATTAACTGATATGCAACAAAAGCGTTTCGACCTCAAGGAACCAAAGGTTCTCACTCGCAGTCTTGGACACCTGTTGCACCTTGCTCCCTGCCCCCGCCCTGTCTTTGTGTCCCTTCATACTTGGTGCTCGAGTCTCCCACTCCTCCCTTGTCTCAGTCTTGGCCTCTGGTCTGTTGCTCACTCTTTGGACTTGGTGACTGGTTCCACCTTCCTGCTTTCCACCTGTGACATTCCTTCGAAAGAGTTTTGTTTTTCTTCTGGCTCTACTTTTGGCTTTGTAGACCTTTGGTCCAGCTTAGCCACATTTTCATCCCAGGATCCATGCATGGCTTTGATTTGCCTCTGTGGCATCCATGCGGGCTCCTTGGGGTGCTCGGAGGGGATAAGAGGAATAGTCACATGAGGAAATGGAACTCAAAGTATGTGAGGAATAGGGGCTTTGCTGTTGTTGTTTCTGTTCCCTTATTTCTTTTTTGAAATTTAAAAAATATCTTTTATTTATTTGGTACAGGTTCTCACCATGCAGCTCAGAGTCATAGTGATCCTCCTGTCTCAGCCTCCCCAGAACTGGGATTACTGGAGTGTGTAATCATACCTGGTTTCAGTGGCTGGCTCGGTGTGGGGTCAGCATAGCGTGTGGTACCAGGGATCAAGCTGAAGTCTTTGAGCTGGTGCTTAGACTGCCAAGCTATCTCCCTGGCATGTTTCCTTATTTCTTCCTCCTCCTCTTCTTCTTCCCCTCCGAACTCTGATTCTTTTTCAATTGCCTCAACCTTCTAACTAGCTGATCCACTTAAGTGGGAGAGAGTCCAGGGCTTCCCTTAGCCAAAGTAAGCTTGATAGCTAGGAGACTTTGCTGAGCCAGGAATGTCTCCCAACGTCATTAGGGGCCATCTGGCCACACTAGTTGAGAAACTGCTTTGACTTGCCAAAATCAGTTGATAGGACAGCCAGTACATATCAGCCAGATGAAGAAATGGATACCAACTCCTAAACATATTCTAGTTTTATAGTACTGTGTCAGGTACCTTATTTTATTTTATATATTTAGTACAAGGTCTCACTACACAGACTGGACACCTAGTGATTCTCCTATTTTCAGCCTCCTAAGTGCTGGGACTACAGACATGCACCACCACGCCTAGTATCAGTTGCTGTCTCAGTATGCTCCGGGGGATGCTGTCTTCCTGCACAGCATGCTGGGGATTGAACCCTGGTTGCTGCACCTTCCTAAGCAGGTGCTTTAGTCCGCTGAGCTTTCTGGCCAGCCCTTGTGTGACATACTTCAAATGAAATAAAATATAAAGCTTGAATCTTAACTTGAGAAATGCAGCTTCTTATACCTACTCACCAAAGACTGCCTGCAAATGGCAAAGAGAACCAGAATACACTTACTGTTTCTTGTGGAAAACTAGAAGTCATCTCTTATCATGGGATTATGTATTAGCAAAGCATTGGCTACAGTAGTAGCAAAACTCTAATGCCATCTGGAAGTGGCGTGCACAGCCACCATCCATGGATTTCCCACATGACATCTTTGTAGACAGTGAAATGTGTAAAGCAAAATGAAGGACTCATTCATGGGCCTTTTGGGGGACAGCATCCCCAAACCTTTGTTCTGTCTTCTGTAATAATCTTTGCATCAGTTTGTTTTCCATACTCTCAGGAAATGGACAAAAGATAGAAGGGAAAAGGATATGTTTATGCACACACAGGATAATTGTACTGCTGATTTCTGCCAGTCTTGTGAAAGGAACAGTTAATGCTTAATATTTTTTTTCTTTTTATTCTTATTTTTTTCTTTTTAATTTCTTATAACTTTTGTTGTTGTTGTTTTAATTTACCCAATTTTGTACGTTCATATCTGGTAACCTAAACAACTAATTTGGAGATAATGTCATGCAATACAGCAACCATTGTTGAATTAAAAAAAATGTCTGAGGCTAGGTAATTCTATAAAGAAGCATATCTAGTTTACTATTCTGAAAGCTTTAAAGGACAGATCAGCCTTGATGAGGACTGGATGGCTCTGGCAGTATCATGGCCCAGAGCACATGAAAGGAAGAATCCCTTCAACCCAGAAGACTCCAGAGACATCAGGGGCCAAGCCTGTGGCCAAAGGCTGGACCTTCCCGTGGACCCCTGGAGAAGGTCATTCCATCTCAGAGTTCCCAGCCAGAGAACCACATCCACAAAAGGAACCCCTGGGATTGCATTCTCCCCATATCACAACTACAGCAATCCTGAACATAGAACTTTTTTTTTTTTTTTTTATAACTTTCTAACTCAAACATAGGTTAAAAAGACAAATGATTGCTCGTACTTTCAATAGTGGACTTGAAAACTAGTTGTTTTTCTAAAATGCTAA
>NW_004524671.1:659318-673140 GCF_000260255.1 Octodon degus | reverse complement strand
GTTTAATTCTGAGTTCTGTCATTTATTATTGTATGAAATAGGGCAAATTATTTAACATCTCTGATTCCTAATTTCCAGTGCTGTCTTGTATTTGCAAGATCTTGGTAACGTCTTGTAAAAACACAGATATTCAATAAATGTTAATTTCTTTTCTTCCTGCGAATCCTGCAATCATAACTGCAACCATGTTGAAGCTTAGCATGTTATCATCTGGCTCTCTAAAACTGAATATTTTTATTATTTTCAATTATTTTCCTTGATAAATATTCTATGAGTTTTTGCAGTGCTGCTTTCAGGGCTGTGATATGCCTTAGTTCACCTGTGGGGCCAGCTTGTATGACAGGTTCTGGGGACCCCTTCTGTTGCTAGAATCTCACAAAGGTGCTCCTGCAGCAACTTTCTTCGGTTTTCAAGGTCATGACCCTGTTTCACTTCCTAAATGCATTCCTACCTGAGTGCAAATGTTAATAAGTGCATATCAAATGAGAATTTTAATTCAGTTCATCATATGTTTATGTATTTAAATTTAAGAGTCAAATTGGTATAATTGGTAACATTACCCATTTGCTTTGATTTGAGATGCCAAGTGATTGAAAAAATTTTTAATTTAGAAGTGAATTACCTTGCTTATTTGAATTTATCATTTTGGCATAATTAGGATGAACTAATTTAATTTGCAGTTATCCATTTAAATGACTAAATTATGTCTACTGAGATACTCAAGACTACATGATTAGGAGAGTCATCCCGCACATCTCTCTGTCTTCTCAGGGGTAGAAATACTTATGGGTGACTTGTGGGGCTTGGAAACCCTTCTTCAGGCTTGGTCCTTCACTAAGATTATATCTTTTGTTGTCTTGCATTGCTCCCCTGCCTCACTCTTGGATGCTGAATACTTTCTAACAGAACCACTCTGTGTGCTGCATAATGGCCACCCTCCCCCTTCAATGTGATTCTCTTTGGATGCCATTTTGACCCCCTATGTAGTTCACAACTCAGCCTTTGTAGGGCTAGCTTGGCTCCTCACTTGGTGAGTCATAGGAGAAGCTCCTCAGACGGTGCTGTTGATGGAGACTCAGGTCTCCTCAGTAACTACTGCATTTTGATGATGAATTTAATAAGCCTGTAAAAAGCCTGGACACTAGACTAGTGGCTACAGTAGCTGACACCTATAGTCTTGTAACTGTATTTGTCAAGCCTTGGGTTCTGACCCTTTGGTGGATTATGAAATAATTCTGGGGTTTGTGATAAGCACTTAAAAAAATGAAGCAAACTGAAATAAGCACTGAATTCATTGTGTGTTATGAGGGTAAGGTTTAATAAAACTTTTGTATTTCTTTGTGTGTTTCTTTATAATATAATATTTCATGTATTTTTGTGAGTTGCTATTCTAAGTGTTTGAAAGTCATTGTCTTGGACTTAAAGCAGCTGAATACATTTTGACAATTTAGCAGTTTGCAGTGACAGCATATTTGAAATATAAAAGTAGAGCTAGCTCTTAGTTATGTATCTTAATATGATGGGTTGGTGGTTCTTACCTGAGGAGCCTCGCTGGAGCACGCCTGGCATTTCCTCGAGGGCCAGGACCCAGTCAGCCCTGTGAGTGCTAGTGGATGGGCCACTGTCTCTCTGGGAAACTCGAGTCAGCCACATTGTGTCCGGCTCTGATACTACTGGCGCCCTGTGGAGGTGGCTGTTGGCTATGGGGTTTCTCCTTCAAGATGACAAGGGCTCGGTGAAGCCAGAAGAGGCCGTTACACTTTCTCCTCCATTTGTGGGGGCTGAAGACTTCTAACTCTGTATTCCTCCTTTTGCTACCCCTCCCTTTTTTTCCTGCTGGGTCTTACAAAGATAAAAGGTAGTACTAGATGTTATTTTTTTCTCATTCATGCTATATGAGTTTGCACTTTTGTGAAAGTTCATTCCTGGAATTAGAAATTCATCCTTAAGCAGAGCAATGCTGTGCCAGACATTCAATCTGCAAATGAGCTTTGGAGAGAAATGGCACATCCTTCTTCAGTTAATCGATGCCCTCAGCGGGCACCAGATGTCCTTGTAAAATCTTTACTCAGATAGTGTGTTCATCAGCTTTGTGTTGCTGTAACATACATCCATGGTCATTAATTTCCTGAAAGAAAAGTTTTATTTTGACCCCTAAGCTTGGAAATTTGCATCTGTGATTGACTGACTGGCCCTAAGCTGGGCTTGTGGCAAGGCAGCATAGAAGGGCAGAAGCACACAGTGCTGCATAACCTCTCCCCTCTCACAATGCTTTTAAGAACATGCACCTAATGACCCAAAGACCCCTGCTCCCTGTTTATTAAAAGTCCCCCCACTGATGGCTCCATGGGCTAGGAACCGACCTTTCCCACATGAGCCTGTAGGGAAGAGTTCAGATACAAACCTTCCCAGATGGGTCACCACACTTCAGAACCAAAAGAATCTTTAGAGCGAGTAGCGTCCCTTTACTTTTCTGGCTCTTGCCCCTGTAAGCTTCCCCAGGGTCTCTTCACTCCATAATCTGCTTTCTTTCCTGTCCAAATAGCTCTCTGTTGAACTCATTACGAATTTTGCCATATTGTATCACTTAACTTTTTCCATCTGCTTATAGTCTTACATTTCTTTCATAGAACAGACCTGACCTAAATTCCTACTCTTCTTTTACAGTGCATTTATTTATACCTTATTACTAGTGAAAATCAGCAAAATTCTTTCATCTTTTCCCTAATTTCAATTAACCTTTCCCTGTTACCTAGGTTTTTAAATATGGACTCAAGATGTTAGTCAACACAGAAGGACTGAATCTTTACATTAAAATTTCCATGAGGGACATTTCCAAGGAAAAGTGTAACCTTTTAAGTTTTCAGACAAATTAAGGAATCAAAGTAGGTACCTTTGTTAATGGTATTAGAATTTAATTCTCAAATATTTTCTATAATCCAAGTATTGTGTAATGCAGATTCTGTTTAAGGGGGAAGGCCTTAGTAGAAATTGTCTTGAAAGACTCCCAGATTGTTGTGATGTTGAGGATGTCAAGGCCAATTTTGTTTACTCAGAATTTAATTTAAATTGGTAAAGTGAAAAGATTGCCTAAAGCAGTGAAACTGATTGTGCCCTGAGCATCCTCTCAGTTGTAAAGTTTTATAATTACACAATATAGAGAAGGAGGAAATTTAGTGTTCATTCTGCTTCTGTCAGTTTACATGCCAGAAAATTGAGGCTTGGAGATAGGCAGTCATTAGGAGTATCCAATTATTTAGTTGGCTAATGAAACTAGAGTGATTTCAAAAAGGAGTACCCAAAGATGCAAGAACTGGAGAGATATGCAACAACTGCCATAGTCCTTGCTGATTGGCTGGTTGTAGCCTGGTGGCAGGGCTGCTGGCTGTCTGGTTGGTTCATGTTAGTGATAACATACAGAGGAAGAGGGAAGATTGAAGATACTGCTAGGGCCTATAGCCTCAAGATTTGTGGGAATAAGATGCATCCATTTTGAAGGAGGGCATAGGAGAGAAGTTGGAAATGTGAGATTGGTTGGGGACTGCACCATGTTGGGTGCTGTAGGAAATCCAAGACTATTTGTTATAGTTGATTACAGATACGAGAGGAAAGCTACAGAGCGTTGCATCACGGATGCTTAGTACAGAGTCTTCCAAGAGGAAGCTGTTATCACTTATAGCAAGTGTCAAGAGAGTAAGTAAGGTCAAGGTGGAAACCCATATCTGAGGGTTAGCTACAAGGGAGTCCCTGGTGACTTTGAGAGGGACATTTCAGTGGAGTGGTGGGGCTGGAACCAGAGTGCTGCAAGGGGAGCAATGAGTGGGAGGGGAGGGAGTGGATATGTGAACACTAGTCAAGGGATTGTCGGGCCACACCTGTCGGAGAGGATGGGGGTGAGGGGTGGCTTATTGATATGGGACCGAGCTGGGCATGTTTAAGTGCTGATGGGAAAGGTCTGGTATTTCTAATGAAGTAGTTTTTTTTTTTTTTTTTTCCTTCTGGCTCCTGCCTTCTGTCTGAAGGTCTGTGTATTTCCTGGAAATCTCAGAGCAGATCTTTTAGCAACATTTGAATTATCCTCTGTAGATCCATTACCACTGAATAGCTCTTGTGACCAACCCACAAGCCTCTGTTTCTTTTGGACTTCTTTCTAGATACCCAATTAAAAAAACATCTATTTTTTTCCCCCAGCACTACTAACCACAACCAGGGCCTTCACACTGTGTTACAAGCCTGGCCTTTTTATTTTTTATTTTGAGACCTGGTCTTTCTAAGTTTCCAAGTTGCCTGAACTAAGCAAGTCTTGACCTTTTGCTCTTCCTGCCTCAGCCTTCCAGACCTCTGGGATCCTAGGTGTGCACCATACCCTGCATGTAGATACGCATCCTGTGAATTTGTTAGTGACGTTTACAGAGTGCAAAGGTAATTAATTCCCTCATGTATCAAAATGGCCTGTAGGTGAGTCCAAACTGGGAAATTAGCATTTTAGACTTTCTAAAAAAAAATTTGAAGAGAGCATTCATTTTATGATAAGTAAACATGTAGCAGGTCAGTCACTATTTACATCACTATTGTTCATTGATCATCTACTCTGCTGCAGGTCCTTGACATAAAATACCCAAAAATAACCAAGTATTTTATATTTGGAAGGTAAACTTCTGGGGTTCACAGTGATTTTCTATATTTTTGGCGCAGTATTCTCCACTATGTCAAAACAGTGCTCTTCCAGTTACAGCTAACAAATGTCTCTGATACCCTATGTTACAGTTCCCTTTCTGTTTCTGGAAAAGACCCTGGTACATGATTCTCTGTTTCCACAGGAGCACAAAGCAGGGTCGTTGAGTGGGGCTCACTGGTGAGGCCTCCAGTGTCCCCTGCTGGTGGGCTCCCCGTGCACCCCTCCCCGGAGCTGCCTAGCCTTTGGGAGGTCTCGTTTCAGGTGAGTTGTTGCTGTTTCTGTCGTTTCCCATCGGAAATCCTATGGTCTCCGAGGCCATGTGGAGTCACAAAGCAGCGCTTGTACATTCTTGCCCCTCCCCGGATAGTGTCACCCGCCTGTATCCCGCACCTGCACTCTGCACCCAGAACCCTGCACCCCGCACCCCTCACCCGAGGCTGGAGTCATCACCAGGCCACCCTTGAGCCTCCAGTCCCTTTCTTTCTTGCACGGACACTCAGATCCTTGGTGCACATTCTGATTTAGGATATATGTGATGTACACGGAGATAACAGGCTAAAATATTGAGTATAATGCGTCAAAGATAGGTAATCTATGAAATGTCAGAGGGCATGTAAGCTCATCTATGGAGCACATTATGTATGGGGCGGGGTGTCACTCAGGAAAAGAGCAGTGCCTCCATCCACCAAAAACAGAACTCTCAGGTCCCAGAAACCTGCCAAATGTAGGAAGCATAGCATTAGGCCCAGCTTTAATTTCCTTAACATGCATTAAGCTCTCGGTATGTGTCAGCTGCATGCCCACGCACCTCACCAGAACTCTCTATGACCTTTACTATTTTATTTATTTTGTTATCTATATGATAAAGGAGGAAAAGAGAACAAGAAAGACTAAAGAGCCCAAGGACACATCTGTAGGTCTCCATGTGGAGATCTGAATACTGTGTTTCCTTTTTACTTCAATAGGGCTGTTCTCCGTGCTGCACTGCCTCCCTCCACTAGCACTCTCCTGTGGGTGGTGTTTTGTTCTGGGTCAGGATCTGCTTTCCACTTTTCTTTCTTTCTTCTAGCCCAGGAGGGAAGGTAAATGAATATCACTTGTACCATGTCACCCATTCGCCTGTCCATAACGGGCATCACTGGTGTGTGATTCCACGTCCCAGGGAGCTACCTCAGGAATCCATTCCCCTTTTCCACTAAGAGGTCACTCCCAGTGGGATGGAGGTAAATTCTATTTACCCTTCCTAGAATAGAGCAATGACTCTCTCATACAAATGTGGCCAATCAATGGTCAATGCGTTGTTACTTTTCCTTTTTACACATGAAGAAATGAGTCAGTGATGATGATAAAAATAACAATAGATGATTTAAGCCACTTACCTGTAAATACTACTACTCTTCAAGCTTTCAAGAAGATTAAAATAATGCACATAAAACTTCAAAGGTTGTCTTGGACAGTTACATCAGGGAGTGGTACTATTATTCAAAACCCAGGCTCTGTCCTGAAGTAGCTCCACTGAAACAGAGGGGGACTTGCTGGTGGCTGGATCCAGAGAGGAAGGGGAACAGGGACTAACTGCTTCAGTGGTAGGTTTTCTTGGGGGCTGGTGAAAGCCTTTGGAACTAGACAGATGAAGTGGTTGCACATCACGGTGGTACCGAATGCCACCAGACCATACAGGTCAACATGACTGATTTTATGTTGTGTTAATTTCACTAGAATTACATGAAAGTGGAATCACATGTGTTCTAGCTGGGGCAGTAGCAGGGGACCCTCAAAACAGGGAGGCTGCTTTGTGCCCTGGGCTTCTTGTCATCTCACCCCACTGCCATGCATGTTCAGAAGTTAGGATTTGGAGGACAGCTTTACTTTCCTAAATACAGCACTGTATTCTACTCTCACAGGTTACTGAGAAATTACAGAAAAGTCCTTCACCTGCATGAAAATAGGACAGTTGTCAGAGCCTCTTGTAGTTAGTACACAGAGCACTCAAAAGAGGCCCCCGCTGTGCCCGAGGTTGTATGTGTGGCCAGGACCCAGGGAGGGCAGGGCTGAGGAGCTCCCAGGTAGGACTTCCTCTTCTAGTGCTTTGGCTTGTTTGGCTGACAGCACAGAAAATCACAGACAATGAAGATTGGAAAAACCTCTGCTCAGAGCAGAGCTGACATGACAGCTTCTGCCTGCTGAGTATGTGCTGCCCTGGGCACTGTGGGAGGAACAAGGCTGCTTTGTCCTGGTTCTATGCCCTGTAGGGCAGGGCAGAAGTGCCAGGAGCTCTCAGGAGAGCAGATGAACCCTCAGAACTTCCACTGCAGCTGACAGTGCAATTTTTATTTATAACTATGTAAATGGGTTGTAGCAACAATCTAATTGATAAACAAAGCCTCCCCATTGCTCATTAATAAGTGGCCACTTCTTGCTTTAAACCAACTTGACATACAGGATTTGGCTAAGAATTAAATGGCAAAAGGAGATTTTGGTGTATTTATGTGAATCCATGTAAATGTTTTAAAGGTACTGTAAGATGGCTTGAGCCTCCTTTTCGGGTTTTTGACAGGGTGAAGTGGGAAGCCCAGAGGCTGTCATTCCAGGTGCTGTTGAGCTGGCTCACAAGGCCCAGAGTCCGGGAGGGCATCAGTGTTATTGCTAGTGCTATCAGGAACTTGGATAGCATGAAAGCCTCCCAGAGATTTTCATTTCTTTGTTACAGCATAAATTTTGAACCTCTCACTAAGGGCAGAAAGACAAATGGCAGCTCCTGCCTCCAGCAGCTGGATGTACTCAGGAGGACAGTCCTGGACACAGCTAGCTGCATGGCAAGTGGTCATCCAGTTCATAACCCAGGAGCTTCCTCAGTGAGTCTAGGAAGGAGAGAGTGCCTCCTCACCTGAAAAATCAAGGGAGAGAAAAATAAGAGAAGTGAAGAGTGAGAAAACAAAAGAAATAAGACTTTTAACTTAGATGTCCTGAGATTCTTGCTAAAGTCTCGCCTTGTGCTCGTTGACTCTTAGTCTGTAGTTACCTTAGGATGCTAAAGTATGATATTTTATTTGGGAAGAGGCTATTGAAGTGAAGTCTTTTCATTTAAAATTAAAAATTAGAAAAGGTATTTAATTACTAAGTTGCTAAAACTTATTTTTTAATTATAGCAGATACTGAAGTTTTGACCATTTCAAGTTCTTTGACTGAGAGCTGTAAAGTTGGAGAGGATCTTGTTTCCAAACCCAGCAGAGGGCCCTGTTGTTCTCAGCTGCTAAGAAGGAGTCCATTTCTTTGTTGCAGTAACTGATACAGGGTGATGTCACTCAAGTAATGGCCTTCCTTCCGCCACAGAGTTGGAAGGGAGTGACCCAACCAGAGTGCAGCTTAGGACCACTGTTATGGTTTGTTTTCAGTTGCAGTCATGGGGTGAACTTCTAGAGTTTATGATGAACTTATGATCCACTGGAATTATGGGCGTGAGTACTGCACCCGGCCTGGGGCGGATAGCCTGATTGCATCTTACGGGAGACAGACTTGCTCTCTATTGCCATTGTTACTGTTACTCTTCCCTTCTGCTCTTGCTGTTTTGCTGTTTTCTGCCACCATGAATGACTGCTCTCTGCCATGTGCCAGTCTGCCTCGGAGCCAGTTGAGTACGCCCTGAAATCTCCATTAACTGGGAGATAAATAAACCTTTCCTTCCTTCATGTTGTGTGTCAGGTATGTGTCCCAGCAACGAGAGAAGAGTAACTGAGACAACTGAGCCTCTGTCTGTTCATGGCCTCTGTCTGCCGTTGGATGTGAATGAGGAATCGCAGGAATGCTGCTGACAATAAACTATGAGGCTCGCCCTAGAGCAAGGCCAACTCAGAGAGGCTGACAGAATCAAGAGAACGGCAGAAACCCTTCAACCAGAAACCTGGAAGGCACCAGGAAAAGTACTGTGGATTTTTCAGTTCCAGAAACCAGTGAATTCCCTTAGTTCTTTAAGCAAGTTGTCTAGCTATTCTGTTATTTACCACAGATATTATCTCAACCAGTGACACCTTTGTGTGTTTGAGTAATTTTGGCTTAATTAAAACAAGCAGGGCTCATTAAGGAATGGCCCATTGGAAGTCTCAGCATATCAAACACAGGTAGTCCTTGACTTAAAATGGCTCTACTTGCTTTTTTAAATTTTTACCCTATGGTGATGTGCAAGCATACCCATACATCCTTTCTGTTTTATATTTTCAGTACAGCCTTCAATAAGTTACATAAGACACCCAACACATTATAAAACAGGCTTTGTACCAGATGCTTCCACCCAGCCGTAGCAGGTTAAGGGAAGCATTCTGAGCATGTCTGAGGAGGGAGGCTCAGTTATGGTGTTGAGTAGTTCTGTGTATTAATTGAATTTTGGATGTTTTCAATTTATAATGGGTTTATGAGGACAACCCTGCAATGAATATGCAAGTAAGTAAAGACGCACCTCGATGTTTACTATCTCTGTTGTGTAGGTATGTGTGGTATATCTCTCTAATTATCTATCTGTCTATCTATTATATAGATCAAAACAAAATCTCCAAAGCCAAACATTACTGCTTTACTTACAAAGAGTTATAGAAGTTTAAGGAAGATGAACCTTTAGGATTAAAATTATTTGAAAATAAAGGAAATATTATGGATAAGCAAAGCTGAAGCAGTCTGACATAGTGAGCATATTTCTACAAACTTCTGTCAAGCTAGGCAGAATAGAAATGAAAAAAATACTTTACTGGTGTGAGTGAGATTTCTAGTTGCCAGCCACTCATGACATCGTTACCCTGAATTCTTACCATATCCCTAAGATTGTTATTATCTCCTCTCCCACTGTCCCTGCCACTTTACTTCTGGAGAATCAGGTACAGAAAGGGAAAATCATTTGTTCAAGATTATGCAGCTAGTTAGCATTAGCAGCAGGATTGAGCTCCGATTAAGCACTTTCTGCAACTGTGCCCTGTCTTTGGGACAGAGCGTGGGCCACTGGCCACTAACTGGGTCATTGTTGCTGATACCAGCATCAGGCCTGGGGCAGCTTAGAAGACACACCTAAACATTAGTTTTGGAGTGAATACAGAAGTTACTTTATGTGTTAGAGATGTCTCTCTCTCATATTATAGATCCTGTGTTTTAGCTTATTTTTAAAAATTATTTAATTTACAAATAAGGCTATCCTTTTGCCTTGGGAGTCGAAAACACAAGAGAAGAACTGGACTTGGCTTGGCAGTGTTTGCTGCCATGTAACCAAACACAGAATGTCATATTCTGCTGCACTGCCTTCTCACTTTCCTGAAGAGATTCACTAACTCTCTGCCAATACGATAAGTGTTGGGGAAATAAGTTTCTGAATTGTCATGCTTGGAATTGCCTTTTGCAGCTGAAACTTCACCACTTAGTAAAGCCCTGCCCTGCCATCTGCTCGGCTCCAAAACTGCTGCAAAGGTTGTGAGGAGCTGCTAAAGCTGCGAAGAGCTACAGTTATGGAAGAATTCTGTGGCATGAAATCTTCGCTCATTTTTACAGCTTGTCAAATGCTGGCTTCAGAGGATTGTACTCTTCAGATCTCTGGTACACTCTACAGGGTGTCGGGCTTCAAAGGCAGCCCCTTGCATCAGCGGATGATTGTTGCCCAAAATTCATCCAAGCCAACCTCATAGTCTGTACTTGCAAACTCATCCTGTCACCAGCTCTGAGGCTGGTCCAATTTTAGGAAACCCATTTCAGGTTTGAGGGCTTAATGTCATCTTACTGTGTTGGAGCAAGAAGTGACATAATACTGAACAGGCAGCAGGCATCATTCCTCAGCTATAATCATTAGATTCTTCCTCATTTCTCTGAGCAAGCTGTGTTGTGCCTCTATTCTAGAGCCTTCTTCCTAATCTTCTCTCCCAATGCTCAAATCTTTTGTGTATCGAGGGCTGAAGTTCCTCTTGTTATCAGTTGGGCCTTGTCATCAATGCTTGATGTGATATCTTTCCAAAATCGTTCATGTATCCAACATGAGTTTACTAGAGAACTTATCCCAGGTGGGAATCTTGTCTGAGGTCAGGCCTCAAGGAGCAAAACATAGGAGGGGAATATTCTCAGGGCAGTGACAGAGTGAAAGAATGCTGTAAAGGTAGGAAGGAAACAGAAAAGCGTGGGTGAAAAAGCAAGTGATGATGTGATTTCCCAGGGCTCCCTGGGGAGTGAATTGTATCACAAGAGCCATTCTCTCTGTCAGCAAGGGGCCAGGCTGATGCCCCCACCATCCATTAGTGAGGCTGTGGACCATTCCTGGGCACAAGGCTGGGAGGAAGTGAATGTAATCATCCTGTAAGGCAAGGGCAAGTCATCTGGGAAGATATCAGGTGTGAGCCACTAGCAGCCAACACCATGTAATCTGGGGGGTAAGTGCCCCAGAGTGCACAGGGGCCCTGAGAGCACAGCCATGCTGTCAGCTGCACAGTGACACCTGAGGTTTGGACTCTGAGCCAAAGGAGCCCACCCCAAAGGTACTACCTAGAGGTAAATAACTAAAGCACACAAGTAGTGAGGATCAGCCAAAGGTGGGAGCATGAAGAGGTGCTGACAGGACTGCTTTTCCAGGAATGTTACTCATTAATTGAGAACTCAAGGATGAAACAGACAAGGATAGAGGGAAGTGAAGTTTATTTTTTAAATTATATTTTATAATTCCATTGGTAGAAATGTAAACATGAATCTAATTTAAAAAAGTATTATGGCCCCAGAACTATACCTGTTGTCTAGATTGGCCCCAGAGTGAAGACAACCCTGAGTGAATCAAAACTTCTCAAGTGTGTGGCATTTTCTATGTCCTTGTATCTGTTCCCATCACTGTCTTCCTGGGTTCTCTTACTAACATCTCTTCCTACTCTTCTGAGACATGTAACCATGCTCTACTGATAAAGTACTGTTCCTCTAAAATTCACATCCCCCCAGATTCTCAGAGAATGATTTTAGGTAGAATAAAGTCTTTGCTGAAGTTCTTAGCTAAGGTATAGGTGAACATCCTGAACTTCAGGGTCATCCCAAAGGCAGTGATCAGCACACGTAGAAGAAGCAGAAAAAACATAGAGGGGACATAGAATCATAGCCAAATGACTATGGAAACAGTAATACAGTCATTAGCCAAGGAGTACCAAGGGTTGTCACCACAAGTTAGGAGAGTGGCTTGGAACCAATTCTATTCTGGAGCTTTCAGGAAGAAGAACACCTGCCTGCTGACATCTTGCTGTTGGGTTTCTGTCTTGGGTACTTCTCTTTTGTTTCTGGGCCAAAATACCCAACACTCAAAATTAAGGAAGGAAAGATTTAGTTAGCTCACAGTTAGTGGAGTTTTCAGTCCATACTCAGCTGGCTCTGAGGCAGAGTGGCACATGGCAGAGGGCAGCAGTTCATGGTGGTAGAAAACAGCAAAACAGCAAGAACAAAAGGGAGGAGTAGTGGCAATAAAGGCAACAGAGAGCAAATTTGTCTCCCTTGTGTTGTATTCAGGCTATTCACCCCAGGCCAGGTGTAGCACTCACACCCATAATCCCAGCAACACTCACAGCATAATCCCAGAACTGGATCATGAATTTATTGCAAACTCTAGAAGTCTACCCCATAACTGCATGAGGCTTTAGGGGGATAACTGGACACAAACCATAACAGTTTCTCATTCTAAACTTTGAGAGATCAAATTTCTTTTGCTAAAAAAATAAACAAACAAACAACAACAAAATGTTTCCAGGGAGATGGCTCAGTAGAATAAGCGCTTTCCTGGCAAGCATAAGGGCCTGAGTTCAATCCTTGGTTCCACCAAACAAACAAACAAACAAACAAACAAAAAACCCAACAAATTTCTGTTGCTGTAAGCTCCAGAGTTCGTAAGAAATTTGTTATGGTAGCTCTAGGAACAAGTACAGGCTTTCTACAGGGCATCTTTCTGAATCTCAGGCCCCTCTAGGCTTGGCTTTCTGGGCACACATGGGCACAGTTTCCTAAACTTGTTGCTTGTTATTTTCTGAAGCTTGCATCCACTAATAGCATGACCATTAGCCCTTCAGTCCTGAAGGGCAGACAGAGCTCTGCAGAGAAGAGAGATATCACTGAGTCACCAGAGCAGTTTCCTTCTTCCCTGTACTGCATCACACTTGCTGTCAACAGGGCTGGATGCTAGGAGGAGGTGCAATCATGCCTCCAACTTCCAAGGAAGCTATCTGCATTTGAGAACAGGCAAGGGAGATGAAGTACATGTACTTCCTCCCTAATATCTTTCTCCTATTTCCTACTCAAAAGGACTAACCATAAACAAATACCCATCCATAGAAACAGGGTTTTCCAGATTTCTAGCTGTTTGGAAGTTTAGAAATTGATTATGAGATGCTGTTGAATTCATGTAAATGTAGCACACTGTGACATTCTACATAGACTATGTACTATGTGAGGGAAGGACCATATCTTGTCCTTCACAGTGCTGAGCATGCATTGCATTGGCTGGGGCATCATTTTACTCATAAACATCTGCTGAGTTAATTAGTCCACCCTGGTTACTAAGGTTATTTAACTTATGTAGTCACTGGGAAGATCATTCTTACTGTTCCACATACAGAGATTCTAGGCTCTGTCTTTTGAATGAGACCATGGCCTCTTAGATGGGATGTATGAATAGCTATGCTTTTCTATTATTCTGTATTTCTTTGTCTACACACTTGGCAAAGGGAATGCCCTCCAAACACAATGATGACACCAGTACAAAAATAAAATTTAACATTTGAAATTTTTATAAGTGATTTAAAATACTTGGACATTAAAATAACAATTACCAGTTACTTATTAGGAAACACAGTTATGCCAAGCACTATAGACACAATACTTCATTTAGTCATCATAAGCAACCTATAAGCCTGTCATTATCACTCATCCATGAGCAAACAAAATATAGATGGATTATGTAATTTTCCCACAAATGTCAGAGCTGAGATTCAGATGGTCCTACATGTAAAATACGATGCTGATCAAACATTAGTGAATGAACAATCATCTAGGACAGTGGATAAAAATAAACATTCTTATATTTCACTCATAATCAATAAATCTAAGGCAGACTCAGGGATCTGTACCTTTAACTATCACTCAGGTTGTATGCATGCAGGT
>NW_004524671.1:657997-658638 GCF_000260255.1 Octodon degus | reverse complement strand
AAAAAAAAATTAAAGCCTTGGAAAATATTGTAGATTATTTTTGACTAAACATAACATCAGAAAAATGTGGAGATAGTCATTTAGAAAACAGTGCTCAGTATTTCCAGGTATCCTCACTGAAATGTGAGGTATCTGTGGCCCAACAATTATAATTTCCTGTAGGGAGTGGCTGAAGCTAGAAACTGGTCACTCACATATGCTGGGACAAGACAAGGCCAAAGTGCCTAAGATAATAAAGCTATGTTAATGCTAAGTAAAACATATTGCCTGAGACAATTCCATTAGTCACTAATCACAAGGCAACCCTGTGTGCATGGTACTAACTTTGTCAAAAGTGTAAATAAATGCCCCCATAGTGATTGTCCAGTTCCTCTTCTCTCATCAGGAGAGAGGGCTCCACCTGACCTCAGCTTTGTCTCTTGTGTGTATTTATTCATCCCCTCAATATTTTTCCACTGAGAGTTTCACAGGTTGTGGCAATTACTGATGTTTTTAGAAATCTAAGGATAACACAGTAACATCTAAGAATTACCCTTTTTCATTTCCATTTCCATTACTTTTTTTTTCCCAAACCACTCTTGTCTATCAGTACATTTTGGAAAACAAGTCACTTGTTTGTTAAGAGAATCTTATCTGACAAT
>NW_004524671.1:644548-657037 GCF_000260255.1 Octodon degus | reverse complement strand
CTAGATTGATGGTCAACCTGGAGAAGTGAGTGTATTTGGAGATATAAAAATTCATCGATAGCCATTGCACTTGTGGTTGAAATTCATGGGCTTTCTCCTGAAATTGCTCCACCTTTTCAGGATAATTAGATGGAGTTGCTGACTCAGTGGGGCTGAGCTACATCTCTGAAATATGTATTTTTAACATTCATGTGATCATTGTCATTGGAGAAATGAAAGAAACTACCTTAAGAAGTATGATTTTAAAAATAGGATCAGAGGCCCAAAATTCCTGATTCTCAAATAACTTTCATCATTGCCTGGAAGGTATATCTTTCTTTCTCCTCATTTCCCAAATCTCTGGAAACCTCAGTTGCATTCCATCCTACGTAGGTGTTGTTTTCTTACCTCAAATTCATACCGCTTGTCATTTTAGCTCAGCTTATGTCTTCATTCCATGTCAAGTCATTCCCATTCAACACACCCTAAACCACAGTGGTACAAAACGATTTGTTAACCCATCTTGGGATTTGTTATCCCAAGCTCTTCAAACTTTTACCTTTACAAACCTTTATTCACATTATACTCCCTGCATGGAATTCTATCTTCAGTATTTTGCCCACTACAGTTCCATTCTTCTGTCAAGAGTTTCCATGTCACTTCCTTAGAAGCTGTCTTCAGCTCCTCCAGGAATTATTAAGTCTTGCTCCATATTCTAGCATGTTGGATACTTCCTACCTAGAATGCATGTAATGTACTTATTTTCTAACTTGTCTCTTCAGATAATAGGGACAATGTCTTCACTAGATTCCAGGGCCTAGTAGAGTATATAATAGGAATTTTAGAAACATTTGCAGAGTGAACTTTAGACCTTTATTAACTTTATTAGCTGATTACTATCAAATAAAAATACATGAATTAATTTATTTATGCAACTCCATGTACTCACTAATTTACTGATCCATTAATTTAGACAAATATTTATAGAACCCTTATTATCTACTTAGAATATGTAAGTGGAGAGAAATATTCATCAGATAATTACCTAATGAGGAAAAGTTTCGCTACCATGAAAACTGCAAGAATGACAAGTACGTGAGAGCAGCAGAAGAATCTGGAGAGTGGGGGCAACAGCAGTGCGCTGTGGTAAGAGGAAGGGATCATCTGGGACTAGCAGGGAGTAAAGGGCCTTTGAAGCCCAGGAAGAGCCCATTCAAGGGCCCCGAAGTGAGAGCGAAGAAGTTGGACTAAGACCTCAAAGACGGGGCATGTCTGGAACAGAGGGAACAAGACTTACAGCCAGAGAAAAGGCCATCTCTGAGTCCACAGATCCTCACAGGCCTTCTTGGGGAAGCTAGTGAATGGCTGAGTGACTTTAGTGGATCTGCAATTATATTTTTGGTGGGATTAATACTGACCTACACAGTGTGCTCTTTATTTTTATTTAAACCATGAAACTATCTTCAAGATTGGAAGCACACCTTCCATTTCTTAGAGTCCCCAGCAACTATCACTAGAAAAATAAGTAGAGCAGGTGACAGACTTGTGTTCTTGGTGTTTTCATATTCTGAGTGAGGCTTCCTGTAAACACACTTAGAAAGTGAGTTAATCAGATGTACTGAATAGTTTATGCATTGGATTCCTCTTTGTGTTAAAATTGTGAGATGTGTAGATGGTGGATGGACAACATCTGAGTTGATAAACACAGTTTCCTAATATTTGGAACTCATGCATACATCCTAGAGACACAATGGATAAAGCTAACACATCCTTTACAACTGATGAAGTATTCATATCTTCAAGGAGGACTTTTAGACACAAAAGTCTTTAAGGCCAGAGTAACAATTCTGTAAGCGTGAAGCTTCAGAAATCAGGAATAATAAACCTCTTGTTTGAACAAAGGAAGCAGCTCTTCTCAAACTGCTTTCTCTCGAACCCAAAGACCCCGTGAAAGTTAGCAATATTGGGAGGTGAGTCACCCTGCCCTGTAATGTGAGCTCTTGGTGCTGTTCACCCACAGCTCTGGTGTTTAAATCAACTTTGCAAAGCAACATCTCAGAAGCAGCTTCTTTCTCCAAGGCTAGGACTTTATAGGAACATCAACGTAGCTGGTATTAAATGGGGCTTTCTAACTTGGGAGTGTATGTTGGTGGTAGTGTGTGCTGAGCATGTGTGAGATATGTGCTCAATGCCCAGGGCTGAACAGATCAAATCAAAGCAAACACATAATAAAAAAGGGATTCTTACCATTCTATTCCCATCAACATTTCTGGAGTTATTTATCCTAATGTTCAATAAATTGCTAGATAAAGGAGAAAGAAAGCTCTTATTGACTTCTTGGGGCAAGGGTGCTTTCTTCTCCCAATGATAACACAATGATGGGAGAAGTTAAGAACTTTGTGAGTGACAAGGGCACATTTCCACTGCATGCCTTCTGGGACTTTTGTTATTTTCCAGGGGTTTCTTCACTGCCCTGTGGATTTCTACATCATTTTCAAAAGTGACAATGGTACCTCCCTGAGCCAACTGGTCATTATAGAACACTTTGTATTGAAATTTTAAGCAAGATTAACAAAACCACTCTATTAGTAAGTGAAACTAGTTTCTTTCCTCCCATTATTTGGAGTTTTAATAAATTAACAAAATCACCAACTGGAAATAAGCATCAAGCTACCAGACTAAACCCAAATTGGTCTGTCCTCTCTTCTCTCTTCCTCTGAGAGGTGTTTGTCTCAGGCCTTATGGTTTATCTTAGAGAGCCTGAGTCAAGGGTCAGCAAATTGCATAGCAAATTTGTTGAGCAAACATTTTAGTAAACAGATTTTTTTACTGGAACTTTGCCTTGTACGTATTTTATGCAGTGGTGTGTGTCACTTTGGTTTCCAAGGATACTTTCACACCCAGTGCCTTCTCAGAAAGCCAGGCAGCATAGCCAAGGAGTGGATAGTGTGCTGTGGAGATCCCTCTGTATTGCTCACTCGTAGCAAGAGGGAAATGTCTTTGCAGTTGGTGTTGCATGAAGAAAGGTGAAGCCTGAAGGCAACCTTTGTTTGAATGGTCTTGGTTGATCTTCCCTGATGTCTTACTTTCGTACAATGGGAACAAATGCATAGCATCCACACCTTAAAGGAGGAGAGGTTTACTGGGGCTCACGGCGTCAGTGCAGGGTTGGCTGGCTCCAAGGTAGAAGGATGGCAGCAGGTGTTATGGTGGAAGAGGCACTCAACCTAAAGCAGCCAGGAAGCAGAAAGAAAGAGGAAGCAAAGGAGACCCGAGTGCATCCTTCCAGGTTGAGCACCCTTTCAGGTTGTGCACCCAGGACCCATGTGCTCCCAGGGGCCCACCACCCAGGCCCCACGCTACTAGCATGTGCAGCATCCAGTGAACTAATCACCTTCCTCAGCCATCAGAACTCTGGAGGACATTTTAGATCTAAACCATGACACCTACACATGTAAATCTGGGTGGTGCCTATGGTATAAATTTGTTTTTTGAATTGCTTATACCTTATTTGAACAGGCATTGGAAAAGGTTCAAAAAAATAATGTCACCTAGTTCCCTAAACATCCAAGCCAGAGGTGGCAAGAATATAATAAATTACCCTTCTGACCCCCACAAGAGCTCTTCTGTCCTACTTCATTAATAGATTCCTGCATTCTCTCATTTTAAGTAAATTCAGAGCCTTAAATTCCTTCAAATGTCCTAGGTAGCTGCCAGCAGCTGAAATTGGTACCGGGGTGAAACCACACTTTTCAAAGGTGACTGTACTTATTTATAACTGTGAATGCCAGTTCCACCTTTATTTATTCCTACTTTCCTGTGGTTAAGTGATCAAGAGCTTGAGGGAAGAACTGAGGAAGCCAGACAAACCCAGGCATTCTTAGCAGCGTCTGGGAGGGGGCTGATGCAGGAGGGTTACAAGTTTGAGCCCTTCCTGGGAAATTCATTGACTTAACAGACCTTGTCTCAACATGGAAAATAAAAGGACTGGGACTTTAGCTCAGTGGGGAGGCCTTGGGTTCAACCCCCAGTAGAAAAGGAGGAGGAAGAGAAGAACAGGGCGGGCACCAGAAGCAGAGGGAGCGTGGAAAGTCACAAGGAATGAACTGGAGATAAAAGAGAGGAGCCAAATGATGGTGGGTGTTGTGGCATTAAGACAGCCATGGAAACTGCAGAATGGCAGCTGCAAACTCCAATAGGAGCTGAGGTTTCCATTTGAATCTTAAGGCACTCTGGAGGGACTGCATTCCCCAGTCTTTTTTCTTCCACTCACTCAGCTGATCAGATAAGTATCACTGTGCTACTAGGGCAGCGATGTTCCCTCTGCAAAGATCACCGATGTACATGGGAATCACAGCAAGAGCTTTGGTGTTTGAGCAATCTGCTGGGAGCCTTAGTGCAGCCAAGTGGGCATGTGAAATTAACAGCCAAAGCATCGCAGGTGAGTCTTGGTGCTTTACATTGTATTACTTAGGTTAATTTCATTTCTATGAAAGTTCAGCTTCTACTGGGATTATTGGTTAGAACAAAGGTAAGTTTATTTAAGCAAAACAGAGCTGATTAAAAAAATATTAAAGAAGAGTGAGCATAAATGGTGTATGGCTATGGTACTTTGTTGATAATTGTGATGCAAGTACCAAGATTAGAGAAAAGGAATGTCAAGGGACAGAAAATCCACATCCCTTTAGTAGGAAGTGCCATAGCAGAAACAGGCTTCAAGAGATTACTTCTGCTGCCCTGGATGGTCATGGACAGGAAAAGCTTCACTAATCAATAGTAAATATTAAAATGTTCTGTCTTGTTACAGACACAAAGTAAGGTATTTTATAGGGATATTAGCTATACACTGTATTATCTGAGTAAAATATTTTTCAATCTACTTCTTTTTTAAAAATTGTATGTACTACATATTATATATATGTCTTTTACAAATACTTTTTTTTTGTGGTACCAGGGATTGAACTCAGGGCCTTGAGCTTGTCAGGCAAGCACTTATTCTACTGAGCTATCTCCCTGGCCCCTAATTTTACAAATAAAAGCTTTATGTTACTTCAGTAGTTAGCCTTTTGCCTTATGGTTCCCTTAAATGATTTCGAACTTAAGAAACTCATTCTTGGTTTTTAATTCATAGATCTAATATCTTCTTTGTGTGGGGATCTGAAAAAGATATTTAAAAAATATTTAACTTTTCAATGAATCTGGGATTTATTTGTTATGTACTGCTATACCAGTGGGTTCAAATTAATTTTATTCCCTCTCTTGAATTCCTAACTAGTTATTACCTTACAAGTTAATGATAGTTCTTTTTTTTTTTTTTTTGTTCCTAGGGATGCCACTTTTCTAGCAAATTCTTTTAAAATTTTGAACTCTAATTATTAGCACACATGAATCATAAATTAATGAGATTCAAATATGTATATTATGTATTTAGTACAGAGTCTACAGGGTCTCACTACAGATATGACTTGTAGTGATCCTCCTGTTTTCAGCCTCCCAAGTGCTGGGCTTAACAAGTGTGTATCACCACTTCCAGTCTCAATCACTGTCTCAGTGTGTCCAGGGGGTGGGGTCGGCACAGCATGCCAGGGATTGAAGCTCGGTCGCCTGCCTAAGTAAGTGCTTTACTCCACTGAACCATCTGGCTGACCCTTATTTTTTTATTTTTATTTTTATTTTTATTTATTTATTTTTTTGTGGTGGTACCAGGAATTGAACGCAGGCCAGGCAAGCACTTATTCCACTGAGCTATCTCCCCAGCACTGGGATTCATTACATTTTGATACACTGTGTATGGTGTGCTGATCATGCCCATCTGTCTTTCCTCTACCCATTTCCTTTTTCCCCCTCTGCTGTTCCCTTCTTCTTTCCGTATTAGTCCCTCTTCCAGTTTTGAGTTATCTTCTTTTGTTGCTTTAAGTTTCTACATGTGAGATAAAATATTCAACACTTGTCCTCCCATGTATGAATTATTTCTCTTAACACAATGTTCTCTGGTCCTATCCATTTTACTGTAAATGGCAGGATTTCACTGTTTTTCATGGCTGAAGAACATTCCACTTTATATATGTACACAGTATTTCTGTTATCTAGTCATTTGGTGACAGGCACCTAGGCTGGTTTTGTGTCTTGGCTATTGTGAATGCTGTCACAGCTGTCTCTTTTACATATTGCTTTCATTTCATTCTGATGTATACATAGGAGTGTGTAGCAAATTCTAATGTGGGACAAAATCTATGTATGGGCTATCTATTCTTGGTCCTATACCTATATATTTTTTTCTTCTCTTAATAGTACGTCAAACCAGATATGATGATGTACGCCTGTAATCCCAGTACTATGGGAGGCTGAGGCAGGAGTTCTGTGAGTTCAAAGCCAGCATGCAACACTGAGACTCTTTCCTAAAACACTAAAAAAGTCTTCTATTAATTATCATAGCTTTGTAATATGTTTAAATAACTAGTTCAGATAATCTTATTCAGTGGTCTCGTTTTCCATTCAGAATTTTAAAAATAGGTATATCAATTTTTTCTTTATAAGAACATCAAATCTAGACAGAATCTTGAGCTATTTCATGGAATTTGATTTTTTTTGTGGTACCCAGGATTAAACTTAGGACCTGGCACTCGCCAGGTGGGTGCTTACACTGCTGATCTATCTCCCCAGCCCTGGAATTAGAATTTGAATGAATGTTTATGATAGTAGTATTAGGTTTTGCAGGAAAACAGAATAAACACAACTCAGGGTATATATAGATATGTATTTCATAAAGGATGGGAAATTTGAATCTCTCTTGAAATCAGAAAATGATGAAGAGACACATTGAGTGATTCGGTGGAAATTTAATCTTGTTCTTATTTTAGCCATATGTAAGGAGCAACTTGACGTGCTCTGGAATTGAGGTGCCAGCTATGACTTTGATTCCTGTAGGTAAAAGGTACTCCTCCTTCTGCACGTAGAACATGGTGAACACAGATTTGCTGCTGCAGCCCCTGAACTGAGCACCTCATATTTTTGTAGGTAAAACTAGAGAAGAGGGTCATAGGCTCTAGATTTTATTTGAAGGGCAAAGTAAGTGCATTTATGTAAAATGCTCCTCAAAGCAGTAATATCTTGTGTCCTTTCAACTAACTTCCAGATGTAATTGCAGAACAAAACAAAACGAACAACTAAAACAAAGAAATTCTATAAATAAAACATCTTAGCTGCAAAGACAGATGACCTGAGGTAGAGTTGACATGATGTGCTCAGTCAGCTCAGTGGTCTGAAGGAACCCTCTGGCTATGGCTGGAAGGGAAGATCAGCTATAATGCATAACAAAATGGTAAAAGGAGGCAGAAAATCATCAACTGGAAGAACTGAACATAAATGTGCACAAAAGGAGAAACCCTAGACCCTCTACAGTGGGTGGTACCAATGTTGAAGATATAGGCAACAACTCTGATGTCACAGGTACAGTGGCGGCCCAGCTGAAATGAATGGTCCACATCTCCCAGTATTTGCCCATGTTTATTCCTCTTCCTCTGACCTTGAGATGGGACCATCACTTTTCTAACCTACAAAAAGTGCTAACAGAGATGCTGTCTCTTCTTGGTCTGAGCTTTTAAAGTTCTGCTTTTATCATCACTGGTCTCTTGTTGAGGCATATAAGAACTTGATTACCTTGCTGGAGAAGCTGTGTGCAGGTGCCTAAGAGAAGGGGCCTGAGACAACAGAAAGAGCAGGAAGAGCCCTCCTGTCTGTCTCCCAGCTGAGCCCCGGGGCTGTTAGCTGATGAGTGGCCATTGGTGAGGTCAACAGGAGAATCACCCAGCTGAGCTCAGTTCAGTCAGAATGTAAGCAAGCAATACAGTCCTCATTTTAAGTTACTAAGTTTAGGGGTGGTTTATAAGACCACAGTGATAACTATTATGGTAATGGGAAGTAGTCACAGTTCCAGACCTCTGTCTCAGAACAGAGGGCACTACAAAAGTCACTCCACAATCTTACTGTGTCAGTTTTTTCCTCCAAGGTGAGTTATTTAATGTTTCTGGGCCCTAGTCTATATAAAATGAGAGAGTGAAGAATTGAAATGGGTGACGGTTTTGGCACACATTAAGTACTTAGCGAACATTATTTCCATTCCCTCTCCCTAATCTTGCTTCACCCTCTGAGGGTCTAATAGTTGTATAGACTACTTTAATTCTGAAGAATAGTTCTTGACCTGCTAACAGCAGCTCTGACACAGGTCAAATGGGCACTTCGAGGGTGTATTTGGTAAACAGTCACCATATTTCTGTGAAGAAGAGGTGAACTTCCAAAGTGGTGGTGTGGGGCCCATAGCTGAGTCCATGTGCATCAGTGTCCACGTCCCAGACTGTCTCTCTGGGGTACTGCAGTTGTGTGTTAGAGTAGCTCAGTCACCTAGGAACATTGAAGTCATATTCAACCTCTTTTCCTGCAGAAGGCATGAAGGCACGTACTGCATTTGTTAGATTTTAATAAAAGTGTTACTACCTCAACAGTTTATACATTTTCAGGCAGTCTGGGTAAAATTAAGTGCATGGTGAGCTCTTGCCCTAATACCAGGTGATTTAAGTCCTTGGACGAGTTCTCTGTGTTGCTGGTCTAGTTTGTGTTACAACTTGGCATGCATCTCTTCCCAAGCCTCCTGAGAGAAGACAAATATCCTGCCCAAAGGATAAAGGAAGAAAAAAAAATAAGCCTCCCTGGGCCTCACTTTCTAGCTTGTGACGTGAGAAAGGCAGAATTGATTTCTCAGCCTGACTAGACGGTTCTTTAGATGGTTTCCAGCTCAGGAAGCATCGTAAGTCTCACCTGCTGCCTGTTAGCCCTTCATGGAAAGCAAGATGAAAACTGCAGCTGTGGATGAAAATTTAACTGTAGAACTTCAGTTACAAGAATCAAAGTCCTTATTTTTGGTTTTATTCTTTTCACTGTGCTTTGGTCTCTTTTGTTTCAATAGAGAAATGAAGACTTCAACTTACCAAATATTTGCATAGATTTTCTCTTCCTACAATGGCCCTAGAAAGTTATCCTAAAATATTCTTTCTAAAATGTACTTTTAATGAGAAAATTTGGTCCTTCTTGAATTGTTTTTTTTTTTTTTCTTTTTTCTTTTCTTCAGACTTCTTATAGGATGCTGGAGTTTCTATACCTTTGTGCCAAGAGTGTGGCAAAGGAACTTGGATCAGTTTAGTAATTATTCCTGTTAGTCTAGTTCAAAGTCATTTTGCTTTTAATGGCTTAGGAGAGTCATTTGAATACTTTGATTCTAGCAATAAAAGTTCTAATGGGAAAAGTAGGTGAATGCCGATGTAATGTTTAGCCTATTAAAATAGCTATGTCCAAAGGCTTTGCAGGGTAAATTCTTGCCAGGGACTCCGAATAAGGGCAGGTCAGTGGGGAAGTAACTGGAAAATAGGAAAGCTGAAGCAGTATGGGAGACCTTTCCTTCTCCAAATTAGGCCCCTTGATTATAATTGACATTTGTTTTTGCATTTTTACATAGAAAAAGGGAAAGCTCTCTCTTTCAAAAATCTTCCTGTGTGCTTCAAGGATGCTAACTCATCCCAAGCATGTTGGGGTTCCCCAGAGAAACAGACCAATAGGGGATACACACACACACACACACACACACACACACACACACACACAGAGGCACGCATATGAAACACATTAAATACAAAGGGATTCATTAAGAAGAATTGGTGCACACAATTACGAAAGTTAAGTCCAATGAACTTCCCTTTATGCCCTGGATCCAGGGAGCTTCTTGTGAAAGTCTCAGTGTAGGGCAGGAATAGATGGATGGCCCAGTTCCTGCAGGCAAGGAAAAAATATAGGGGGTGGCCTTTCCCTTTCCTCATCCTATTCTTGTGTTTAGGTCTGGAAGGAGTTAGAGGAGGGGTTTGCAAGGGCTGAGACCAACACTTCAAAGGTTAGTCTCCTTGGGGACACCTGCATGTGCACACTCAGAATAGTGTTCACCGAGTATCAAGGACCAGCATGATTCAGGCAACAGTGCATACAGAATCAACCATGCCAAGGCTTTGCAGTGAAGCAGGGATATCAGACTACTGCTTAAAAAGATGTTTATGGTGAATGACCGTCTGCCTCCCTATCCACTGTGAACCACTGCTGTTATAACTGAAACGATCCACCAGAAAAATGACACACAAAGCACAAGCAAGGGAACACAAAATAGAGGCCTCCACTCTTCTATTGTTAAATTTAGTCCCTGCCAAATTGCAATGGAGGGGCTGGGGAGATGGCTCAGTACAATAAACACTTCCCTGGCAAGTGCAAGAGGCTGAGTTCAATCCCCGGTTCCGCAAAAAAAAAAAAAAAAGAAAAAAATTGCAATGGAGAACTTCTCTCCACTGTCAATGCTCATACTTATCTTACTGCAGACTGTAACAAAATGTGTGAAGAGGCACAAGGTCCAGAAATCACACTGAGTAGGCTGACTTGGGCAGGCTGGGGTTATTCTCAGCTTACCAGTAACTGTCTGAGTTGGTTTCATGCACCTGGTTAGTAAGCTTCCTCTAGGATTTCTAGGACAATAGTCTTACTTTCCTGCCTTGGAGTGTTAAAGATAGGGTCAGATAACAGCTAACACCAAGGAAACAAAACCCAAGCATGTTGAAGGGTCAGCGAGATCCACTCTTACACTGTGGAGAAATATCAACCTGTACATTAACCTTTTTGCTTAATCCAGAACTTATCTAGCTTTCAGATGCCTGCAGGAAAGACAGTCCTATGGAACAGTTTGTAATGGCATTTTATACTTCCTCACAAACTCTCAGTATCTTTTCCTTGTTGGCCGTATTTCTGACACACAGATGCATGGATGCTACTCTTTTAGTTATGAAAATTTTGACAGTTCAGTGCCTTTCATGCAAAATACAAGCATTGCAAACTGTCCTTCACAGTTGGTCCCCTTTCCCCTTTTTCAACCCCATTTCTTGCTAGCTTCATCATCAGGCACATGCTTTTCCATGACTGCCCCACACCTTTATGGATGTTACAGGTTTTCTCTATCTTCTCTGCCTGGAGTAAACTTCCTCTTCTGCCTTACTAAGAATGGAACCTGGAAAACAGAAGGTATTCATTGCTCCTACATGCTAAGCAGTAAGCGTTACTTTCCTTCCTGCTGGTAGAAAGGCTAATTTGAGAGCAAATTGATGCAATTGATCAAAAGTGCATTTAAAGCTCAAAGCTCTCATTTCATAGTGATTCTAATAGGCGCCACAAAAGTCTCTGAGAGAAACAAGTTTAGACAAAAATGCCACTTCAAGTTATTGCGAAAATGAATAAGAAGTAAAATAAATGTTCATACAAAAACACGTATACAAATGACCATAGTGGCATTATTTGTAACAGTGAAAAATAGGAACAATACAAATGTTCAACTAGTAAATATATATACTGAAGTATATCCATAGAATAGAAGATTATTTAGCCATAAAGTAAATGAAATATTGATATATCCTACAACATAGATGAACGTTAAAAACAATATGCTGGGCCAGCCAAATAGCTCAGTGGATTAAAGCACCTGCAAGCAGGCATAGGGGCTGGTGGTTCAATCCCCAGGTCTGTCATTCTGGCCCTATTCTTGGGGCATGCTGAGATGGCAATTGAGACTGGGTGTGGTAGCAGGCACCTGTAGTCCCAGCTCTTGGGAGACTGTAAACAGGCGGATCACTATGAGTCCAATCTAGTAGTGAGACCCTGAACACCCAGACCTTTTCCTAAAATGCAAAAACAAAACGCTAAGTCAAAGAAGCCAGGTGTGAAATGGCATATGTTGTATGATTGCATTTATATGAAATATCTAGAGTTGACACACATATACAAATAGAGTCCAGAGGAGGGCTGGGCAGGGCAAGGGTGGGGAGGGAGATGCAAATAGAAACCTTTCCTTTGGATGTGGTGAAAATGTTCTAAAATTGACTGTGGCAGTGAGTCCACAGCACTATGAATATCATAAGTGTTACTGAATTGTATATTTAAAATGGGGGGACATGCTAGTAAGTGTATCATGTCTTAATAGTTTTCCTTTTTGTCAAAGTTTATAGAAATTTATTTATAGTTACCAAAATTGGAAGCAACTGATTGTTCAGTAAGTGAATGGATAAATAAATGGTAGCGCATCTATATAATTATTCGCCACTGAGACTGAACACTCAAGCCATGAAATACTATGGAGGAAACTTGCATGCACATGTCTAAGTGTAAGAGGCCAGCTGCAAAGAGCATATAGTGCACAATTCCAACTTACAGGACATTTTTGAAAAAGCAACAGTAATGGGGACAGTGAAATGATGGGTGGTTTCCAGAGATTAGTGGGGGATGGAGGAATGAAGAGCTAATGAAACTATTCTGTATGACCCTGTAATGCGGAAAACATGTGATTATATGTTTGCCAAAACTCACAGAATGTGCACCAATTTGAAGTCCAGCATGAAGGATGGATTTGGAATAGTAATAATGTGTCTGATATATATA
>NW_004524671.1:640849-643763 GCF_000260255.1 Octodon degus | reverse complement strand
ACTTATTCTACTGAACCATCTCCCCAGCTTAAAACTGCTTTAAAAACAGTCTCTTAAGGGGAGGAGGAGATGGCCCGGAAAGAGTAGCAGGAGGAGAAAGAAGTCATTGCCCATGAGGCCAAGCCTCGGAGAGTATTCCCTTGACTCTTCTCTGGCAGAAAAATCGCTTGCTCTTATTCAAATTCTCACATGAACAATTACTCTTGCTTATTTTACTGTTTGTATCACATTGTATAGTACTTGTTTTGAAGTCTCAATTCCTAAACTATTGCCACTAGACAGAGTCTAAAAAGTTCCCCCAACTTGGAGATGGGAAACCTTGACTCTCCCAAACCCTGGCGAGTTGCAGCTTCACAGATTTCTACCAAAAAGGAATTTACAGGTCATGTCAATAAGAAGTATAAAAATATCCATGCAGACTTTAAAAAGTACTCAAAGCAAGAAGAGTGCAGGCCTAGGAGAGGCCCCTGTGGGTTTGAGGAGCCAATGAGCCTTGAAAGATTTTATGTAGACTAGCGACTGTCCCTAAAATGGGCTCTTTGGATGTGTATTCTGGGGAGATATGTGAAAACAGAAACCACTTGCACACGTTTGAAGCTGAGCTGTGCTGTCCTCTCAATAGTGTGATCCTGGCACTGGAGGCTGGTGGGAGGAGTATGTGGAAGGGTGCAAGGCAGAGCCCAGAGCCAGTCTACAGGGTAACTGTCCTAAAGGCCCTTGGACATTTTTTTCTGGGGGAGAGGAAAAAAAATTGAACAACTTTTGTGTCTTGCAGCTACAGTTTTTCTTTAAAAATATAATTCTAATATTAAAATTTTTTCTGGTCTCCTTTCTCTCGAGCAGTACTTCCTTGTCTCATATCACTATGACTTGCCTGAGGGCAGGATCCCGGTCCTGTTTTGTGATTCATCCTAGAAATGCTACACAGCACAGATGAAATGTGCACAGGAGATCTTATAGCTGTTTTAAGGTTTTTAACCTCATATTCTGATCTTCTTCAGCCTTCTGGGGAGCCTGAAAACAGCTGCCTCTAAGTGGTTCATCCCATGACAGAGGTCAGAAAGAGAGGGAGAGAGAATTCAGGAAAGAGGACATTGAGAATGTAAGAATCCTAAACTAAGAGTTTATCTGTACAGAGAATCCCCACACTGCTGCGTGTTTCTCTAGCAGAGCTTTGGGAAATCCTCCTCTTTGGAGACAGTCTGAACAAGTGCGGTGGGGGGGAATTCAGGACCAGACACAGTAGGCTGGGCCAGCTCGTGGGGTGGTGTGCTCAGTGCTGGGCGCCAGAAATCACCTCCACTGACTCCCAGCGACTACATGAAATGCCGCACGGCTTCTCAGCCAGATGTGAATGCGTGAGACACACTTCTGGGAGAGGGGACGTTTAAACTTTATTATTTCCTCAGACACAAGTGCGAGTCACATGTAGCTAGTAGCACTTTAGAGGATGATAAAGAGAAACCATAAATACACTGGTGCTAAGAGTGGAAACGCCATTTCTATAGAGGTGATAGGGCACCCAAACTGACTTCTTTACTTCCCAGATTTGCCATCATTTAATGAAACAAAGTGAATACTCTTAACTGCACAATTCCTTTAATTATTGGAACTTCTTGTGAGCATTAACTCCAGACATCTATCTATCTATCTATCTATCTATCTATCTATCTATCTATCATCTATCTATCTATCATCTATCTATCTATCTATATCCAGCTAATGGGTATCATGTTAAAAGAGAACAGCTGACCTTTGATCATCTTCTCAAAGAAACATTCATTCACATTGAAAAACTGAGACAGGGGAGAGTCAGGGACACCATGGGCTAGGAGCATGTGTTCGAGCCAGAAGGACCCACTTCTCCCATCTCTTCTGCAGACTGCATGGCAGTTAGTGAATGTGAGGGACAGGGCTGGACCTCTCGTCTTCACCTGTGTGGTTCTTGAACCGTGTGGGACTTACCATGATAGCCTCCTCCTCAGCAAGAGCTCCTTCAGGGCAGAGCCTGGGACTCACTGATGTCCAAGTCTCCTCTTCTGTATAGTATAAAGCTGTCAAATAACAACTGAGCTGAGGTTGCCTGTCAAGGAGAAGAGGAAGCAGTGCTCTTGGCAGATTTTGACCTCTAGATAGGTTTCCTGCTCCTGCATAACTGAAAGGAGGCACTGCTTGGCTGGGAGGTTCTGATCCACAAGGAGGCCCGGGGAGAGTGCTAGACATGGGTATGGTTTAAAAAAGTCATGAGACATCAGGAGACGGTTCCCAGGACAGTTATAGGAGGTAAAGACTTTCAAAAGAGAGATATAGAAAGACAGGTGGTGTGTGGGATTTGGGGATATTCACTCCTGATGGGAGGAGTCTGGGCTAATGTGACAGCTGATTTTGGACATCAGTGGGGTTACTGTGTAGAGCAAATCTTCTCAACTTTTGTTCATGGTGAGACCCTCATAGGATAGCACCAAGTTCCATGTCCCACGGGGCAGTTGGCTGAGCTATGGAAGCCTCTGTTCCATCCTTTGGACCTGACACACTAGGTTGCACCTGCTACAAGGACTGAGGGGGTCAGTCTTAGCATCGTGTGCTATCTCTGCTGTGGGGGCATCATACATTCCTGATGAATCTGTTGTGAAGGGCAGGTGTTTTTATCTTAGAAGTGGGATCAAAATATCAAATAAGTGTAACTGAAAGGAAGAAAGGATTGATTCTTGGATTTGAAGGCATTATTTGTCAGAGGATGTGTGTGTTTTTGTGTATGCAGCATGTTCATTTTGCCTTTGTACTGTTTGTTTCACTAGGTCCAGATCTGGATATAGGTGAACATTCCAGTTCCTAGGCCAGACTTCCAAAGTGGTGGACTTGATGGGATCCAAGTTAAGGGCTCCAATTAGTACAGACAGCTCAATTAGAGAGA
>NW_004524671.1:628425-640749 GCF_000260255.1 Octodon degus | reverse complement strand
GAGAGAGAGAGAGAGAGAGAGAGAGAGAGAGAGAGAGAGAGAGAGATCTGGCTCTTGAGGAAGTTGCATGCAAGCCCGCCTAGAGATAAAGAACAGCTTGAGATTGTACTGTAATTAGCACCATCTGGTCCAGTGAGCCCAGACAGGCATTAGGTGCCCAGGTGGGTGACCAGAGCATCTGGAACCAGCCCTTTTTTGAAATACTTGTGTTCATTCCAGGTACTGTACCCTTACTATGTGTCTCACTTTTCTAGTGGATCAATATTAGCTAAGTGACTATACTTGTAATCTTGTAGGTTGATTGTCCTTTGACCCATGTTGTACCCACATTGCAATATTGCTGTTTTAAAGCAGAACTTGGAAACCTAGCCGTTTTCTTAGTAAAATCTTCCCAGCTCTGGAGAGCAACTTCTTGGGCAACCCTACCCCCCTCCTATCAGGAATGTGGGCTTTCACTTTCTCACCAGGTCCTGTGCTTTCCTCACTGATAAGTGAAACACTTCAGGCAGTTCTGTCATGGGAACCTGCTCCTTTAGAGGGCCTGGAACCAATACCCATAAAGCTAAAAATTGGGGCTATAAACAAGCTCTGCAGCATCCTAACATCCTGAAATTCTGTCTCAGTTACTCTTTTCTCATTGCTGGGACAAATACCTGTGGGAAATACTTACACCTATAATCCCAGCAGTACTAAGATCCATAATCCCAGGCTTGGCTCACCCATAATTCTATTGGATCACGAGTTAATCACAAACTCTAGAAGTCCCTGCCCCATGAATGCATGAGGCTTTGGGGGGACAACTAGACACAAACCATAACAAAGGATGTGTTTTCTTTTAAGGCCAAGATAGGGTTCGCTGCTAGGATAACTGACTGACTTTGTTTCACTTTATGTATCTCTACTTGCTTGATATCACAAATTGCATAAAATAGGACCTCTCCCCAGCCTAGGTTGAACATATCTAGTAGCTGGGATGATGCACCATTAAAATCCTCCTTAAAATCTCTCCTGGTGTCTCCAGTTTCTTGAAAATTCTGCCACACTGTAAATTACCCCCAATGGGCCTGAATGAGGCCCCGGTCCCTTCCTTACCCCCTGTAATCCAGGAGTGATTTTTCTCCTCCTTATTTCCAGTAAACTCTCCTAAATTCCTCCTTTCCTTCATGACTTCATTCCCTGGTGCTATGTAACCATGAATTTGGTACATCTGACATCTGAACAGATTGGGAGTTACATTTTCCCATATCAAAAACGTAAAGGGGAACTCAGGTAAAAACTGAGTCACAGATGGAACAAAAAGAACACTTCCCAGAGGTAAGCATGCACATGATTTGAGGGACTATCAAAGCTGACAAATGGAAGAATGGGGCAGGCAGGGTCTGCTGCGCTGGCGGGTGGAGGAGGGGCAGCGAGCTCCCTCTTCTTGGGTGTTCCCTTCCCCACACTCAGACCCCCATTGTGACACTCCCATGCTCTGTGATGCAGGCAAGGGTGTATAGTCAAGCTCCTGTACCCCCAGAACTCAGCGCCTCAGGCAGCCTTGCTATTCATACAATGGAGAGAGTGCTGCACGTTCTTGAATAGCTATATGGAGCCATGGCTGAGCTGTGGCTCATCGCTCTTAGCTCTAGACCCCAGCGGCACCCTTCTGAATGCTGCGGTGTTGCTGCTCCTGCTCCTCTGTTATCTGTGGCTGAAACCATTTTTACCAACCTTCTGGGACAGAAGTGATATCCCAAAGGTAAGGAAGCACAGTTCAGTCCCCGGGATATTCCTTGCTGTTGTTCCCCATTCTTTTCCTCCCATTCGTGAGTTCTGTTGACTCAGGAGATAACTGAGGTGAGAAGTCTGAGAAGACAGAGAGCTCTCAATAGCAGAAGAGGCCAGGCCGGGGGAGCAGAGGCGGGAGGACTAATGTTTCCTTCCAGACCTCACACACTACCTCTCTGGGAGTGGCAGAGGGTTCCAGGCTAAGATCCCCAGCAATGATTCCCTGGTCCTGATTGGCTCAGTTACAGATTATGCGTTCTCTGCAGCAGAACAGTCTGTCCCAGTGCTTGACTGTCAGTCCCACTCCCTTGTCCCAGCTCCTTCCACAAGCTTGGCTTTTTACGGGGTTGATCAGGAGAGCAACACTGACTTTGGAGCGCCTCTGAATGGAGCCTAGATCCTGAGATCTCTCCCCAGGACACAAGGTTCCTCTCAAGGAGCATGCTTATCTTAGTTGCTATTCCCTCCAGGAACAGAGGATTCTGACTGAGAAATCAAGTGTTGATCTCTCAGACAAAATCCTCCTTTGAGTTTTTCAAAGATACCTCCTCCTTACATTTTCTTTTTTTATTTATGTATCTGGTACAGGGACTCACTATGCAGCTTAGACTCATGATTCTCCTGTTTTCAGTCTCCCCAGTGCTGGGATTACAGACGTGCACCACCATGCCCAGTCTTGGTGGCCAGCTCAGTGCAGCTGGGGGCAGAGCTGGTGAGGCATGTAGTGCTGGGAATTAAACCCTAGAACTAGTGCTTGCTTAAGCAGGTGCTTAGTCCACTTAGCTATCTTGCTGCCCCTAAAGTTTTTCAAAGATAGAAAAACAGAAAATAACTGATCATTTTTAAAAATCAGTAAAATGAACAAATGAGTAAAAAGAGTCAAATAATTTTAGGACTCTTAATTAACATGAGAGACTTAAATGATTAAAGAATATCTGAGCCACTAGGGAGGATGAGATAAATGAGTCCCAGTTCATTCTTTTCTTTTGGTTCTCAGCTACAGCACAGAAGCAGGAGAAGGAGGAGAA
This sequence comes from Octodon degus, assembly GCF_000260255.1. Lineage (NCBI taxonomy): Eukaryota > Metazoa > Chordata > Mammalia > Rodentia > Octodontidae > Octodon > Octodon degus. The sequence continues at coordinate 637,951 of NW_004524671.1, read as the reverse complement.
GTACAACACTTAAAGGTATGCTTCTTCTCTGACCTTGGCTCCTTCAGGAGGAGCCCTCCTTGAGAGATAGTATGCCAGTAATTGGTATGTCATGACAAGCAGTATGTATTTAGAAGACCAGAATGGCAGGCATTCCAAGCACGACCCTACCTTTACACATTGCTATCTTCTGTGCAGCTGTTTAGTTCACAGGTATCAGCATATATAGTTAGTCAGGGTGAGAATCCTACCAATTAACTGCTAGTTTCAAAAACATGCTGCAGATTCTCAGGGTCCTTGCCTTACCCATCTTGTGTGTATAAATGTATGGCATTGCCCCTGTCATGTTTCCTGGCATTTCCCCTTGCCCTCTCCTCATTGTCCAATCCTCAAGTTGTCACTTTCCTTTTAATTGTGTTATACCTATTTGTATTTCTTCTTTTGAGTTCTTATACTAGGGAGACTATATGATATTTACACATGTGGGTCTGGCTTATTTCACTTATGAGTATTTCTTCAAGTGGCATCCACTTAAATATGAAGGCTTTGAGTTTATCATTCTTTATAGCTGAGTAATACTCCATTGTATAAACATACCACATCTTTTTCATCCATTCCTCAGGTGATGGGTATCTTGGTTGTTTCCAAGATTTGGCTGTCTCTCAAGTAAATATTTGTTTAAAAAAAGGGCAATAAATGAAAATAAGAGACAGGAAAAAAAAGTCACAGGACACTCCTCTACAATGATGTATATGGTTAGATTTCTTAATTTATGTGAAAAATTATGTAATTGTTTATATTTTTTCAATTTTTTATTTTAAAAATTTTTGTCTTCATATTCTGCAGGGACTTAAAGTTTAACATATCAATACTTTATGGAAAATACCTGTTCCATGTTATGCCTAAGATGTTTGATCAGACAGATAGATAGGTTAAACCCAACTGCATATGTTGTAGGGTAATAATAAGCTTCTCTCTTCTGGAGGGTTAATAACCTAAGTTTGCAGACCAAAAACCAGAGAAAAAGGTCTACAAGGACAGCCAACATTTTGGCCCTAGCCTTTCAAGTTCAGTGAAGACTCGACACAGAAGAACCTATACTGTAACATTATATAACTCAGTTATGTCCCAAATTTTCTGATCAAGGAGATTATAGAGCTACAGAGAAATGTGATCTATGATGTAGATTGTTCCTAAGGAGAGTCACATGGAGAGAAAACTTTCTCTCAGGCTTTTACAGAGAGAAAATTGGTCAAGCAATGGCCATGACTTATCCACAGGGCTGATACTGACAAAGGACCTACAAACTGAGGTACAGGGTTTCAGGGTAAATCCTGAGGGAATTTAACTGACCTTATCAGATACAAAAGTTACATTTCTTGTTATATAGGTCTTGCTTTATCTTGATCTTAACCATCCAGCAGAAAAGTATGAAAATGAAGTATAAAAAGTAAAGCCACATTAATATGCTGAGCTGTGAAAAGCTCAAGTCAACAACTTCTGACATTGCCAGCCTTATGGAAAACCCACTACCATTATGGACTACTGGACTATATTGTCAGATTCTGCTGAATTTGTGCACGTACAATATTTAAATGACAATGCAATGCCCATCTTTGACAACTAACCAAAAAAATGGGAGAGAAATGAACAACCTTTTTGTATCTGTGTACTCAAAATAGGATAGATATATAGCTCCATTCTCTTCATTCAATGAATAGAGAGGTTTGTTATAATAGTGTTTGAGACAGGATATCATGTCTGCATCTTGTACAATGAATAACCCACTAAGACAACAATATGCAATGTATTAATTATTGAAAATGTGCCAGTAATTGATTGTGAAACTGTCTCATTGATATTTGTTTCTCAATAAATTTATTTTTTAAAAAAGGAACCAGAATGGATAAAAGTGGACAATATTTAAAAGATGAACTGAAAAAAAAAGAAAAAAAGCATGAGCCATCCAGTTCTTTCCATGGGGTTCCAGGTCCACGAGCTCTGGAGATAGTAGTAGTCAAACCTGGTCTGTCAGGTAACAGAGGCCTCAGAGGAGAGGCCTAGGAAGGTGTGAGACCTGAGACACCTCTCAGAGCCCTGCTCTGCTCACCTGGACATGATGCAGTAACAGACTTGGCAGCCGATGGGAGCTGCTACCAAACAGGCCTGTCCTGTGAGTCCTCCAGGAACAACTGTGGGGTGCTTAGGAGCCACACCTTCCATCTCCTGAAGTGTGTGGAGCACTTTTTTTCCTGCACACTCACACTCTGCTGAGGTAAAGTTGCACCTGACTTCCATCCTCACATTGCATTTCAAGCATTACATTGGAGGAAGCACATGCACACCTGGATCCTCAGTGCTATCTTCAGCCATTAGGCATTGTCTACTGATTACTTGACTTTCCTACTTTAACACCCTAATTGTTCTTCTGCAGGGACTGCTATAAGACCCCTATGGTTCAACCTTCACTAGATGTCACATGGTTTCCTGATTTTCCAGGTTGGAGAGCAAGCCTGAGAGAAAGACAGGAGGGGAGGAAGCTGCATTCACTTCTGAAAAGGTGCCCAGCCTAGTTCCTAGTTCCTAGTTCCTTTCCCTATGTGTCCTATGCTTCCCATGGAGTTGGTGCTGGTCAAGGTTGCCACAGCAACAAATATGTGCATGAAGGCTTGGAGAGAAGCTATGGAATACTGTGTGACATCATGGGGTTGTGCTCTGTGATGTCATGGGCTGTGCTTTGTGACATTATGCCTGTGTGGTAGTATAAAGGAAGTGGAAGTGTCAGGTCTCCTGCCCCCCACACTCAGGACAGTAGGCCTTCCTTCCCTTGCACTACTGTTCCTGGCTATACCTCATACTTTCTATCTCCTGCAGCCCCCTGGGCCAGCTTCCTGATACAACCCACTTCCGACAACTGCTGTGTCCAGATCCCTTCTGTGATGTGTGTAACACCACAACAGCTAAGGTCAGTCGAATGCTCTCTCAGGCACCCCTGGAAGATGCTGCTTATGCTGTGACCAACTTGACTTCCACAGATTCTGACTCATCCAGCACACAGACCTACACCAGCTCAGCAGTCCTGCCAGGACACTCAGTCCCAGCCCATGCGCCCGAGCCTTCTCTACCTCCACCCTCTATTCTCTCACCTAGCCTGATCACCTGTTTAGTGGACTCACCATCACCTGTGCTGCTGGGTGACTTTCAGCAAGTGGAGCATCCTTCTCCCTTAGATTCCAAATCCCCAGTGGACTGTTTTCCACCAGAGTCACTGGCCTCTCCCTGCTCCCTGCTATGTCACACTCAGAAGGCAAAACCTGGTCTTCAACCAAGAAGCACTTCACCAGTTAGTTACAGTCCTGGTGGGTTCTCCACTAACCACCTTCATACCATGGAAGTCTCTCTTCAGGGACAGACGGAAATCTACCTTGTAGAGCCTGGAAACCTTAAGATTCTTAGGCCTGACAGCTGGGCCCTCCTGGAAAGGCAAATTAAAAAGAGAGGTGATTTGCTGCTGGGGAAAGGAAAGGGAAAACAAACAGAATCTTTTCTAAGGCAACATCAGCCAGATTCCCCAGTGAAAATTTCACAGAAAAGATCAGAGTCAGCTGCTGGTCAACAGGACTCTGCATGTTCCCTTCCTATTTGGAGCAGTGAAGGTAAACCAGAGGGGCTACCCACACAAGTGAAGCCCCTAGGTGCTCAGAGCTTGGAGGATCATTTAGAACAAAAACACAGACAGTTCTTCTGGGGTCTTCCGTCTCTACACAGTGAGTCACTGAACCCCATTGTGCCTGCCTCAGGTGATTGTTCTTCAATCTTTATTTGTTTTAATACCATCTCCAGCACCTCAAAAGCCTGTGAATATCCAAACCCACCACATCCTTCACCTCCACCTTTGCCCCACACACAACCTCAACCCTTGCCTCAAACTCTGCCCCAATCTCACTCCCCCAATACCCTTCCTGTGAAGATCCAGGCCCAATGTCTGTCCCTACCTCCATGCCTGCTACCTTCTCCTGAATGCCAGCCTAGAAGCTGTGGGGTGTATTTTCACGGTTCCCAGGGTGAGATACAATCCCTTACACCAGCTGAAATTGAACAGCTGGAAGTTAACGTACTGCAGAAAGTACAGGAGAGTGTGTGGGGCTTACCCTCTGTGGTCCGAAGATCTCGGGAGGACTTCTGTCCTCCGGCTCCCAAGCTTTCCCTGATCAGCCAGGCCTCCAAGGCTCATATGCCAGTTTCCATCCTGCCTGGAGACTTCCCCTGCAGCAGTGAGCTGCGGAAGAAGCTAGAGCACCACCTTCGTAAGAGGCTTGTTCAGCACCGCTGGGGCCTGCCCCGAAGAGTTCTTGAATCACTGTCAATGATGCAGCCACGGAGTGTGGTCCCTCAGGCCTCTGTGACAAAGGAAAGTTATGGGCTCTCCTGGATCTCTTTGTATAAGGGTCAGAGCAGCAAGGACTTGAGTCAGTTTGAAACCATGCATGAGACAAACTCAGAAACGCTACCTTTAGAGGAGGCAGTGGGGAAGAACCAGGGTCACAGTCTAGTGAGTGGCCCCCAAAATCTGAGTGCCCAGGACACGATCACACATGATGCTCAGGGCTCTTACTCAGAGAAAGCCCTGGAAAGTCAAGCAGAGAAAAACTCAGGGGTCTCGAGTATGAGGGTAAACCAGAAACAGCTTGAGAAAACCCTGAAAGTACACTTAAGTAAGAAGTTTGAGGAAATCCATGAGGGCCAGATCCCTGATGCTGTGAATAAATCATGGCATTCCGTCAACCTGACACTTCCCTTACCTCAGAAATCCTCCAGTCACATAAAGGGCAGAGGTGAAGCACCACTGCTGAGTAAGGGTAGCCATCTGGACACCTCCCAAGATATTTCCTTCCTTAGTTCCAGCAAACAACAGATGATGGAAGAGCATATTACAACTTTTCGTAGGAGAATGATGTGGGGCCTTCCCCACAAAGTCCAGGAATCCATAGAAATCTCCAACATAAAGGAGGACCGGTACCCGGCTCTTTCTCATTCTGAATCTCCCTCATCAGGCACCTGCCTTTCTGACTTGAATTCTAAGATGGGGGTCTGTAAGACCCTTAGAAGAAGCTCTCATGCTTCTGAAGCACACGAAGTGGAAACAAATTTGGATGTGGGTCTTCCTCACCCTGCTACCTCACAAGTGGGCATGGCAGGACTGGGGACCAGGAGGCAGTCACCCCAGACTTACACTGACCATAAGCTGGCAGAGAACATGCAGACAGGGGAGGATGGCCCACAGGTCTCTATGCTCCCCCGGCACAGCAGCACAGACATGGTGGACCAGAAGCAGACCCTACAAGACAAGAGATGCCACCCAGAGCCACCAATAGGGCAGGCAGGGGCAGCATCTGATGTGAGTGACATGAGAATCAGTTCCTGTAGTGCCAAAGAGAGGCTTCAGAGCCATGTAACAATGCAGTTAGAGTATCTGCCCATGTGTGACGAGTCCAGGGACACTTTTAACGCAAAGAAGCTCAAGTTTCTTCAGTCACAGACAAGTAACATCTCAATAACTAGCAAATCAGGGGCCAATCTGAGGAAAGCTGTGAAGACAAGTAAGACAGAAACTCCCCTGATCACTAAAAGGCCTCTACCAAGAACAGCCGTTCCCCAAGATGTGAAATCATCAAAACTTAAAAATCAGCTGCTTAATGAGCTGAGGTTTAAAATAGAGAGCAGGAAGAAGAGCCAGCCTCAGGGCCTTCCTGCGAATGCATTCCCTGCCTCCAAGAACTTGCAAAACCGGACCTTATTCCATCATGACCACAGTGCCTCCCGTGGGAATGTGGTGGCTTCCCGGGTGATGCATGCCTGCTTGGACATTACAACATCCCACCTGGAGCAGAGGCACAAGCCCTGGGTCCCTAAGCAAGTCTTACACAAGCATCAAGACCAGAAATTTTCTCCAGAAGCTGAGCGAGAGTGTCCTTTGATACTCAAAGCACGAGACTTTGGTGGAGGGGATGCCGGAATGGACATATACCACCGCAGAAGTTGCCCTGACCAAGACCGGGTGCTAGAAAAGGCTCGTGGGGGCAAGTTCTCCCCACCTGTGTCACCAAGAGGACAGCCCCATCCTGAAGAGCTCTTCAGAGATAAGATGAAACATTTTTTCCAATGGATTTTTCCTAGTGTGAAGCACACAGGCCAAGAAAGCCCCATCGAGAGCAGCTCCTCTGAATCCTCAGTACAGAGGAGGGGCCCAGGTAGAGGGAGAACTGGGTTAATCCAGAACACCAAAGACCAGAAAACTGCCACAAGATTTGAAAAAGTCCTTCACTAGAATTCGCAGGAAGGACATTTTATTCCCCCAAAATAATTCATTTTGTGTTGAAAATATGAATAGTCCCCAATAAATAAATATCCTAATAAAGTGATATCTTTGCATATACTATGTGGAGGGCACAGGTTTCAGGTGACTTAGGGTGGAGCTTAGGGTAGTAAGGGATAAGTATGGTGCCCCCAGTTGCCCCTTTGGTTTCTATAAACCCTGGCTAAGTTCCTGGAACTCTTGATGAATAGGCATCATATGTACCCAGAAGAACCTGCTGCCCCTGAAGTGTGAGGAAGTGGCAACACTTCCTACCCCTGGCTTAATGTCTATGATGTGTGGCCATCCGCACCTTCCTCTTCATTCACTGTGGTGAGGAAAACAGGGTCTGAGACAGGTAAGGTTTTGAGAATAAAGTGGATTATGTATTTTCAGAGACATTTGCCAATGACCAGAGCTAATACAGGAGGGTGATCTTGCTCAGTGTTTGGGGGATTTTCCTGTTGGGGGTTGTTTGGGTCTCACAGCCATGTAGATGCTCTGCAGAAGCTCCTGTGAGGTGTGTGCTCATGTTTCATAAACATACTTTGTTTCACCTTGCCATTGAGATTTACCCACTAGAAAATCACCTAAAGAAAGTGGTTTTTCTACCCTGATTGTTTCTTTTGGTTGCATGGGCTGACAGTTTCACCCAGTGTCAGTGGAGGCAATATTTTACTCTCAAGGTAAAATAAACCTGAGAGTAAGAAAAAGATGTCCTAAAGTGGATAGGAAAACAAGAAAACACGGAGAGGGAAAGAATGATCCTGCTGAGAAGCAGAAGTGTGTGTCCCATCATCCATATTTCACGGCCCTGTACTGCCCTGCTACTTCTCCACATGGCCTATGCCAACCACTGTCTGGCCAAGACTTTGCACACATCTACTGTAGAAACTGTGTTGTGGTTTTTTTTTTTTTTTTTTTTTTTTTTTTTTTTTCCAGAACCAGGGTTGAACTCAGGCCCTTATGCTTGCCAGGGAAGCGCTTATTCCACTGAACCATCTCCCTGACCCCCCAACTGTGGTCTTTATGGAAGGCAATTATATTAGTCTCTTTTCCATTGCTGGAATAATATCTGACACCCACAAGCTAAAGGAGGGGAAACTTATTTGGCTCAGGTTGTTCATTGGGTTCATTCTAAAGCTGGCTTGCTCCACAGTCAAAATGGATGGTGGGGGCCAGCCAAATAGCTCAGCAGATTAAAGCACCTGTAAGCAGGTGCAGAAGCTGGGGGTTCAATCCCTGGGCCTGCTATGCCAGCCACACCCCTGTGGCACACTGAGACAGCTATTGAGACTGGGTGTGGTGGCACACACCTGTAATCCCAGCACTTGGGAGGCTGTAAATAGGAGAATCACTATGAGTCTGATCTAGTGGTAAGACCCTAAACACCCTATAGACCCTTGTCTAAAATTCAGAAAAAAATAATTAAATACATAAAATGGGTGGTAGAAGGGCATGGCAGAGCGAAGTTGCTCAGCCCATGGCAGCCAGGAAGCTGCACGAGAAGGGACAAAAAACATACTTTCCAGGTCATGGCTCACATCCAACCAGACCCCACCTCCTGAAAGTACCTTCAGCTACTGAGCCCATGAATCTACCAATGAACATAGTATTCTGTGGTCAAATCACCTTATAAACATATGAGGGTTTGGGGGGTAATTTTAGATCTAAACCACAACAGGACCTCTCTTTGTACATACAGGGACTAAGCAATGGTTTGAATCTCCCAGAAGGTTCTTGAGATAGTTTTTCCACAAAATACTGAATGTTGGGTATCAAAATAAAAACAAAAGTATATGTCCACGAGAGCCGCCTCCTTGTACCATCACTGTTCTCCAGATTCATGCCATTGACTTTGCAGTACCTTAAGCTTGGCAGTGTAGTTAGAAAGCAGACTTTCTGGGATTCTGGAAAAGACAATACATGAGAGAGTCCATGAGCAAGAAGCAGATGTGAGGAACTGTGGAAGGACCCAGCAACTATGATGACAGAGTTGCCAATAATCTGGCCTCTATATTCTTCAGTGGTCCCACCTTTGGGCTTTTTTCCTGCCATTCTAGTTCACACACTGCCACATCCTAGAGTGTCATCACTGGGACACCTCTACCTCTGGGGTCACACACCTCCTCCCATCCTTCCTGCATGCAGCCTGTCATGTTTCAACTCCGTCACCCTTTCTGCATTTATTTATCTGTCCACATAGATCCCTCTGTATTTCCCCCTATTTATTTTTTCCCAAGCAACCAACCAACATGTGAGGAGAAGCTCAGGTCCAGACATGTGTTTGTTTCCTTCAGTCCTTTCTATTTGGTAGCAATGCTGTCTTACCTTTCCACAAACATCTTCCAGTAAGTGACTGATCACACTACTGGCCCAAGTCTCGTAAAGTTGACTAAATTCACAATCAGCACTAGCAGTAGCTGAAATAAGCCACATATTCCACAAACAATCACCCTGTGCCTACTCTCAGTGAACAAAGTTCATGAATCTTAGGCTCCTCTACACAAAGATTTTAATCCACCTGCACTTTCCTCAAAATGAGGTTATCTTCACTTGCTCAGTTGCTGTCCTGGACTTACTATTCACAAAGGAAAAGGAATTCATCAGATAGGAATTTGAATAAGCCTTCAGAAAACTACACTTAGGCCCCTTTCCTGCTTTTCTTCCCTTTAAACAGAAAGATATTCCATCCATAGTCCCAACCTGAAGGGTGGCATTCCTTAAATGTCTTTCTGGAGGGATAGCCAACATCTAGACCATCCTTTGTAGACTTTTCCTCTCTACACATGAGCCAATGGACATTTTCTTTTTTGGTGGAACCAGGGATTGAATTCAGGTTCGTGTGCTTGCCAGGGAAGCACTTATTCCACTGAGCCATCTCCCCGGCCCCGACATTTTCATTTTTAAACAACTTTTTTTTTTTTTTTTTTTGGTGGAACTGGGGTTTTGAACTCAGGCCCTTGTGCTTGCCAGGCAAGTGCTTATTCTACCGAGCCATATCCCCGGCCCCTTAAACAGCTTTTTACTACCAAAATGTTTAATCAAGGAGATTATGGGACCAAAGAGGAAGGTGATCGATGATGTACAGTGTGCCTAAGGAGAGTCACATGGAGAGAAAACATTCTCTCAGGATTTCACAGAGAGCACATTTGGCCAAGCAATGGCCGTGACTCATCAACATGGCTGACA
>NW_004524671.1:619110-627833 GCF_000260255.1 Octodon degus | reverse complement strand
AGAACTATGTAACTCCCTATGTATCATCATCCCAACTTGCACAAGGTGGTATGCCCTGTCTTTTGCACTATGCTAAAAGGGCAAAGGCCGTCACTCTATCAGATAATTATTTGTCTGCCACCTTTAAGACCTGGACTGATATGTTAAAGGGCTAGTTGCCAGTCTGTGGTAGTCTTGGGAGATGGAGGGAAAATGAGGATGAGTGTCTGAGTAGGAGGCAGTTACATCCTTGAAGGCAGATGCTGGGTTCTCAGAAGGTACGTTAGGAACCAGCCCCTGGTGTTCCTAAATACATTAAAATTATAAATATATTAAAAATTAGGAGCTATATACTCTTGAATTGTATATATATTATGTGAACTATATTTCAATAAAATGTAAGAAGTAAAAGATTTAAAAACTATGGGTGCTTGAGGATGACAAGAATAGGAAAGAAGATGACATAATGGCAAACACATTTTTGGAAAATGAGAATCTGGTGGTGGAGAGGTAAATGATGCCGCAAAGCAGATGGAGGAGTTGCAAACCACCACTCCAATAGACCTGCAGGAGACACAGGACAGGGTGACAGCAGCTGAGGCACCAACCACCGACAACAGTATTACATCTTTATGATAGCTGTGTAGGAGGTTCTTTGGGACCTTGCCATTTTCTTTTCTGTATAAAGGAAAAAAGGGGAGGGTGCTTTCCAGTATATAGTAAAACCCTGCTGAAATGTTAGGTGCTTGCACCGTGAAAGAGGATCTCGGACTCTCCTCTGGGGCAGAAGCTGACACCTGTTCAAAGCTGGTGGTGAGCACTCAAGAGAGTCGAGGATGGTCGCAGCAGCTGTGCGAATGAAGCAGAGTGCCTCAAAGGTTAGCGCTCAGCACAGCGCAGTAGTCCATTTATAAATGTATTTGAAAGCAAACTTGTAGTAGAAAAGTTGTGTAAATGGTAAACTAGTATACATGCTTCCAGATTTACCTATTGTTAATATTTTGACATATTTGCAATTTTTTTCTCCCTCTTCCCTCTTGGTGTCTGTCCACACATACACAAAACATGCATTTCTTACCAAATATTTATGTATCCATGTATGTGTCTTAGAAGTACTTTTTTCTTGAATATTTCATTGAATAATAGGAAACTTTTGGTATTATTTTAAATGAAATAACCCAGACTCTATGGGTGAAATGTTGCGTGTTTTCCCTAATATGTGTAGTCATTAAAAAAAGAAAAGATTACAGGGCAATAAAGGGGACACTCTTATTAGACAAGAGGATGGGAATAAGAAGGAAGTGGAAAGAGTATTAAGAAATGTACTAGCAGGATGGAGGTGACCAAATATCTGATAGGACGTATGACAATACCACACTGAAATCCAATATTTTATAAATTTAACATGCATTAATAAAATATATAAAAGTTCTGTTATGTACTCAATTGTAATTATCATTTTGTAATTTAATGCTAAGATTAAACTTTTGACTAATGTCATTCATATTCCGTTTTTGTAAACTTATCCAGAAGTATGTGTATGCTTTTAAAAAAATCTCTTTTCAGAGGATGCAGTCTGGAAGCTCATATTGCATTAGTTTTCACATGTCTGTGTTTTCTCTAAAAGAGCTTCTCATCCTTTGCTTTTTATGATATGGGCCCTTTTGAAGAATATATGTAGTGGTCCGTTTTATGGTTCTCACCTCACCTGGACTTTTTTTTGTCAGAGCTTATCTTGCTCACACTTTACCAAATGATTTTTTATATTAGTAAATTCTAGAAACATCAGCTATCAGGACCCAACTTGCTACAAACAAACAAAAATAGAACTGGAGCTGCAAGGCAATAGAGAGGAATTTTTCTGAAAAGAAAAGAGGGTAAGTGGGAGGAGGGAGCTTGAGGGGAACCTTGTTTTGAGTATAGACAAAGGTGACAATGTGGGTGCCAAAGAGAGGCAAAGAAAGGGGCATCACTACAGGTGAAACACCATCGCCTGGGAAGGAAAACATGGGGTGGTCTGGAGCACAGCAGATGAACAGGTGAGGGAGCGTGGCTAGCGGCATCAGAACTTAATTTTAACTGTGTATAATCTACATAATTAAGCATTAGGCAGTATTGCCTCACAGAGGAGAGAAACAAACGGGGTATATGATATCCACAGGAATGACATCTTGGTTAGGTTGATTCCCAAGCATTTAAAGTTTTTGAATTTTGCTGAATTCACACACTTGTAATATTTAAATGACAGTGGAATACCCTTCTCTGACAAAACTAAACAAAAAAGGGGATACAAATGAAGGACCATTTTGTATCTGTATATTCAAAATAGTTAGGATAGATATGCAACTGCATGCTGTTAATTCAATGAATAGAGAGAGTTGTTCTAATAGTGTTTGTGGACGGGATATCATGTCTGCATCTTGTACAATGAATAACCACTAGGACAACAATATATAATGTATTAAGTATTGAAAGTGCTAGTAATTGGTTTTGAAACTGTCTTATTGCTATTTGTTTCTCAATAAAATTATTTAAATAAATATAAAGTTTTTGAAGCTTTTAGCAGGTAGCCTGCTTCCAAAAGTGACTGGTCCACCAACATTTGCTGGGTTCTGGGTAGCTTGCCTCTCCTCCTGGAGTTAGAGCCCAGATTCTTCTGATCTCATTCAATGAATTAGACAAGATAAGCTTAAAATGGTCCCAAAAAACTTGAGGGGTGAAAGGGAAGGAAGAAACCAGCTTACCTAGCAAACTTGGGTAGAGCAAGAGAAAAAGAAAGTAAAAAAGCAAATTAAAAGTTACAATAGCAACACCTTCATAGTGTGATTGTATCTATCCTTTTGCACTGGAGGAAACACATGACAGCTTCTATGTCTGGGTGCATCTGGGTCCTCAGAGGTAGTGATGCAATCCCACACTTGGAGAGGCTGATGTTCACTTCCTCACATTCTCCCAAGAAGTTCACATGCAGGGCTTTGGGATCTGTGCATGTGTCTGGAACCTTGTAATTAACAGGTCATGCCCCATTCTCCAGTCAGCTTTGTCACACCCTCTTCTATTATTTCCACTGAGAGAGGCACAAATACTCATAATTCTTTTTGGACTGATGAGGGAGTGGAGGTCTCTGTCTTCCATAACTTCTTCCAGCTGGAAAAAGCTGTAAACTCTAACTATTGAGGCTTACGTTCTCTCCAACTACCTTGGGTGCTGTGACTCACTGGCTGGGTTGAAGAAAGGAAAACTTGTTAGGGGTTACTGAGAAAAGAATGAAGACCATTGACCTTCACTATTAGCCCAAACATGAGGAGCAGGTCACAATTCCATGCTTCCTGTTTCAGCCCTGGAGTCTTGGTTTTTGAGGAGAAATCTCAAGTCTTCCAGAGGCTCACAGGAGTACTTTGCTCCTTTTGGGTGATTTTGTTCTTCAAGACAGTTCAGGAAAAAACTGGCTTTATTCTTGAAAGATGAATCCAATTATCTGTCTCTGCCATGTCCTAGAGGAGATTTCAAACAGTATTACTGAGAAGGGCCTTTCCATTTTAGGTTTAATTAGTCTGCAGGTGTTTCCTTTCTCCAAGTTTTCACAAGCACTTGGTCTCCAGGACAAACAGTAAGTGGTTCTCCTTGGGCAGTAGATGGCAGGGCTTTGTTCCCTTATATTTGGGCCTATTAATTAGCCTAGATTAATGAGATATTGTGAGAGTCTCTTAGTTTCTGTTCTAACATCATATCAGAGGATAAAAATGGCCTGCCACATAACATTTAAAATGAGCTTACAGACAGCTGGTGTAGCCCAAATCCACCCAAAAAGAAGAAGAAATCTTCACCCCAGGAGGAAACAGGTAGTGAACCGGAAGAGGCAACCAGAAGCATACCCAAGAAAAAAAGAAAATTGTCTTCAAAGGAAGAGCCAGTCAGTAGTGGGCCTGAGGAGGCTGTTGCCAGCAAGGGCAGTATTAAGAAAAAAAAGAAAAAGCTTCAGAGAACATCCTAGGAGGATTAGAATGGACATTCCCTGGGGGCAGGTGTGGGGAGTGCCCCAAGGTGACATTTCCCATCCCTTCCCCTAAATCCCAGTCAATAAAAACAAATCCACAAAAAAAAAAAAAAAAAAATGAGCTTACACTTAGCCCAGTTCTAGGCATGTTATGAATGCTCATGAGTGCTACTGGCAGTAATCAGAGACAGAACTCAGACATCTCTTGGCAAAGTTTTGCCAGAGTTTACTTTAGGGTCTGGTTAGCTCTCTTTACCTTTCTACAAGGTTGAGGCCATCAAGGGGAATGAAGGTACTTCATTCCTAAAGCCTTTGCTACCCTGAGTTATTTCAAAGGTTAACGAAAGCTCCATTGTCACTCTGCAGTGATTGGAGTAGTCAGAATATAGGGATTTCTTTAAAAAGTACCTTGAGTACTCCAGTAGGCTTTACTGAACAAGTAGGATAGGCTTTGATCAAGCCTATAAACATATCAATTGGGACCAACATCTGTGTATATTTTCCATACTATGTAATAGAAAGTTTAATTGCTAGTCCTTTCCAGGGGTAGCCCTCTTCCCTCTACAGGTTCTAATAAAGGAGTGGTTTAGGATTGCCTTTCAGTGTCCTTGAACAAAGCCACTTCTATCAGTGAACCACACATCTTTAGGCTCTTGGCGGGCCAGAACACTCATATTTTGCCTACCTGCACTTGTCTAACTTGGTCAGGGAGACTTAGTGTAGTCCCAACATTTCCCACCCAGCAAGAATATGGACTAGTAGTGATGTTGGCGAAATCTGTGTAGCGGTGTGTTCCAATAGGTCTCCCATCTTCTAGTCCTGGGACCTATAGGGAGAAGGAGACAGGCCTGTGCTCCTGAAGGAGGTGTCCCATGCATAACGAAGAGACGCAAAGTCCAGAGTGCTCCTTGTGAGACTTTAAAAAATCTGGATAAATGTCACTATTTTGAACCTTAGAGTGACATAGGCATCACTTATCACAGAAGACTATAGGAGAACGCCCTCCACCATCTTGGGGGTTTTGTCTCCATATTTGGTCCCATTAGTTCCTTAGGGAGAAGGGCCTGGGTGGTCTGTGAGCCTTGTCTAGTCAAGCTTCTGTGAGGTAAGGGCAGAACTTCCCCAAGCAAAATTCTTTCAACTACCTCTCTGAATCCCTTGATGATCCAGCTTTATTTAAACCATGTGGGAAAACATTTCTTGCATTTACATTGATAAGCACCAAGAACTAGGATGGCTGTTTTTATACCCTTAACTTTGCTTTAGTTAAATTTTTAAGTTTTAAAATGTTTAGTTCAGGCCTGAGGCATCAGCCCTTAACTTGGCTGCATTTAAACAGGGAAGCACAGAAGTCAGGTGATGACTGACTGCCTCAGGCAGCACTTGGGCCAGAGGGCACAGTGTAGCTGGTGCATTTTCAAATGGACAGGTATTTTTTTCTTGCATTCCCATTTCTCCCCCATAGCAGAGGTAAGAAAAGTAAGACAGTCATGCCCTACTGGGATGGGAGCAGACCTATCTGGTGTTGCCTGTGGTGGAAGCCTGCCTGCACCCAGCTGTGTGTACCTGCATTTGCCCAGGGTTTGTGGTCTGATTATATCACACACACCCCCACCCTGCAAAAATGTTGTGTATCAGAAGTTCTGAAGATTCCTGAGGCCTTAAAGGATTGTACAGAGGTTTTCCTTTTTGTGGGGAAAAAAAAACATTTCTTCTCTTTGGTTTTTAATCCCATCTGCTATTTAAAATCATAAGGCCAGCTATTTGAAGAGGTAAAGGTGGGGGAATAGAGGGGAGAAAAAAAGATGGTGGTCAATAGAGACACATTTCGTGTAAGAGTTATATGTAGTCATGCAACAAGTTGAAATGGCAGAGATAGAAGAAAAAAAGATGGTGGCAGCGATAACACATGCCTGTGTAATCAGGACTTAGCACAGGTAAACACACATGCGCTGGTTATGGCACTATACAAGAATGTAAATATGAGATCACAACATGTATTATACAATAAAGACAGATGTTGCTCTAGCTCTGGCTTTCTGCTCTGCTCCATGCTGCCTGTTGTTGTTGCTGATATTTTGTACACGTGTGTCCTTTAATCTTGGGCCTCACTGGTGAGAATCTCCCTTGGGTCTTCCAAGGAGGCCAACAGCAAGGTAACATAGTGGCACTTGTAACCAAAATGCAAACCAAGAAAAAAGCTATTTACAAACTAGGGTACATGGAGAGAAGGCTACTTTAACAAAATACATAACAAATGTGCAGACAGCAAAGCATACCAAGCAGCCAGAGGGACAAAAGCCTACATTCCCTTTTCCACCTCTCTTGGCTAAAAAAGCAGCAAACATCTGCCTGCATACCTTGAGGACAGCCATTCGAGTGCTGCTGAAAATCTATTGTATGTATTGTATTACCTCAGCTAGAAAGCACGCTGCAAACTTATACTAAGGTCTCCTGGTGAGGGCACCTTGAGCAAAAGGTAAAACCCCTTCCCAGGGAAACTCTTCAGGGTGTTTGGCTTGATGGTATTATTGCAAGACCCAGAGATCACCTGGCAATCAGTGGTAGGACTGATCATCAGGCAGATGCCCAGAATTTGGGAAATAAGGAGACAGAGAGGAAGAAATGGGATGGCAGAGTGAGTGAGCAAGGAAATAGAAAAGGAGAGAAGGAAAATACTGACTCTACTGTGATCATGACTTCATTCTGACCAGCCCTCAACTGACACACCTTGAATGAGCTTTCACTTCCTAGGGGACAATGACACATTTCAGTTTTGGAGGAATGGTCTTCAGATATGAGGGCAGTATGTTCAGCAATGCTGTCAGATACTCCTTTACCAAATCTGTGGAAGTTGGTTCTGGTCCCTGCTCTACCATAGCTTACACCAAAGTCACAGGATTTAGGGATGTAGTAGTTATCTTACATTGTGTAGTGAGTACTTTCAAATTTAGTGACTTAAAAATGCATATTTATTATCTGAAAGTTTAGATGGGTTAGGAATCTAGGCAAGGCCTAGCCACTCTTTCTGCTTTCATGTTCTTCATAAAGTACAGCCAAGGTGGCAGCTAGGTCTGAGGTTCATCTGAAGGCTCTGGAGAAGAACACATGTCCACGTTCATGTGTGCACTGTTGGCAGGAGTCTGTGACTCAAGGCTGTTGGTCTGATGGTCCCTGTTCCTCACTGGCTGTGGCTAAGAACTCTAGTGGTTCCTTGCTTTGTGGAGGCTTTTCCACCAATGGCAGTAAAGGTAAGATTCTGCTAACAAAAGTTATAATGTTTTGGGAAATAAAAATGAAAATGATATTCCATCATATTTATTGTACTTTACTGGCAAATTCCTAGGTAAACCCCTAAATTGAGCTGACACTTAAAGGGAGGAGTATTACAGAAATGTGGGATTCCATGAGGCTCAATGCAGACTTCTTAGAATGCTTTCTAATCCTAAGATTTCTTCTTGGAAACCCTACTTAGTTCTTTGAAGCCAAAGAGTGGCCAAAGGTGTCAATAGCACCTGCATCTTCATTTATATCTCTGTCATTTAGGGCAAAATCTCTTAATAAATGCATGAAGAGGTAGGTGGTAAGAAAAACATGGAAAAGGTTGGAGTATCCAAAGAAGGAGAGAAAGGTGGTATAGAGTAAACCTATGAAGTCTTCATGAAAGACAGAATAAAAGGAGATCCTAGAGGAGACATATCAGTATTCAGACTTTAGAGGGGAGAATAAATTAAATGACACAGGCTTCTCCACAGTATCTCCACTGGATACCCAAACACAGGCCGAAGGAAGCAATGGTCAGATCCTATAGATATCTAGACTGGTAAAAGAAGCAAATACTATAGGCTAGAATGTTTAATTTCTATTCTTATTAATACATTTAAGTCTGCACACTCATATGATCAAATTGTACTTTCACAGCTTAAACATCAGAGAATGAGTCACCCAGATGGTGGAAAGCTGCTCCAGGGAACATAAAAGCATATACCTCTTCTGGGATGTTTTCCATTATGCAATGGCCTGAGAACTCTAATCAAGAGTGATGTGAGGGCTTATGGAGGTTGAGGTCTAGGGTCACATAACAAGTTATGCCTTGTATCCAGATACTTGCTTCTATTTAGAGAAACACTTGATGAGCCAGTAAACCAAATTTATGCTCATAAAGTCTCCAAGAAGTGACCTCTACAAAACGAAGTGGCAGCAAAAGTTGTTCCACCTAATAATTATGCAAAGTCATCAGTGCTTCACTGTAGGAGATGGATGTGCTAACAGAGACAAAAGAAGCAATTGCCTCCATAGAGGTTCTTATTGTACCTACTTAGATGGTGTTCATTTGTGGTAGAACCATTCACAAAACTATTGATTGTTGTATCTATTCTCTGGCAAATAGAAACCCCACAGGAATCAACTTGTACAATTAACTCTAATGTTTTTCCATGGGAGTTCTGGGCTCTTGGTTAAAGACTTTCACATTTCCTGATTCAAAACAGAAGCTTTGAGGTACCCTTGGATAGTGCCATACAGATTCCCATGGGGAAGGAACATTGCCATAGGTGTTCCTAGGAGAAGGGAGGCACTGAAGCAGATCTCTGGGGGAGGGGAGAGAAAGAGGAAGGGAGGGAGAGGGAGGGAGGGAGGCAGAAACGGAGGGAGGGAAGGAGGGAGGGAGGGAGAGACAGAGACAGAGACAGAGACAGAGAGACAGACAGCAACAGAGAGAGAGAGAGAGAGATCTGTATAATCAAAT
>NW_004524671.1:612022-619010 GCF_000260255.1 Octodon degus | reverse complement strand
AACAGAGAGAGAGAGAGAGAGAGAGAGAGAGAGAGAGAGAGAGAGAGAGAGAGAGAGATCTGTATAATCAAATGGTAGCAATGGCTCTAATGACTTGAGAATAAGGACACAAAGATAGGTTCCTTAAGGAGAGGAGTTTTATGCAGAAGTCTGCTAGGAAGCTACAGGATTCCTTAAGGAATGAAATGATGTTTGTAAAGATGACTAACCATTCAGCTCCATTTCCAGGGAGCCACAGCAAAATTCTGCATGGACCAAACCTGCTTATTGTTTGACAATGAATGCCAAACTAAAGAGGAAAAAGGCTGCCAAGAATGAATAACATTACCTATTTTTCCATTCTTTAAAGTAGGGGTTTTCAGCCATATTTATTTTAATTAAAAAAATTAAGTAATGCTCGTTGTAGTTCAATGTTGTGGAACAAATTTGTGCATTTATATACATTATTTCATTGAATCTCCACAAGTCTTTGAAGCAGTGATCTTTTTCTCCTTTTCCAGCAGGGCAACCTAGAGGACATGAAAAGTAATATTTAGTAGGCTATCCTGGAAGAGGGAGCGCCCCCTGGCATTGTGAGGAATTGTTCACCTATACATGACTACAAATTCAATCGACTTAGAAGTCGTCAACTCAGGTACTTAAAAATCTGGGAGTAAGGCTGACCTCACATCAGAATTGCTGCTAGATATCAATTTGGATCCATTTTACATTCATTGATTTGCTGTATATTTTAGGTTGGTTTTATTGTTAAGGCTGAGTTTGGCAAGTTCATAGCTCTAGCCTTCTAGTGTCAAGTGAGGGGAAAGTGGACTGCTTTCCCAGTGGTCCTTTCAAAAGATTCATTGTACCTTATTTTCCCCACTTATCTTAGATGCCCATTTCTAACCAGTCACTGTTGCCAGAAACATGGAATGACCTTTTTCATCAAATATATATCAGAATATATATATTGGGGCTGGGGAGATGGTTCAGTGGAATAAGTGCTTCCCTGACAAGTGCAAGGGCCTGAGTTCAATCCCTGGTTCCGCAAAAAAACAAACAAACAAAAAGAATATATATATATATATATATATATATATATATATATATATCATCCTTAAGAATGTTAAGAAAGATAGCTCCATTTGCCCACAGGCTGAAATTGGAATGAGAAGCCAATAGGAACATGCATCAAAAAAACTTAAAAATACCCCAAACACCTCAAACTCCATCTCTTGTTTCTTGTTTCCATCCTGCTATGTATTCTGAAACAGGTCTCCTCATACCTGCCTCCACTTTCCCAAGCTGGGATTTGTACATACTTTCCTATTCACCACAGTGCATTAGAACTTTAAGCTTAATTACCCACCTTCCAGACTGAGGCAGCTACATGTCCAACATTTACTAATTTGCATCTAGTGGAGCTCAGAACCATATGGAAAAGGGATTTTCAGCGAGGTGCCCACCCTGCAAATTTTGGGGCAGGCCACTGCCTGAAACACTCTTTGTCCTTTTTTAAAATTATTATTGTGGAAGAAATTGCAATGAGATAGTTTGAAAACAGGTTAGTAGGACAGTTGCAATAATTAATACATTGCATATTGTTGTCTTCGTAGTCGTTAGAGTACAACATGCAGATATGATTTCTTGTCTAAACACTATTAGTATAAATCTTTCTTCTTATTGAACTAAGAGAAAGTAGCTGTATGTCTATCCTATTTTGACATTGCCAGTTCTGTGGATAATCCACTACTAATATGGACTATTGGACTATGTTGGATTATTTTGCTGAATTCATGCACCTACAGTATTTGATGGCAATGGAACACCTATCTCTAACAAAAGTAAACAGAAAAGGGGGATATATATGAAGGACCATTTTGTAGTGTCCTCTTAATGGCAGCAACAGTGACTCCTGATCAACTCAGGGTTGTATGCTTGTCTCCACTGTGGGGAAGATGAGTCCCGTTAGGTTACCACCTTGATTGACAGTGGGTGTCATTTTGCCTTTACTGCCTGCCCTTCACAAGGGACCTAGCCTAACAGCTACAGCTTTCTCTCACCTGAGGTCTTCTGGTAGGTTGGCACAGAACTGGAAGAGGCCTGGGGAGCGCTATTCACAGCAGAAGTTGAATGTTCAGGCCTGCAGCAGCTGCCTGAGGTTTCCGGGTGCCAGAGCGCTTGTGAGAAGAGAGCACAGCCCACATGACATGCTACTAAGTCACATGTGGACCCTGAAGAGTGTGTGCAGGCCACCCACAGGAGCCTCAGACCCAGGAGTGAGTCTGAGGCAGGAGACTAAGGTGTATAAGGTGTGACCTGTCAATAGGAGAACCAGCAACTATGAAGTCAAACGGTGGTTCCCAAAGCCCAACACCTGGGGCCAGAGAGCGCTTGCTTCGAGTCTTCTCGCGGGAACTCGAGCAGGCTTCGGATAGGATGAGGGAGCTGCAGGAGCGCGGCCCTCTTTCTCCGTGGTCTGCCCTTACCGTGCGCAGCAAGTTTATTTTTCCACCCTTAATAGAAGTAGAACCCAGGTGTTTTTCGTGCTTGCCGTGACCAATTCTTTGTTCAGGACAACAAGAACCTAGAAAACATCTAGAAGGAAACACCCAAAACTCAACCCTGGTAAAGACCTCTCCAGGCATTCAGCGCCCAGGGCCAAGGTCTTCCGAGTGCACCCCAGGGTTGCGCCCTTGCAGATTCAGGACCACGAGCCTGCAGGCTCTGCAGCAGCCGGGACCACCCTGCTCTCAAAGGACACAAAATACAAGCTAAGTGTCTTTAGTTCGGTAGATAGTGACACATTTATGAATTTGTTGAGGGCTTACGCTGTGTGTGTGTGTGCACCTTACCAGACAGAAGCTCTGGCTTTGACTTCTTAAGAGGTGGAGGGGATTTCTTTTCTGACTGTTTTCTCCTTTTAGGAAGTTGTATATGGCAAATTTGAAAGATGTGGCAAAGTAGGACAAAGAACCCCATGCATTTCCATCCTCAAAACTATTATGCTCATATTTTGATATTTATTATACACTATGCATACCTAAGTACATAATAGTATTAAAATATTATACTTAAAACTGTCACACATTTTGTTATTGTAGACTGTCAAAAATAACAGTTCTGTGGTAACATGTTATCAAGTGTTAAAATATTAATTTTAGATGACGTTTTTAGTTTCTTTAAAATTTTTTTATTATTTTGCTTCCGATGTTTGTTTATAGCTATGCTTGCTTACAAATTGCCCAATTTCAAACAACATAAAGCTATTCCTAAATGTTTGCTTATTTTCTAGCCCAGGATTCTTTCCTTGGCTTATTCTGTGTGTGTGTGTGTGTGTGTGTGTGTGTGTGTGTGTGTGTACCAGGGATTGAACCCAGAACCTTCACACTGGGGTACATTTTCAGCTCTTTTTATATTTTGAGACAAGGTCTCTCCAAGTTACTAAGTTGCCGAAGTTGGGCTTAAAGTTGAGCTCCTCCCTCAGCTTCCTGAAAATTCTGGGATGATAAGCATGTGCCAACACACCTCTAGGAGCTCACTACTTTTGTTCCTTCAGCTTTTTAAGTAAGTTAGCCACTTTATGGGTACACCAGTGTACCCATAAACTGTGTTTTATATATTCAGCTCTTTTATTTTGAAACATGTATAGATTCATGCAGAGTTGAAAGAAATAGTAGAAATCAAAGAAATAGATTTTAAGTACACTGCCTAATTTCTTCTAATGGTAATGTCGTACAAAACTGTAATATCACAACTATGAACATTGATATCAAAATCCATTTCTACTACTAGAAGTTTCCCTCATGTTGCCATTTTGTAGACATACATATTTCCCTGCAGACTCCACCCTCTAATCCACTTCCACTTTTATAATTTTGTCATTTCTATAGTATTTGATATATAAAGTATGTATGGTTACAGACCGTATTATATACTACGATACTAGCTGTACATCACAGTATTTAATTGTTGAGGGTTGGTGTTTTAAAAACTGAGGTAGTCTCTGGGGATTCATCAAAGCTGCTGCATTTCTACTGGCTTGTGCTTTTGATTCCATGGCGCAGGTGCACAAGTTTGTTTCATCATGTATCGAGTGGCAGTTGGGTTGTCCAGCCAGGGGCTGTTACAGATGATATTTATTCACAGTTGTGCACAGTTTTCTTGAGATTATAAATCTTCATTTTTCTCTCAGAAATGGTCAGGGGTGTAACTGCTGAGCTCTGGTATTTGCAAGTAGTCATATGGTTAGTTTTTTATGATGCTTTAAAACCTTGACTCTACCATTTAAAATTTCTGTCATTAATGTTGAAAGATCTGATTTCTATTCACCATTCAGAATTTGTTATTTTTCTAATTTCAGGCTTTCTGATAAGTGTGTTGTAGTACTCACTTGTGATTTTAATTTGTAGGTCTTGAATGATTAATGATGGTGAACATTCTTCACATTTTGCATCTGTATATTTTCTTCGGTAAAATGTCTTTGTCCTTGTCCATGTTTTTGGTGGATTGTTTGCTTTTGTGTTGTTCAGTTGTCAAAGTTCTTCCTATATTGTACCTACACTGTATGTTGGATATTTGACTTGCTGTTATTTTCTCACAATGTGCATATAGTCCTTAGTAGTTATTTTTTAATAAATCAATAACTTTAAATTTTGATGTTAAATTTTTTATAGATTGTGCACTTCATGTTTCTAAGACCCTAGTCTTAGATGTTGCAGATTTCCTTTATCTTCTGAATTTGAAATTTTTTTGCTTATATCTCAGTTTGTGATCCATTTTAAATAGTTTTGTGTAAGTTGTGAGTAAAATTTAGGCAGAGGTTCTTTATTTCAAAAATTGTACCTATGGATGGATGTACATTCAATCAACACTGTTTACTGAAAGGCTGTTTGTGTGCTACTGATTTTTTTAACTTTGGCAAAGATTCCTGGAGCATATTTCTGTGATTGTATTTCTTTATTTTCTATTTTGTTTCATTGATCTATATATGTATCTTTCTGTTAATACCATGCAGTCTGATTATTATAGCAGCATAGTTTTAAAATTGGATAAATTGATTTCCTCTGGTTTTTCTTTCCCAAACTGTTTTAGCTGTTACATCCCCTTTCTCTTTCTACAGACGTTGTAGAATAACTTTTGTGTACAGAAAGTATGCTGGGATCTTAATAACAATTGTTAAGTATTTGTGTCAATTTAAAGAGAATATCATATACTCATAAGTGAAATAAACCAGACACACATGTGTAAATATTGTATAGTTCCCCTAATACAAGAATTCAAAAGAAGAAATACAAATAGAAAGGTGTAATACAAGTAAAAGAAAAGCAGGGTCTTGAGGACTAACTAATCAAGAGAGGGAAAGGAGAAGAGCTAGGAAACATGAATAAGTCAAGTCATACAGTTATATGTGGAAAATGGGCAAGGCAATGATCCTGAGAATCTCCAGATTTTTTAATCTCCCAGTTATTTGGAAAGATTCTCACCCTGACTTACTATATATACTGATACCTGTGAATTTATATCTTTACTATGTTAATTTTTCTAACACCTGAAGATGTTAGGGTTTTCCATTTGTTTTCATGGACTTCTTTCATTAGCATTGTGTAATTTTCATAAAGCCTGTATATATTTTGTTATTTATAATTATTTTATGTTTTAGTGATGTGAAAGAATTTCTGTTTGTATGTAC
Organism: Octodon degus; assembly: GCF_000260255.1. Classification (NCBI taxonomy): domain Eukaryota; kingdom Metazoa; phylum Chordata; class Mammalia; order Rodentia; family Octodontidae; genus Octodon; species Octodon degus. Next base: position 613,339 of record NW_004524671.1, on the reverse strand, counting down.
TCATTTATAATAGATAAACACAAAATAAATTTTATGTTTTAAATGCTGTGACTTTAACTCACAGATAAGTTCTAGGAGGGTTTCCTTTCTTTTTCATTTTTGGTACTTTACTCCAGATTTTCTATGTAGATAATTCTAAGTGTGCCATCTACAAATGGAAGTAGTTTCACTTTCTCCGGTTCCATCTCTGTGCCTTCATCCCCAGCAACTGCAGTGACTAGGGTGTTCAGCACAGTGTTAAGAGTGATAAGGACGGATGGGTTTTCTTGCCTGGTTCCTGACTTTAGAGTGAAAATTTCCAATCATTCTCAGTAACTATTGTTCACTATAGATATTTTTTGTAGATTTCTCTTATCACATCAAAAAAGTCCCCTGCATTGCTATGTATTTTTTAAAAAAATTTACTTTTGTTAGTACATATTTGCAGTACATCATTGCGTTCCTCCTTGAGGGGCATTGAAGCAGGTACATAACACATCTCAGTTCCTTGTAAGTTCCCCACCAGCCCCTCCACTCCCTTACCCCTCCTGCTATCTGTTTGCCTCTTCCCATTTGCAAAAGATCTGTCTCCTTGTTTCCTATTATCTATTTTGCTTTTCAACTTATGTATACAGTGGGTTTCTTCTTCTTTTTTTTTTTTTCTGGGTTTCTTATATTTAAATTTGGGTATCTGATTTTCATTTCATTTAACATTATGGTCTCAAAGTATATCCGTTTTCCTACAGATGATTCAAGTTTATCCTTTTAGTTTGCTTGTTTTTTGTTTTGAGTCAGTGTCTTCTTATGAAGTGCTGACTGACCTAGAATTCTCTGTGCAGCCCAAGATGGCTTCACCTTTCACAGTGATCCTTCTGCCTCAGCCTTAGTGCTGTGATGCACCAAAGTTTATCCTTTTTCAGAGCAAAACAATATTCTGTTGTGTATAAATACCACATCTCTTTATTCATTCACTTGTTCACAAGCACATAGGCCACTTCCAAGATTTATATTCTATGAGTTATACTGCTATAAATGATATACATATACCATTGTAATTTGATGTTTAAGTCTTTTGGGCAGATGCTTAGAAGGGGAATAGCTGAATCAAATAGAAATTCTAGTGTTAGTTTTTTTGAGGAATATCCTTATTGATCTCCACAGTGGTTTTGCTAGTTTACATGCTATTTTTACCTTCCTTTTCACAGTGGAGAAGAGGACCCTTTTCCCACGCAGCCTCACCAGAATTTGCTATTATTTGATTTTCTTAATGGTAGCCATTCATATCAATTACTACTATATTGTCTCTCAAGTAAATGCTTGTTTAGGTTTTCTTTTCTT
>NW_004524671.1:592063-611547 GCF_000260255.1 Octodon degus | reverse complement strand
TTAGCATATCAATACTTGATGGAAAATACCAGTTCCACTTTATGTCTAAGATGTTTGGTATTCAGACAGATAACTGCCTGTGTTATAGGGTAATAATATAATTAAGCTTCTCTTCTGGAGGGTTAACAACTTCAGTTTGCAGAACAAAAATTAGAGAAAAAGAAGGGCTGCAAGGAGAGCCAACATTTGGCCCTAGCCATCCAAAGTAAGTGAGGACTCGGGACATAAGAGAACCTGTACTGTAACATCCTGTAACTAGTGGGGTCCCAAATTTTCTGATCAAGGAGATTATGGGGCCACAGAGGAAAGTGATATTTTTGAAATAAGATGGAATCTCAGTGCAGTTTTGATCTACATGTGTCTAATGGACAAATGTTAGACACTTTTTCAAGCATTTTTTGTTCACTTGAACTTCTGCTAAAGACATAGTTGCTCATTTTAGTGGCCCCCTGTCTGATTGGGTCTTTTTGTATCGGAGCTTCTTTTTAACATCTCTATATACTATATTCTAGATATCAGTCTTCTGATCAAGGAGTAGCTGGCAAATGTTTTTCTTATTTTGTAGGTTGTCATTTCACTATTGTCATTTCTGTTGTTTTCTTTGCTGTGGAGGTTTTCAATTTGCTGTGAACCCATCTGGTGATTTTTGGTGCTATTTTTGTATAACTGGGGTTTTGCTCAGCAAGTCCTAGCCTATGCCTGTGTCTTCCTCAGTTTTACTTGTTGTATTTTCCACCAGGTCAAGTGTTTCTGTTTTTAAAAAATTATGTATTTATTTATTTATTTATTTGGTACAGAGTCTTGCCACGCAGCTCAGATTCATAGTGATCCTCCTGTCCCAGCCTCCCCAGTGGTGGTATTACAGGTGTGAACTGCCACTCCTGGTTTTGGTGGCCAGAACAGCCTGCCCAGGATTCCAAGGCTGGCAAGGCATGTGGTACTGGGTATCAAGCCCAGATCCTTGCCCTTGCCAGGCAGGTGCTTAAACAACTGAGCCATCTCCCTGGCCCAGTGTTTCTGTTTTAACATTTAGGTCTTTGATCCACTTTTATTTTAGTTTAATACATGGTGAAATATATGCATCTTGTTTCATTCTTTTGCATGTGAATATCCAGTTTTTGCAAAACCATTTATTAAAGCAACTACCTTTCTTTCAGTGGATATTTTTGACCCCTTTGCAAAAGATCAGATAATTGAACGTGTGTGACATTGTTTCTTCATTCTCTGTTCAATTCCATTGTTCTATGTGTTTGTTTTGTGCTAATTGCATGGTATTTTACAATTAGCAAAATATTTCTTTTAAAATCTCTATATACTATATTCTAGATATCAGTCTTCTGATCAAGGAGTAGCTGGCAAATGTTTTTCCTATTTTGTAGGTTGTAATACAAAATCACTGTAGCTTTGTAATATAACTTCAAGTGCAGGACTATGATGCCTTCTGCTTTGCTCTTGCTGCCTAGGATTGCTTTGGTTATTCCCGGTTTCTTCTGCCTCCATGTGAATTTTTCTATTGCTTTTTGTAGTTCTGTGAGGAACCACTGCTGTTTTTATTGTGATTGCCTTAGATCTTTATGTTAGTTTTGTAAATACCGATACTTTGACAATATTGCTTCTGTGTATCCAGGAATATCTTTCCATTTTCTGATGTTCTCTTCAATCTTCTTTTTCAGAGTACTGTAGTTTTCTTTGTAGAGACCTTTCACTTCTTTGGTTAGGTTAATTTCTAAGTATTTTATTTTTCTTGATGCTATTGTGAATTGTTCTCTTTTCCTAATTTCTCTTCTCTGTGAGTTTATTATTGGTGTACGGAAGCAATTTTAAATTTTGTGTATTGATTTTGTTTTCTGCTACACTGTTGAAATAGATCATTAATTCTAGGAATCTTTTGATAGAACTTTTGGGGTCTTCTGTGCAGCAGACCATATCATCTGCAATAATGATAATTTGACTTCTGCTATTTGCATCTCTTTTATTTCTTTCCCTTGTCTATTTTTATCCTGGCTAGTGTTTTGGGTCAAATACTGAATTGGCAGAGGGATAGTGGACATCCTATCTTGTTTCTGATTTAAGAGAGAAAGCTTTCAAGGGCTGACCGAATAGCTCAGTGGATTAATGTGCCTGCAAACAGGCACAGGGGCCAGTGCTTTGATCCCTGGGCCTGCTGTGCAAGCTCCACTCCTGGGGTATGCTGAGACAGCAATTGAGACTGGACGTGGTGGCACGCACCTGTAATCCCAGCTCTTGGGAGGCTGTCAACAGGTGGTTCGCTATGAGTCTGATCTTGTAGTGAGACCCTCAACACTCTGTAGACCCTCCTTAAAATGCAGAGAGAGAGAGAGAGAGAGAGAGAGAGAGAGAGAGAGAGAGAGACAGAGAGCAAGCTTTCAGTTTTTGCCTATTTAATATGATGTGGGCAGTATGATTGCTATAAATGGCTTTTAATAGATTTAGATAAGATCCTTCTATATCCGTGGTGGTGAACCTATTGCATGTGTGCTATAGTAGGTTGTCTGGCTCAGCATCACTATTCTGTACCTATTTTCTTGGGGGTCTTTATCATAAATGGATATAAGATTCTGTCAAAGGCCTTTTCTCTAACTATTGAGATGAGCATGTGATTTTTGTTCTTTCTTCTGTTTATAATATGCTGAGTTGTCATCCTTGGGATGAAGCCTGCTTGCTGGTCGTATATGATCTTTTTTATGACTTGTTCCATTCTTTTTTTTTATTTTGAGGAACCAGGGATTGAACTCAGGCCCTTGAGCTTGCCAGGGAAGTGCTTATTCCACTGAGCCTTCTCCCCGGCCCCAGACTTGTTGCATTCTGATCTGTTGTATTCTGTTTGCCTGAATCTTATTCACAATATTTGTTCTATGTTCATAAAAGAGATTGGCCTGTAGTTGTTCTTTTCTTTTTAAATTTACATTCTTGTCTAGTTTTGGAATCAGGGTAATGCTAGCTTTTAGGAATGATTTTGGAAGTAGTCTTTTCTTTTCAATTTTATTGAAGAGTTTGAAGAATATTGATATTGGATGTTCCTTGAAGTTCTTGTAGAATTTAGCAGTAAATCCCTCAGCTAATATATCAGGTGCTTCACTGAATTTCTTTACACTGCATGTGGAAGGAAGCACTTGCAAATAAAAACCCATGCCATTTGTCGATTTATAATAGCTACAAACTTTTTGGGGCTGGGAATGCTAACCCAGTCTGTTGTTCCTCCCTAATGCTGTCAATCCTCTCTCAGGTTACCTGTATCAGTGATGACAGGTCTCCTCCTTGAGAGGAGGGGTTCTTTTCCTGGCTGCTTTGTTCTTTTTTTGTGCTTTATTTCTTGTTCTTCTCTGTAGTTTCTATTTTTCCTGATAGATGAAATTTCTAGAGCTCTGCTTCCTTTTATCCTTTTCAACATGTTGCTTTTCAGGTGTCTCAATTGCATGTCACTGTATTTTGCTGTTGTTCTTTACTCTGCCGTTTTTCATTCAGCCCCTCTTTTCCTGTTTGTACAAGAGTTTTAAATCATGGTTCACTATTGAACTTTGTCAACTGATTTTTCTGTATTGAGTTTTCTGCATGATCCTATGATTTTCTTCGTTTGCTTATTAATAAGATGGGTCACTTCGTTTTTCTAATTTGGAGCCATTCCTGGCATGTATGCTACATCACTGTGGCTTGGTTTGTTAATAATTCTCTTAAGAATATGTGATAGTTAAGCTGGTTTATCAATTTAATTGGCTTGTGAGCTGGCCAGGGGATTAGTAAGTATACCCGTGTTTATTTTTGCCCTATTTACAGAAACCAAGAATGGGATCAGTCTCTGTTCCCCTCAGTAGATGAATGAGTAAAGAAAATGTGGTTTATACACATAGTGGTGCATTCTTTTAGCCTTAAAGAAAATGAAATGCTATCATTTGTAGGAAAATGGATGAAACCGGAGGACATGATACTAAGTGAAACAAGCCAGTAACAGAAGTATTGCGTGTGTTCTCTCATGTGTGGAATCCTTCCCTCCAAAAAAGATCATCTGGAAGAAGATGAGCGATTAGGAAAGGGGAAGGGGCAGCGCTGGAGGCGGGGAGAGGAGGAGGAGGAGGGGTAGTAGAGAGGTGGATCTTATCAAAGCTTCATATGTGCCATATGGAGATGTCACAGTGAGGCCCATTAATTTGTGAAATTAATATAAGTTAATAATTATAATTAAAATGCAGTTTTTTGAAGATACAAAGTAGGCATATTGCTCATGTATTTAGAGACACTGTGTTCCAAGATCTAGATCCATTTACCACAAGGAAAGTTGAACATCACTACATTCCATGGGATATTCCACTTGACTTCTTAACTGTATCACAGGGTTGGCTTCAGTCTTACTTAGGCTGACAGCCACTTCTGTTTCCTGTGTTGTAGAAATGTACGGATGCCGTTTATGGAGTCTAGTGCTTGGAATACATGATAAAATTAATCTATTTCTGTATCTGTAATTGTTGTGACTACTGTTAAATAATAGATCTGGAGTCCATAACACTTAAAAGTCTTATACTTTTGCGACAAAAAAATTGCAAAAAATCATAAACTCTTGAGACTATGGAAAATTTCTGTGTTTCAGTATAAATCCTACTGCATTACTATCACTGTGATTTAAGAGATGAAAAATTATAAAATATTTTGATGGAAAGACATGCCACAGCAGTTTAATAATTTTCATGGGGATTATAATTTCCCAAGTAAACTGTAGTCATGACTTAATCCTTCTAGGAAAGACAGGAGGGGATCTTCAAACAGGCTGCTTAAGCTTTTTGTTCACAGTTTGCCTTTTGATTCAGCATGATGGATTAAGAGAAGTAACAACCAGAGCTGTGACAGCTTTGGCTAATTCCCACCTGGTGCCCAATCCCTCTTTCTTTAAAAAGCTCTCCAAGTTCATAAGTCTACAAAAGGCTTAATCTTAGTCACTGGAGGGGTGCCATGCCTTGAGGTTGTGGATAAAGAGCATAGATTTCATATGCCAATTACAAAAATCCATTGTTATTAAAATTTAATCTGCATGATAAAAGCAGCCCAAGTGTGAATCCTGTTTGAACAGTGCTGCACTGGACAATGAATTGGCAGTAGGTATGCTTCCCTGTGACTTAGGGAGCCTTTCTTGTCACTGATCACCCTGTGAGCCTTCCTGGGCACAGAGAAGATGCCGTCCTATGACTTCAGGCTATCCTTTCACCCATTGTGCACACCCACAGCCATATCACTCAGATAGTACTCATGTGCAACTTCCGTCACCATGTCCATCAGCCTTGTCCTTTCTGATAGGCTACTCCCCCATCTCCTTCACCTGGGAAAAACTCAGCAGGAAAGGAACATAAAATTATGATACTCCTTCAGTGCATGTGAGAGTTCCAGGGAAGGAAACTGTAAAAGATAAGACCATGTGGCTACTATGTAGTTCTGTTTTTCACTTGCATGATGTCATATAAAACACATCACAGTACTTTGCTAAGAGGGAGCAAGTTAATGTTAATTATTGAGCCAGCAGCTGTCCTGTTTGGAGGACACATATATTGGCCAATCTTTATCATCATGAAATGTGTAGCAGAAAATTTGCCATTATTAATTAAAATGCCGATATTAAAGAATGAGTTAATTTTAAAAATGAGAGCTAAATCAGTGCTATCCTTACAATCAAATTTCTTGTTTAATTTACTTACTTTGAAGTAGTGAAAGAGAGTATGGAGTGAACATGGACAATCCCAGATGTTAGTGAGAGCATGACATTCCTGGAAGACAAAAATGTCAAGAATTATTAATTTTACATCCCAAGGCCCATAAAATTCAGAGTAATAGATGACAATATTAGGGCTCAATATCTGCTCATTCCCTGTCATCATTGCTTGTGGGGGAAAATAATTTTGTTCTTGATGTTTGCTCGTTAAAGTCCTCTTTGAGACTTGGTTTCTCCCACTTTTTTTTTTTTTTTTGTGGTACTGGGGATTGAATTTAGGATTTAGTGCTTGCCAGGCAAGTGCTTGTGCCACTGAGCTATTTCCCTGGCCCTGAGACTTGGTTTCTAATGTGTAAGTATATAATGTGCTTTCAACCATATATACTGACAAGAAAAGAAAACCACTTGTAAGAAAATATAAATTAATCACTATTTTGAGAATGAACTTGGGATTTCAATCTACTGTACGAGACTTTACACCTGAACTGTTATTAAGTGTCAGGAGTACTTACATCTCATTGCCTTTCACCTGCACAACTAGGATGAATGTGCTTAGCAGAAGTTCCAGGACACAAGCGTAGGCAGCCGGTGGAGAATAAAAGACCTGTTCAAAATCTGGTGTTTGCTTCCTGCACCATTCAAAAGTTGCAGTCTATTAAAATACCAATGTGTGTGCATGGTGTAATCTACTCAGGAAATTCCAGTGGCAACTTGTTTTGAGATTCTCTTGGCTTGAAATTTAGGAAGAGCATGAAATGAGACTATAGAATTATACAAGTTTTACTCTCCTTAGATCTCTGATGAATGAATACAGTAAACTGAAAGACCTTAGTCTTTTAATTATCCAATTTAATTATTATATCTTCCTGTTTTAATATTTTCATGTGGTTTACTTGTTTTGTACATTGCCTGCCATTATTTTATCTCAGTATAGTTTAAGACCAGAGAGTGAAGTACAAATTATTGAAATTGTTACATGTTAAATGATGCTTTAGAAATATATTGGAATCTGATATAATTTTATTTATTTTTCATTTATGTTCACATTTATTGATGTGAATTATAAATTATGGCTAATGTATAATTAATATATATATATATAGCTTTTAGATCTATGTGCAATATATTTATAAATATAGACTTATGGGAAGCATATTTATTTCTAAATATGTATTTTTTAGTGTTTACATATATAGCATTCACTTTCAGTGTATATATAGTGAAATCATTTTCCACTTGTATTTTACATGGAAATTTTAATGTTTTATTGTTTATTTAATTTGATCCTTGTTATTGATTAGTCAGCATTCATCTTTTTCTGTATGAAATTAATATTTTCTGCTCCTATTGGAAAAAAAATTAGGGTGGTTGGGGGAACAGCAGGGAGTTTAAAGGAGAAATGTAAAGTTCCTGAGACATAGGACTCAGAAGAGAGTGCAGCGACAGTTTTTGGGACTAGCCTGACACAAGTCTATTTAGACATGCAAATCCTGCTTTGTTGCTCTTGTGTTCCTGGTGTCCAAGCAAAATATATTTATCTTATCTCATTCTCAGCTATTCAAAATCGACACTTACTGAAAAATTAAAGAACTTTTATTTGTTTTTGTGAGTCTGAGTTCTATAGAAATATTTAGGTTGGAAATGGAGAGGAAAACCAGTATTTGTTGTTGTTGTTTTGTTTTTTGAGACAGCATTTTGCTATGTAGCTAAAGCTTTCCTGGAACTCACTTTGTAGCCCAGGGTGACCTCAAACTCTTGGATCAGCTTCCCAAGTGCTGGGATTACAAGCATGTGCTACCATGCCTGGCAAGCCAATATTTTTAAATGAGTGTATGTCTCATTCTATGCTGAATTATATCAGATATAAAAGCAGGGTTTTCTATAAGCAGACATCTATGAATAAGCACATGTAGGTGGCAATGGAGATTAGGCACTACACAGTATTGATACATGAAATTTGGGGTCATGAGTCCTTTGAAAATCTATTAAAACAGTACACAGTTACACAAAGTTTGTCTAATTTTTTTTTTGGGGGCTAGAAGCTGAGAAACCCTAAAATAAAGACTGTAATTTTGAGTCATAATTTTTTCATTATGGTTTTCCATAGACATCCTAGATAAGGACATTTACCACTGTCAGGTTCTCTCACAATACCATATGGCATTTTCTCATGTTTATAAATTAACATTTATTTTTGTGATTATCTTATGCCTATACCCTGAACTTGACTGCCATCTCCATAAAAGCAGAAAAATACCTTCATCATGATGACAACACAGAAAACACATTTGTATTGTTACAACAGACTGATGGATGAGTGTGGGCTTGACATGGATACAGAGTTGGAGATGACAGGGCTGTGTATGCTGCCCATTTCCTGGAAGGTGTGTGACCAGTCAAACTCACATCTGTTGGGCACCTTTGAAGGCAAAAGCTTTGGGTTTGGCACTGTTGGGATAGGGAGAGCTTTATGGTTATTTGAAACATAGTTCTACTATGGCCTTGAAGTCACTGTGTAGCCCAGGATGGCCTTGAACTCACAACAGTCCTCCTGCCTCAGCCTCTCGAGTGCTACGATTATAGGTGTGCACTACCAAGCCTGTCTCTTGAGCTTGTTTTGGGAAAGTAGACAGTATTGATGACCACAGAGACAGGGAACAGGCATCTTGGGTAAGAGGTAATGGCAGAATGGTATGGGTTAAGCACAGTGGATGGAAAAATGGGTTCCTCTTGTGGATGATGATAATTGCAGAAAATATGGTGGAACCAAGTTATAAACTATTTCGATAAAAAGTTTGTGGTATTCTGGCTTCTTAAGTGAATTTTACAGTAGGGATTGTGAACCAATGCTTTTTCAAAGGAAGAAATAAAGAAGGGAATGCTGGGAAGGGAAAGAAGCCAAGTTGTGTGTGTGTGTGTGTGTGTGTGTGTGTGTGTCCATGTACATGTGCATGCACACACATGTGCATATGTATGTCTGTTATAGCCTGACTAGGTAGGCAATGGAGTTGTGCAGAAAACTGGCTGCACAATAGACAGAGATGAGAATTTTATAAAAGAAAAATTAGTGACTGGGTTCCATCCCAGAAGAACTAATTCAGAACTTTTTCATGAAGTCTTTTAAAATTGTTCCTCTGGAATCAATGGATTACCTGGATTATGGATTCCTGGATAAGGATGTGGCAGGACACAAGTAATATTTTAGGAATATAAGTGCATTGGGACTTATAGGCTGGACCGAAGGAGAAAAAATTGGAGGAGAAAATGGAATTTTAGCCAGAGGACTGTGATGGTAGCAGAGGAAACAGAAGTAAAGAAACATGAGACAGAAAGAGAGATTTAGGAAATATCTGCAAGACTATGTAACTGAATGTGAGAGGGGTGGAAGAAGCAAAGGCGGCTTGAGGATGTCCAGACCCAAGTCTGGCTTTGCAGCACAGCTCACTGAGGCGCTCTGATGCTCAGAGTGTGTGGACGTGAGATCAGCAGACTCTGCTGGCATTGTCAGCTGGAAAGCAGAAGACACTTATCATTAATTAGAAGTTTCTCTCAGGGAAGGCCTAGATGATTTTTCTGTCAGAAACAAGAAATTCTATGAACACTTTCTGAATGAAAGCACTGTTTAAGTGATGTGATTCCTAGCATAACACAACTAAACATGTCTTATGTGGCTTTAGAATTGGATCCCAAAGAACAGGCGCTTGTGTATTCAGAGGATGTTTGCATAATGCTATGATATCATGCTAATTTCAGTTTTCCAGTAAAGGGATGGGATTAGTTAATTCTGCAATTAACATTGACAGATATACAAGTTTATATCTATGTACCTTTTCCTCTTAGTCATAAAGTATATATTACTAGATATATATATAGCATTTTATACCTTTTTAATGTGGTAGCATGTTTTATGTGTTTATGAATAATAAAGACAATAACTTTTACCTGAGTATAATAGTTAAGGAAACAACTAATATATGTATATATGTGTATATATATGTATATATATATATTTATATAATTTTATGTATTATTTCTTTATAGTCAGAACAGAAGATTACCATGTAACTACAATGCCATTCATTTTATATAATACTTTCTCGACAAATCCTATGAAGAATCCAATAAGACAATGTTAAAGGACACAATTGTGACAGTTTAAAGTTTTTTCATTTTTATTTTTGAAACAAGGGTTTCACTATGCAGTTCAGGCAGGCCTTGAACTCTTGACCTCCCTTTTTAGTCCAGGCTGGCCTTGAACTTGCAGTGATCCTCTTGCCTCAGACTCTTGAGGGCAGGGACTACAGGAGTGCACCACCATACCTGGTTCGCTCACAATTTAAAGTCTTTAATTGCTTTATTTTTGTTTCTATAATTGTACAACATTTGTTCCATAAAGTAGAATAAGTGTTCTAATGACCTGGAAAGTTGATTTTATAGACAGAAGAAACTGAAACAACAGAAAACAGAGATCAGAAAGCAGTCATTTCTGTAAGAGGGCCCAGAGCAAGGCATGCTTCAGGTCTTGCAAAGGAACAGGCTCATGGAAGAGGCAACAGGAGTTAAGTACACGCACCATCGAAATGTATCCCCAGGCATTGTAGTGGTGAGTATTAGAAGAAGCAGCAGGCAGAGGAGGACACATATGGGAGGACAAAGGCCCAGGGGCAAATGCCTTGGTTTCTCAGGTCTTAGAAATGGGACCTTGGGCTACGCTGGACCTTCTGACCCCTATAATTCAGAGCACTGTGTGGACTTAAGTTCTGCAGTCTTCATTACACAGGTGGGTCTTCTAGGATGCTTGGAGTTGTAGCCTTTTGTGTGAACATGATAGGCTATTTGTGGGGCCCTAGTGATGGACCATGAAGAGGCTTCTGTTCCTTAGGACAATGACATGGCACTGTGCTGATAGTGTGGGCTCTGGAGACTTGTGGGGAGACAGTATAAGTTTTTTTAAGCAAAGATGCTATGCAGACACTGGGTAGCTTGTGGGCTTGATACAGTGAGCTGGAGGTGGTGGTGATAGGGCTGCTTCTCTGCTTTCCATAGGCTTTGCTGGGCTGATCTGCTCTAAGATGGGCTAGGGCTTAGGATTGCTGAACAGGTCTATTGGTTACTTCTTAGGGCTCTCCAGGATTGTCAAGGCCACTTGTCTGCTTTGTTAGGGTCTGCATGGGCAGGTTGACTCAGGATGGGCTTCTGGTTGTATTCCAAACATGAGTAAGTGGGGCCTCCCAATTCACAGGGCCCATTGCAGGCTAAGCTGTCAGAGAAGGTTATCCAGCTGCATTGTGAGAGGGTCATCAGGACCACCCAGCTGGTTCACAGGGCTAGGCTGGTCAGGTTGTGGAGTGCAGACACCTGTCTGCTTCATGGGACAATGGCCTAGCTCTTGGAAGGAAGCAGAGTCTCAGTATTATGTATGTAGTTGGAGCTTAGAGGGGTCAGGCATGACATGGCCTACCTCTTTTTTTTCTCTGGGGACATTGCCATCTTATTGACTTCCCATCAGCATCCCAAATTTTGTTTTTGCTTAGTTTGACCTCTACCAACTGCAGCCAAAATGTTTCATTGACCTCTGTTCTTTAGGCCTTGTATTTCTTATGTAGAATGCATATGTGCTATATGTTTTATTGAATGATATTCTGATTGCCTTATTTTCATTTAATTTTAATAATCACATGGGACTTTACTTCAATTGTACTTTAAATGTTTGTCAGTGAAGCCAAACTCCTCATCTCTTACAGAAAATTTGTCAATGTGTCCTGAAGATATTTACCTTAGTTGTGTTATTTGTCTGTCACCTCCTTGTCACTGGGGCACAGTACCCGCCACCCACAGTTTAACAGAGGAAAGACTTATTTTTGCTTGGAGGTTAGTGTACTATGTGTTGGCTCCAGTGCAGAAGGGCATAGGCGAGGGGCCCAGTGGAAGAAAGCTCAGGCTAGGAAGGAGGAAGAGAGGGAAATGAAGAATCGAGAAGGGATGATGTCTGCTAGCTCCTGCACGTCAGTGGTGCCTCCTCTGATGGCACTCTACCTCCTAAGGGCAAATCTGCTCTATTGCCACTATGGTTGAGTCACCTAAAATCCCCATCCATACGTGCTTTAAGGGGACATTCTCCATCTAAACCATAAATAACATTTCCAGCTCCTTAAAGACTCAGCGCATCTATTTATTCAAAATGCATTTAATTCATGTTGACAAGTGCTGCCAAAATTTAACAGTTCAGCCCTGCCGATAAGTTCAAATCCAAAGTCTCCTCTGAGATGCAAGACACACTCTTAGTTATGAGCACCTGCGGAGGAGAAAAAAAAAAGTTAAACATTACTAACATACAATGACACAGGGTAAACGATCTTTATTCCTATCTTTATCTAAATTTACTTCTTGTGTGGAAATTGAAAGTTATGAAGCACAAATGCAGTTAAAAAGATACTGGAAGTTGCCATACTTCTAAAATATTTTTTTGTTGACTGTAGGAAATGGCTAATAAAGATTTGCTATTGTAGGTGCTCAGTGCTGGGTTTGAGAGCAAAATCTTTGGGATAATAAATACATAGTATGCAAATTATTATACAGCAGTACCTCAGTTTCCAGTGGATCCAAGTTTGAACTTTCTACTACTCAAGCAAAAATGTTTGAAAACAATCTGATAGGTGATTGTGACTGCTTGAGAGTCGAACTAGAAATCTGACTTGAAAAATTCTGTGTGGGAGAAGTTTCTACATGGCTTAGTAAAAGAGGAGCCACACTGGAGCTACTCAGAGAAAACCAGCTAAAAACACAGGAAATAGGAGGAAAGGTGGGGAGCAGTCATCCTAATGGCAAAATCAATCTGAAATAAGAGGCTTGCAGATCAAACAAAAACATAGACATGGAACTTTGCAAAATGGCAACCCGTTCCCATAGGACTTCCAGTGGCACTACTGCCTTCATGTGAACAAGACTCTCCATACATGAAGTCTCCAAGAAATGGATTGGATGGACTGCACAGGGGTAGTGGACTCAAGCCCAGATAGGACAGATTAGGCTAAAAGGTTCCTTGCCCATTGTTGTTTCCTGTATGCAGAGGACACAGTAGCCTGGCAGCAAATTATATGGACACTTCTCCCGCGCCAATAGGCAAGCCCCTTGGGGGAGGAGATTGAAACGGATGACATTGGGCTGCCTCTGAGATGGCAGCAGAAGCAGTGAGTGAGCAAGGCTAGCGACCACAGAGGTGGCGTGGTCATGGCCCTGCATGGTGCAAGCGGTGGCAGCAAACAGAATGAGTGGAACAGCACAAGCCCTCCAGCCCTGTGGCCAGGAAGGTTGGTATTCCCCTGTGGCAAAGGAGATCAAAGTGGGACCAGCTGTCTCTACAGCAATGGCAGGATCAGAGACAGCCGCCACAACCCCCACCAGAGGTTTGCTCCTAAAAGTGGCACAGAGAAGGCTGATCTGAACAGGAGGAGTGAACTCTACACACTGGGTGCAGCCTCAGACTGACTGTCCCTGAGGGACAGACATACAGATGCAACCAGGCCTTTTATGTTTCTTTTTAGGTTGTTTAAGTCTTTACCTTTACTCTTGTTCTGATCTGTTCATGTTTTTTCTTTCTTTCCTCAGCTTTCTCTCTTAATTTTATATTTGCATGTGAATGGGCACTCTTTCCAGTCTTTCTGGTCTGTTTTGATAATCCTTTGCTTTCTCCTTCACCTACTGCCTCCTACTCCCTCTCCAGTTTCCTGAAGCCTGGGCGGTCATCCTTTGGCCTCCAGCCTTGCTGCTGCTGTCTTTTACTCATTTGGTTTCTGTTTTGGCCACTGTGCCTCTCAAATTCCCCCACCACAGAATAAAAGGACTCTACTAAAGGGAAAGTCTTTGTATACAAGTTCTAAATAATGTTGGATTTTGTTCTATAGCTGTAGGTCTTGCCCCTACAATTAAAGATGCCAAATTAATAGTTACCTCAGTTTGTCAGGTCTTAGATTGTGCCTCATGCTGTTGTTATTGCTAACTGTACTACTTAGCCATGATGTCATGATGTCATACCTGTTGAAATCAGTTGTTTTCCCTTGTGTGACAACCATAGTCCACTACCAAAGGACTAGGTGGTGAGACAAAGAGATAGCAACATCTGGTCCTTTATAAATGGAGAAGGTAGGATCTTGGGACAGGCACAAAACCCAAGGACCTCCCACACATAGAAGACACCTCTAAAGAACAGACATTTCTTAGGAAGGCATAGATACTAGTGATCTACCTACTATAAGAGATTTATAGGCAATAACTTAGGAAAAAAATATAAAGTGACAAGACTCAAGCAAAATTGAACCCCAGACTTCTAGCACACCCAGGGTGAGTCCAAGGGACAATGAGGTAAAGGGAATAAGAAGCCATCATCTAAGTTCTTGAATGATAATAGCAGAAAAAAGAAACATGTGGCCATAGTAGAAATCAGAGACAAAACAAAGAATCTCCCAGGTAAAAATAGAGATGATGATCATAGTGGACTTGCTCAGCAAACCTTAAAGTAGACATGGATAAAGAACGTAGGCATAGGAAAACAATGGAAACCATGAAGAACTAACACAAGAAATGGAATCCACGAAACAGATTCTAACAGATATTCAGCAAATTAAAAATTCCATTGAAAGTTTACAAAATCAACTGAAAGGAAAGACAGAATATCAGTCTTAGAAGACAGCATCTTGGTTAAAAATAATTAAATGAAAGAGAATGAGAAACTGAGACAACCATTAATTTGCCACCTTTAACCGTATGAACTAGAATGATGGCTATACAACAGAATTTAAAACAGACCAGAAAATTCTATGCACTAAATAAGCCCTAAATAGGCCAATTTTACCTGAGGGGAAAAAATTTAAAAGGAGTTAGGGGAAAATGGAGGAATAGAGAAAGACGTTAGAAGCAAGGATATAGGACAAAGGCAGATCATCCAAATTTAGGGAAAATGGAGCAGAAGACAAGAGGAAAAGAGAGAAGGAAGAAATGAGAGGAAGCACAGACTAGAGCGACAGTCATAAAGAAATGAGAGCCCATGTTTCACACTCATATAAAAGTAAGATCAAACAAAGAAGAAAACAATAAACAAAAACAAGGAGAGAGAAATGCCTGCTTCCAGGATTGGCTCTGTGGTCATTGGTCGTGTGTGGAGACAGAGTCCCGATCTGTGTTGACTTGTTCCAGCAAGCCAGCTGTAGCTTTATGTCAGGGTAGTGAGTAATCTCAGCCTTCGCCATTTCTCACCCTGTAGTTCAGACTGGTTTCTGGCCCTGAAGCTGGGGCCAGACCCATTGAACTTGTAACTATTAATGCACTCTCTGCAGTGTTAAGTCAGCTGGGAGCTTCTGGATAGATCATCAATTGTTCTGAGTTCTGAGCTCAGTTGGCCTCTTTCCAAGATCTCCAAGGTGGCTCCTGGCCTATTGCCCTCTCCTGTGGAACATCCAGTTCCTCAGACTCACCATCAGCTAGTGCAGTTTTCCACCTCCATGGCTTTCCTCCACTGCTATCTCTCTGTGGAGGCCTCTGGAGTTGCCAACAGTCACCTCGTGTCCAAAGATTTGAACCACTCTTCCCCAGCAGTGTTTTCTGACTCGTGGAGAAGGCTCTGCCAGCGACCTGCTTTGTTGGTGTCTCTTTCTTCACCCTCTCTGTCAGCTCCAGTTCTTGCTTCAGATCATTTCTGGTCACCTGGACCCACTTCCCTCCTTCTTATCTTTCTCATATTGCTATATTCCACTCCTGAATGACAGCTCTCAGTGAGGCTCTTGCCCTGTTGCTCACAGCTCTGCCATCTTCCCAGAGGTCCGAGACCTTATTCTTAAGTGAAATAAATTGGACATGCTGTGTAAATACCACATTGCTTCTCTGGGGTGAGAAACTGAAAGTATAAATAAGGACCTAAATGTATAATAGAAGTTGTGTAATAGGCAGGAAATGTTCAAATGGAAAGGGGAACTAGTGAGGATGAAGGGGAAAAGGAAAGAAGGGAAAAGAAAAAGAAATGAAAAAGATGGTCAAAATGGAAACCAAGCTTTGTAAGTGAGGGGAAGAAAGGTTGAAGGGAGGGAGGAAAATGGGAAAAAAAGAGGAACTAAGACCAATTATGTACAGGTACATGTTTCCTGTGATGAATGTGATCACTATGTGCACCTAATGGGGCAAATAAATGTAATTAAAAAAAAAAAACAAACCTATACAGCCTGAACAAGTGAGTCACGAATCCCATCTTGTTGCAGACACCAGAGGTCCAAGCCCTGCTCTTGCCCAGTCAAGCCCTGCTCTTGCCCAGTCAATGTCTAGGGCTTTTATTGGTGCATTAAAATATTTGTCATTATGAGGATTTTGTACCTTATTTGTGTAAAGTGTGGTAACCATGGCTCCAAAGAAAGTTAGTGATACCAGCAGTAAAGCTAAGAGGAAAAACTGTGAGAACCACACTAGCATTAGAGAAAGAAATCATTGCAAAATTTATTAAAGTCCTGGAAAAATGAATTTGCAAGCATGCTCTAAGCTCCAAAACCAGTTATTTTGTTTTCCATTATTTCTTATTAGAAGAATCTGTTCAGTTCTCAGACTTTTTGGTATTTAAACACAAATTTGGAACAAACTAAGTTCAACAATCGAGGAATCACTGTGCTGAAGTTAGTCCATTTAAAAACAACCGGGAAGAAGTTTTTAAAATGCACATTAAATACAGACACTTTTCAGTGATGATTTAAGTGCTATTCAAAATGAACACAAACTGATATTTAGGAAATAGACAAAAGGTAAATACATTTATCATTTATTATATTGAAGAACTATGGCAGTGAATTAAGAGAGATATATTTTTATTTTCATTTTGGTAAAATATTAGCATCGCAAAAGAAAACAAAAGTTAGCCTTACTCTTATTATCAGATGACAAGTGGTATCATGTATGTAATGCTGTTGAAATTATTCTCAATATACATATTTGGTTCTTATTTTTCCCTTTAGCTTTTTAATCTTGAATTTACCTTAAGCCACTTAACATTCTTTCAAAAAGTATCCTCTCCCTTGCACTGATATGGAACCTGGGACCTCATGCAGGGTAAGTGCTCTGCTACTGAGTAACAGCCCACCCCTTTGATTTTGGAGCAGGGTCTTTCTAAATCACTGAGGCTACCCTCGACTTGTAATCCTTCTATCTTAGCTTCCTGAGTTGGTGGGATTAAAGGAATGTATTACCATTCCCAGCTCAGAAGTATTTTAATGGCCATTAATTACCTTTGAAATATTTTTTATTAGTCACATATTTTTACCTTTGAAATATGTTTATTACAAAAGTTGAGTAGTTTTGTCCATAATAGTTATCTAGATCCTGATTATTTCATTAAGATACATCTTAATGTTATAAAAGTGGGATTATGTTAAAAGGTACTTTTAAGGAAGTATCATTTTTTTTCTGAACAGAGTAAAGTAAATCATTCCACCTTGACCATTTTGATATATTGATGTGAATATTTTTGCTAGGATTGTTTCATATTTTTGTTTTTGCTAAAGGATGCTATTCTTCAGTATGCATCTTTTAATTATTTCATTCATATGAAATTACTTGATATTTTCTCTGCAGTCCCCATTCTACAGTAATAGTTTTAGGTTAATTTAGCACTGGGGAAAGATAACATACAAATGAAGAAGAAAACATCATGTACACTAGCACAGAAGAAATTTCATGACTTTCAGGCATAGACTCAAATTTCCCAGTTACTTCATATTTGATACATACACTAAAGCTTTGCTTTGTGAGGATAATTTGTTCTGGAAATATATGTGTAACCTAAAGCACTTACATATCAAAGTGAATTCCCCATAAGAAAAAATGACAGCTCAGATGATTTGTTCCACAACCTCACATATTCATATGAAATGATGAGAATACTGAAATATAATACAAAAAATGAAAATAAAAAATATAAGGAAAAATAAATTAACCCACACTTACTATGTATTGAAAACCTTCATGGCTGGTGGGAAGGAGACAGGAGAAAGGAGGTCATTGTGTATGACTATTTCCAGTAACACTAATGGAATCATTGCTATCTTCTCAATGGAATCTTCTTGTGTGTGTTCAACCTTTTTTTTTTTTAAAGCTATCCAGTGGTGCTTGCTTGTTGCTCCTTTTGAAGATTTTGCAGAAGTAAGACATTGCATTGTCATTAAACGGAGTCATTTCTTGCACTGGTACAGCCTTATTCTGGTGATGCTTTTCTACAAAATATTGCACTATTTTCCACATTTTATATAACTCCCTAATCTCACTTGAAGTAAATAGTTCTTCAGCATTTTTCTCCTCCTCCCTTCCATCACCTCTTGCTGTTGGGAGAGGATCACCCACAATCCTGTAGGGCTATTGAGGGAGAGAGGGAGAGAGGAAGAGGGAGAACCATTGGCTCCGTCACGATCATGTAACATTTGACATCTTATACTACTCATATTGCAAGACATTGCTTGTTTACCAAATTAACATTTATTTAAAATGTTTTCTTGTCTTGAGGAACCTTCCTAGAACAAGTTACTCCCAATTCAAACTTGTACTCTATCTAGGGATGAGAAATGAAGCTGGGTGGGTAGTCCATTTGATTTATTGAATCCGTCAGCTGCAGAATTCCTGCAGTTTTATATAGCTAAGCAAGTAGTCTTTTCAGGCAAAGTAGGGGAAGCTCCTATTCTTTAGTGAAGTTGTGTCTTAGCAATCTAGATTCCACATTTCTTGATGAATAGTTTTATTTCATTTTATTTTTGTTACTGGGGATTCAACTCAGGACCTTGCACTTGCCTGGCAGGCAATTATGCCAATGTACTATCTCCCTGGCCCTATGAGTGATTTTAATGATGAGTGCAAGCTGTTGGTCTAATACAGATCATTGGCTCAAGATTCATGGGTATGTTGCATCATTGGGGATATTCCTAATAGTTACTCTAATTCCATATCTATGAAGCTAGCGGAAAGCAATTAGATGTC
The DNA here is from genome assembly GCF_000260255.1 of Octodon degus. NCBI lineage: Eukaryota > Metazoa > Chordata > Mammalia > Rodentia > Octodontidae > Octodon > Octodon degus. The sequence goes on along the minus strand of NW_004524671.1, from coordinate 592,838 downwards.
AGATCTTTCCAAAAGTCCTATATTGAGAATTTTCATTACATATTCTTTGTAATGCTAAGACCTTTGGAGTTTATTATCTTGTGTTTGATTTTGTGTTGTAGCTAAATACTTGTTTTACCTGCTAATTATGAATGAACAAGGTCCCGTATGCCAAGGCAGTGGTTCCTGGGACTAGTTTTCCTGAGTGCAGATCTGACCTCTTGCTCTTACTTGTTACTTGAGTTTCCTTGTCTTTCCTAGGAAAAGAAGATGATATTAGCGTTAACATCATAGAATCATTTTATGGAGTGAGAAATATATTGAGGTAATTAAGCTCTGGTACTGGAAAACTGTTTTACTTACTATTTTATATTTTTGGTGCATCAAATATTAAAAATCTGTTTGAACTATCAGATGTAGTATACAAGACTGAAGAGGGGGAAGAAAGTCAATTGCATTACCTATATTTTTTCTTTACTATTTTTTTCTTCCTAATATTACATACATTTTATTTACTTGATTTCATCTTAGAGACATTCCTTCAGTCATTTTTTTTTTAAGGGTGGCTCTGCTGACAAAAAAATTCTCTTAGCGGCTGGGGAGATGGCTCAGTAGAATAAGTGCTTCCCTGGCTTAGTGCAAGGGCCTGAGTTCAATCCCTGGTTCTGGAAAAAAAAATTCTCTTAGTTTTCCATCATCTGAAAATGTGTTTTTTCTATTTCATTCCTGATGCATATTTTCACTAAATACATGACTCTTGTTTCAGAGTGTATTATTTCCACATGTAAAAAAGGTG
>NW_004524671.1:581551-591343 GCF_000260255.1 Octodon degus | reverse complement strand
TTTTTCTTTCTTTAAAGACAGGGTCTCTCTATGTAGTCCAGGCTGGCCTTGAACTCAGAGTGATCTTCCTGTCTCATCTTCCTGAGTGCTGGGATTTCAGGGGTGTACCTCCATGCTTGGCAAGGTGTTCTTTTTTTCTTTAATTGCATTTTTCTGCTGTCCATATTTTGAGACTGTGTACTCTGTAGTCTAGGCTGGCCTTGAACTCATGATCCTCATGTCTCAGCCTGCTGAATGTTGGCATTACAGGTACATACCACTATGTCTGGTTGAAGCACATTTTCAATTACTTCTTTCAGCATTTTTATGATGCTTTCAATTTTTTTGACAAGTGTAACATGTCTGTCATCTTGGTGTTGCCATGTGCTGGGTTCCTTTTTTCATCTAATTTGAGTAACTTATGATACTTGTCATGTTGTATTTTGCTTTAATAAAGCTATTCCTGTCTAGAAGTTTTCTGTCTGGCAAGGCAGCAGCTGGTAGCTGGTCCTGTACCTGGAGACATGAAGCTCTAGGTAGGATTTTTTTGTTGTCTGTACCTTTTGTCATGTGCTGGTTTTCAGATTTTTAGTTACCAGTTTGGGGAATATGTGAGAGAATAGGAACCAAAATAGCTCATCCCCAAGATGTCTTTCCTTATGTTTTGACTTTCTTTGGTTCTGAATTTTTCCCCCATTTTTTTTGTTTCCTCTTATACTTGTTTAATGTAACATGCTCTGAGTTTTTAGTTGTAGTTATCAGGAGGAGTAGAGAACAGCAGATCTATTCCTTGATCTCAGAACTGGCATCCTACTAGCTGCATAGATATTTTTTAATCCCTTCTTGAAAGATAGTAGTTATCCCTGACCTGATGTTTTCTAGCATAGTATGGGTGAAGAGAAGCTCTTTTATTTTCTATTTGGGAGATGATTGAGCCCACTTCTTGCTGAAATGTAGGTAATATACTTAGTTCCTAGCATAAAATTGATTTAATATCTACATCCTGTATTTCCCTGTCACAAATAAGCATTTACCAAGTTGGATTTTATGGCTACACCATGATATTATTACCTTTTAGTCCCAAGTTGGATTCTTTGGCAATCTACATTACTGGACTATATTTTCATCGGCTTCACTTCATCCTATAACATAGAACTATGGAATCAAACTACTATACATATACTATAACTTGTCCCCCTCATATACTCCTTTCATCCTCTTTCCTCTTTGTGGTAATTAAAGGATACAAAAAGACATTAAGGAGTCAAATAAAGAAAAGTATGCAGTTTATGCATCTCTCATATTGCCTTCCACTCAACTGAAAAGTAGCTAATCCTGTTTTCCCAAGCCTATATAAGCATGTTTCTCTGAACCAGTAGAGCAGAGAGTCGATAGACTTATCTATAATTCCAATACATTGGGAGGCTGAAGCAGTGGGATTGCAAAACTCTGGCCTTCATGTAAGTATCCTCATTTTCAGAGTGATGCAAGGATTAGTGATTGCCTATTCTGTCAAATTTGGCTTCATTGGTTTAATAATTAAATTTTTATTCTCTTTCTGATTTTTTGTGGGGGTGGAACTTTCTTTAAATTTTTAATTAGTTTTTATTTGCACCACATGATAAATACATTCATCCTAGGAGCTGGTAAATGTACGTATCATATCTTGGTTCCTTTTGTTTTCTCATTTTCAGAGTGATGCAAGGATTAGTGATTTCCTACTTCATCAAATTTGGTTTCATTGTTTTAATAATTAAATTTGTGTTTTCTTGGTTTCTCTGACTCACTGTAGGGGAGATATTTTATTCAAATTTTTATTAGTATATGTTTGTACCACATAATAAGTACATTCATCCTGGGAACTGGTACATGTACATATCACATCTTGATTGTTTTTTATTTTCTTGAGATTCAAACAATAGTTGATCAGGTATTAGCATTCCTGTTTTTATGTGTATTTACAGATATTTTGGGAGAATGGAGCAACAGACAGCTAGTTGCCTTTTAAAACTAGACTCTCACAGCCTAAACTAGTTTCAAGAGAAATTTAAGATTAAGCCTCACATTACCATTCCTGACTTGAAATTATACTACAGAGATACTCTGATAAAACCAATGTGGTACTGGAAAAACAACAGACTTGAGGATCAGTGGAACTACGGACAACCTCAGCCACTTTATCTTTGACAAAAGGGCCAAACATGTTCCTTAGAAGAAAGATATCCTCTTTAGTGAATGACCCTGGAAAAACTGGCTTTCCACTTGCTGAAGACTAAAACTAGACCAATGTCTGTCGCCACCCACTAAAGTCAAAATGGATCAAAAGTCTAAATATTAAAAAACAGAAACAATCTGCTAGAAGAAAAAGTAACTAGGAATTTTGAAAACAGGGGTAGACTGCATGAACAAAGCCTAAACTATGTAAGAAGTACTTCAGTGAATCAACAACTGGTACCTTATCTTATTAAAAAATTTTTTGCAAATCAAAAGTTGTGCAAAATCACGAACAGACTGAAAAGACAACCCACAGATTGAGAAAAATATCCAATTGTTCCTCAGACATAGGACTTATACCCAGAACACATAAAAAATTAAAAAACAATTAGAGCCCCCAAATACAAAGACCCAATTAATAAATGGACATCTGAGATGAATACTCACTTTGAAGATGCAATACAAATGGCAAATGAATCTATGAATAAATGTTCAGTGTCATTGGTCATTTGAGAGATGCAAATTAAAGCAACAACGAGATCCTATCTCACCCCAGAAAGAATGGCTGTCATCAAGACATCAACCAATAACAAATGTTGGAAAGGCTGTGTTGGGAAGGAACCCTTTTCCACTGTTGGTGGGAGTGTAGACTGGTGCAGCCACTATAGAAATCAGTGTAGAGAATCCTCAAAAAAGTAGGTCTAGAGGTCCTATTCAACCCAGCTATTCTCCTTCTGAGTATTTTTTCCAAAAGAACTGAAAGTATTATCCCACAATGATATATGTCTACCTATATGATAGCACAATTTGTCATTGCTAAATCTTGGAAACAACCCAAACATTTAACCAAAGAATGGATAACAATATGTGATTTTTTAATACAATGGATTACTACTCAGACACAAAGAAGGATAAGCTTAAGACTTTCATAGGTAAATGGATGAAACTTGAGACCCATTAAAGTCAAAATGGATCAAAGGTCTAAATATTAAAAAAAACAGAAACAATCTGCTAGAAGAGAAAGTAACTAGAAAATTTGAAGACATAGGATTCTTTAAAGAGGACATTGATGAAAAAATCAGACTCACATAATTAAACATTGTATTGTGTTCCTGATGTAAGAAACTGAAAAAGTAAATAAGATCTAAAAAGTACAGTAGATGTTGTGAAATGAGTATAAGTTGTTAAAAATGAACTAGAAATGAAAGGAAAAGAAAAAATGCAAGTCAGTTATTCTATTAATGTCTCTTAGCTCATAGAAAAGGAAGGTTTGTGCTAATATGAACTGGATAAATTTAATGCTCATATCTTGTACTCTGAATACCTAGTTTAGAGATAAAAATATTCAGTATATTCACTATTATTATTTTTCTATCATCTTGTTAGGAAATTTTACCTTTGTCCTAAAATAAAAAACTTAAACCCAGTAAGAGAAAATTTTTGAAAACTGAAATAGACAATTAAGTTGCTAAAACTATGTCTTCATTTAAACATCAATGACACAAAAACAATTTTATAGCTTGTGTTTTTAAATATTTTCATATCTGTGAACCAAGCTACTCTTGGTGCATGAGTAAGTGCCAAAATGCTGATTTGTAAATAATTCAGGTTTTACATTCAGACTTAAGAGTACTGTTTAATTCTAATAGATTAAAGATGCATACCTTTGTAAGCAATGAAGCATTTGTAGAGTTTTAACAGTCTTCTAAAACTTAGGTGTGCTTCTTACTAGTGACTTACATAGAGTTCTTTCAAACATTTGTTTATATATCATCCATTTTAGCAATACCAGTTTACTGTTGAATTTGAAAAGAATCTTAACTTAAAAACTTAGACTATCAACTAGAAACTTAGAATTTAGCCTGAAACTCATGTATGAGGGAGGGTTCCTCTGATGCCTTTGAAGAGGTCTGCTTCTGTGTCTTGTTAGCCATGAATTAACCAGGTGATTCTGAGGACCTTGGCTGAGTTTTATCATTGGCCGAGACCTTGCCAGGGTGCAGATCCGGGTGGCCACCTGTCCTTGTGTCTGGAACACCAGCAGGACAGTGCAGGTGTGTTCTTGTGAGGAAGACCTCAGCAGGGGAGAAGCGGGCAGTCAGCTGGCAGGAGGGCACCAGTGCATTCAGAAAGTACAGCCTGCCTCTGGGACTACAGAGGCAGTCCTATGGCTGGAGCTAGAAAAGTATCACTTTGCATTTTCTTGGCTGAGGAAGTGTTAAAGGTCAATGAAATATATTCCATCTCTTGATAGGAAGGACTATAAAGGAGCATTCAAAGGCTGAATACGCAGGGAATGGTGAATAGTTTGACTGATTTTACAGTCACTCTACTCTTCTAGGAAAGCTCAGAATTGGGATTTAGGATCCTGGCTTTTACCTCCTTCTCTTATTTGGAAGTGCATTGCATGTCCAGTTTTATTTATTTATCTATTTATTTAATTTTGAGTCTTGCTAAATTGCCAGTCTGGACTCAACTTTGCAATCCTACTTTTTAAGCCTCCCAAAGTGCTAAGATCTTAGGTGTGTGCAGCCTTGCCTGGTTTCAGATGTTTTATGACTTCTGACAAGGTTAATATTTATTGCATTAGCTGTTCTTCCTAGTTACACATATCATGAGCCTGAGCATTTATAAGAAATAGCATTTGTGCTTAGGGCATGCCTTGGTCTTTCAGTGCTGGTCTGTAGAGCTGCTGTAAGTCCACAGCTCTGTGTCTATTGAATATTTAGTACTTCTTTAGAAAGTCAAGCTTAGATAAAAAGATTTGAAAAAAAAAAACAAAACAGAACACATGATATACAATATCTGCTACTTTCCAGATACTGTCATTATAGAGAATTTGTTGCAGGTATAGAAGACCTTTTTTGCATTGATTTCCTAGTTTATTTCTTTTGATCATACATCTCAGAGTAATACGATAATACCAGAATTAAATTACTGTAGTTATCAGGGAAATTGCTTCACACCCTATATCATATGAATTATTAGTGTTTTTTATGGAAAGCAAGTGATAGGACAACATAGAAAAATTTCAGAGTGTTTTTTTCCACATGGAAAGTTTTGAAAGCATGTACTCCTTGCTGTCCTCATCTTTGTGGATCTGGAAATAAAAGAGAAAGACAAAGCTGTCAGCAAGTGTGGCAGCTTTGAGCTGCCCTGTTTGTTTGTCCCCAGATCTCTCTATGCCAGTTCCAAAGTGCCTGCTTGCCAAAATTAGTTTTGGAAAAAAATAACATATTTCGTATATGACATATGTTTGAAATTAGCAGGAAATGCAGCCAAGATTTAGAAATTAACAAGGAAAAAGTTATTTCTAAAAATATTTAAGAGCTGAAGAGGAGTATTTGGCTTAAAACATTAGGGCATTTATTATTTAATAAATTAAATTAGAAAATCTCATCAGAAGGAGCAGCACCACATTTCTTTTAATGTGTGTAAATAGTTTTTGTTAAACGTTTTGTCACAAGTTAAATGTGCCATGTTTAGAATACTCTGATGATCTGGTAAATTTTATTTATTTTCTCTCTCTCTCTCTCTCTCTCTCTCTCTCTCTCTCTCTCTCTCTCTCTGCCTGCCTGCCTGCCTGCCTGCCTGCCTGCCTGCCTGCCTGCCTGCCTGCCTGCCTTTGATTAAGTCATGCCCCTCTGTTTTTGCTCTCTATGGAAACTGATTTACTATTGATCCAGTACCTGTAACATAGACAGGCATAGTTGAATGGCCCCAGAACAAGAATCAAGTCTTCCATTTCTAATATGGGCCACTGCTTGGACCACACTTCCTTATGAGTAGCCTGTCATTTCTAGACTAAATGTAGAATTGTCTTCTCTTCTCATGCAACTCATGTCTTTTTTTTTTTTTGTCTACAGGGTCTCACTACATAGATTGAACTCACAGTGATCCTCCTATTTTCAGCCTCACAAGTGGTCAGATTACAGGCATGTGCCATCATGCCCAGTCTCAGTTGCCATCTCAGCACACCCTGGTGGCAGGGCTGGTATAGCACACCAGGGATCAAACTCTGGTCCCTGTGTCTGCCTAAGCAGGTGCTTTGATCTGCTGAGCTATCTGGCCAGACCTTCATATCTTTTAATGTAACTCAATAGGGAACATTCACTAGGCTTCTCTGTATATGGCAGTGTAAGGAGGAATATAGGACATTTGCAAACTGCTCTGTGACCAAGGGAGACTTAAAATCTAATTGAGAGTAGGACTTCTTAATAGAAGGCATTGCTCCTGGCAGGACCACATGCATATGAATGCATGTTCTTTTAGAATTCTAGAACAGTAGATAGGAAGGTTAGGAATCTGAGTTTGTTTATGTCATGGTTCCTATCTGGGCTCATGGAAACGAAGACATATGTGTTTTCAGCTTAGCTCAAAACTACGCATTCTGAATAGGCTTTGATAAGCTGGAAGACAGTCTGTTCTGTCCCTGCAGTGTTTTTGGAATGTGTTTCTCATTTGTTTCTTTGCATCATCATGAGATGTTATCAGAGAGGTGTCGGTCTGGCCTGATTGCCTCTGCCCTTGAAATAAAGATGTTTGTTCTGGGAGGATGCCTGTTATTTCTTCTTTGTGAATTCTAAACATCCTGAACTGTTGGTGTGGATCCCAGCAGCAACAAATCAGACTAATGACTAGAACTATGTAGGTCCTAAACGTCCGCTAGAGGAGAGGTGAGCTGGTCCAGTCATGAGTACTTGTTATCACCAGGTAGCTTTTTTATAGGCAGAGAAATTCCAGCTGCTAAAAATGAACCATGTTCTGTCCTAGTGATGAAAGACAATGAAGAAGAAATACTAAACATGGTACTCCCGCCCAACACACACTCTGGAAATGAACCTTATAGATCATTTTTTCTTTTTCTTGATGGCACCATCAGCAAGAAACAAAGAGTGGGATTTATAGACTGGATCAACTAGTTAATCATTATTTGACCTTTATCAGACTCCTTAACTCTGAAATTGCTTTTAACTATAAAACAGAGCTAATTAACAATACTATTCAAAATTTATCTGTGAATGAAATCAGAAAATACATTGAAAATTGCCCTTAAACATAAAGTACTATAGATACACAGTTGCTTTTATAGTTCAAGTATAATCTAGATAAATTTGCATTGACTCAAAGACCAAGGGCCACACTTATCCAGAAGATCTTTAGAAATAGCTATCGGTGAACCATGTGCCCATAAATTCACATTCGCAAAGAGCATTCTGTTTTATAGGAAAATTAATAGAATAATACGAATAGCTGAAACCCCAAATGGAAAGCGTCACATGATATGAGAAAATTATTAGTAATGATTTAGAGAATCAAGGGGTCACTTTTTGCTAAAAGCATTTGGGAAGGTTTGTGAGAGAAGACTTCATTAGGCAATTTCTAGTGGGCCCCAAGGAAAAAGTAAATTCAACAAGTGGGGATGGCAAGAGGAAATAGATCATTCTTGGCATGGGGTAGATAGAAATGGAGATAAGTGCCAGAACATACAGACTCTTAAAAATCAAAAGAAAGAGAAAAATGGTTTATTATGGCAGTGTAGTGGTTGATACATTGTGTCTCAGAAGCTTGTCCTAGAGTGTGGAGGTCACTCCCTGGGATGTGAGGAGCCTGCCCTAGAGTGACTCAGCACAAAAAGGGTATATAAAGGGATTGAGGAATGATCTGTGAGCCATTCCTCAGAGGAGTGCCAATGTTTGCAGTCATGCTTCATTAGAGGAGCTCTAGACTACAGTCAGTGTGAAAGGAAGGGTGGCACTTCTGAGGAGCTCTGGTCTTCAGTCTTCACGGTCGGTGTGGAAGGAAGAGAAGCTTGCTAGATGCTGCAGCTGCTGCTTCTCCCTTTGCCGTTTGTTGTTTTCTGCCATCATGAACTGCTGCCCTCTGCCATGTGCCAGTCTGTCTTGCAGCCAGCAGAGTATGGACTGAAACCTCCACAAACCATGAGCTAAACAAACCTTTATTCCTGAATTTTGGGTGTTGGATATTTTGTCCCAGCAATGAGTAAAAAGCAACAGAAACAGGCAGCATCCCTGACATCCCTCCTTTGTGAGATGTAGCAATGGAACTTACGTGAGGAAAAAAAGGTACAAGAACAGAAGCAAATTGTAATAAGATAGGAAAGAAATGAGGCCCAAGACAAGGGCAAGAAATCATAAAACATAGAAAATAGCTCAGTGAAATGGTAAGAAAACAAAGTTGAGTCTATTCCTTGGCCTGACAGGGAACATGCACCAGTGAAAGTATTTACTGAGTGTACCCAGAAGGAGGATGTGTTATAAATATGCTATAATCAAATGATTAAGAGGATTAAAATGGATTAATTAAAATATTTCCTGTCATTTATTGGTCAGGAAAGTCTTTAGAAGGTTTTGTTATCCCAGGGTCTTTCAGTTTGTGGCCATTTATTAACTTCAGTGCATTGGAAGCAGTTGTGAAGGAATAGAACATCTAATTCTGGTATTTCCTAGGCAAGAGCTAATGCAACAGAAAATTTCCTTTTACTTGATGCAGGCAAAGTTGAATGAGAAACTTGATATGGACAGGATTATGACTTTAGCTTCTTTGATTTCTCTTGCCTCATGATGTATAATTTTGGTTCTAAGACATCTTGGAGAAGATTAGTGCTAAATTCTGTGTTTTGAATTTTTCTTTTAAATGAGTTTATTGAAATATAGTTATGCTGTATAATTCACTTAAATTATAATTATATAATTATGTATGTTTTAGTATATTCATTGATGTGTAAAACAATCACCAGTTAAGTTTAGAATATTTTTATCATTTGAAAAGCTCTGCTCCCTTTAGCTGTCTTACCTTACCATTCCCTCTAAACAGGTGGTGCTTAATCTACCCATTAATATGTGAAGCAATCATTAATAAATTTTAAGTCTTTTCATCACGTCATAAACTTTACTTCCTTTAGCTATCACCTTGTCTCACCATCCCTTCCCCTAGTCCTAAGCAAATACTGACCTATTTTTTTTTTTCTTTTTTATTTTAGGGAAGAGGCTACAGGGCATTCAGGGTTTCACTACTAGATCAGACTCATAGTAATCCACTTGTGTACAGCCTCCCAAGAGCTGGGATTACAGGCGTGCGCCACCACTCCCAGTCTCAACTGCCATCTCAGCCTGCCCCAGGCCCTGTGTCTGCTTGCAGGCACTTTAATCTGCTGAGCTATTTATCCAACCCTTGACCTACTTTCCTGTGTACAGATTTTCATATAAATAGAATTATATCTGTTATTTTTGTGACCTGTTTCTTTTCCTTATGCTTTCAAGGTTCATCCATGTATTGGTGCTTTACACAACTGAGTGGTATTGTGTTGTGTGGATATCCATTCATCAGCTAATGGGCATTTAGATCATTGTTATCCTTTGGCAGTTGTGAATAATGCTGCTATTGAATACAGTTTCTTGTGTGAATACAACTTTTTACTTGTCTTGGATATATACATCAGTATGTTAGCTAGGTCATCTGTTATAACTATGTTAACTGCTTGAGAATCTGCAAGACATTTTTTAAATGACTGTACTATTTCATGTTCCTAATAGTATATGAAATTTCTTATTCTCCACATTCCTAGGAATTACATTA
>NW_004524671.1:569393-570436 GCF_000260255.1 Octodon degus | reverse complement strand
TCTTAATTGACCATGGAAGGCTAGGGCCAAGGTTCATGCTTGGAGTGCTTGTCATTCTGGTCTTCTGAATATGGGCAGCTTGTCATGACATGCCAGTTGCTGCTGTGCTGTCTCTTGGGTAGATGATTGTTCAAAAAGAAGGGGGTGGTGAATGAAGGCAGGAGACAGGAAAAGCAATGTTGTGGGACTGTCCTACTTCAGGGTTGTATATGGCTAGATTTCTGGACTTATGTGTAAGCATAAGAAGTATATGATTCTTTATGCCTATTTTTAAAAATATAGTATAATTTTTAAATGTTTTTTCATCATATTCTGTAAGGACTTAAAGTTCAACATATCAGTACTTGATGAAAAATACCTGCTCCATGTTATGCCTAAGATGTTTGATATTCAGACAGATAGTGAGGTTAAGCTTAACAGCCTAGTTTGTATTGCAATAACAATAAGCTTCTCTTCTGGAGGATTAACAACCTATGTTTGCAGACCAAAATTAGAGAAAAAGGAGGGCTTTAAGGAAAGCCAACATTTTGACCCTAGCCTTCCAAGTATGCCTTTTTAAATAAAGAAAATAAATTTTCTTTCAGAATTTCAACAATCATTTGATTTTTCAATAAATCTAAGACATCAGAAGATGTTCTAGATCCCTACTCAAATAAGCAAGTTGCTATAAAAATTAAAACTGATTATATCGATTTAGGAGAATTATTTGATTTATACTGACCTGGCATAATTTGTACCAAGAACTACCAAAAATAACTTTGCCTATTCTTTGAACAGCAAAGCACAAGAATGTGCCAAAATGGATCTTATGTGTTACAAATGTTATATTAAATTACTGTAGAAATAACCTAAAAGTAAATAGCTCAGCAGATTAAATTGCCTGCACGCAGGCACAGTGGCCAAGGGTTTGATCCCTGGGCCTGCCATGCCAGCCCCACCCCCGGGTGCGCTGAGACAGCAGTTGAGACTAGGCCTATAACCCCAGCTCTTGGCAGGCTGTGAACAAGTGGATCACTACGAGTCTGTTCTAGTAGTGAGACACT
>NW_004524671.1:563695-569293 GCF_000260255.1 Octodon degus | reverse complement strand
TTTAAATGTATATAAATCAGTATTTTGTTTTTAAGTTACATTTTTAAAATTAGAAGATGACATACAGTTTGTTTTACAAAAAAGATAAGAAAAGTGTAAAACGTAGTAATAGTGTAAACCATGAAGATATAACTCTTGATTCTTAATACAGCATATGAAAACGTTTTTTTGAAAAGCTGTGTTTTCTTAATCTGATTAAGTCATTAATTTGACTAAGTCATCAGATATGGATGATTCAGTGCAATTTTGCTAGAAATTCATTTGGAAGGAACCTAACATTTTTCAGAACAAATCCAAGCCATTTTCATCCAAGTTTTTGATATGGGATGCTGGGCTTCCTTGTTCCAATTGGAAAATAGATTCTTATAGTCCTCTAAAGAATACATTTATTCTTCTTCATCTGAATTATCATATCTTCTTTGAAATGTGCATATGAAAAGAAGTTTAATCTCATTAGTCATGGTGGATCTTCAGTCAAAATAACAAGGACATGACATTGCATAGCTACAAAGTGATAGAGTCAAAAAGTCAGAAAATAAGACAGATTCACACTTGCTAACTTCTCATTCTACCTCTGGCCACACTTCATTGAAAACCCTCAAGTTTGTCAACCTCTACATCCTCATGCAAAAGAGGTTTCTCAGTTGCCAATTCTGCAAACACATTGCTTAATGTCAGCTCTGGCAGAGCAATGGGTTGCCCCAGCAGTGCTTCAGCAGCTCTAGGCCAGTGTCACTGCACTGTGTGCATGTACTCTAGTAGGTGTCCCCAAAGTTCTGTCAAAACACATCAACTAGCTTAACTGCTCCTTTCTTATCAGTCAGTAGATTTTGAGGTTTGCAATTTTTGTGAAGAACATTTCTAGAGTGACACTACAAGATCCCCTGAAGGATTTGGTGCACAAGTTTTGCTCCCTCAAATGTTTTTATTAAACTCGGGCCTTTTGCACAGAATTACATCCCCAGCCCATTTTCAATAGGATCTCACTTAGTTTCTAAGGGTAAGCTCAAAATTGCAACTTGCCTGCCTCAGCCTCCCAGATTGCTGGGATTTGAAGTATGTACCACCATTCCTGGCTTCAAGTAACTTTTAAAGAATCCATGAATTGCCCAGAAGGGATAAAATCAAAATGTTTATTTTTTTCTTTAAATTATCATTGTTTCATTGGCACATGTTGATGATCCATAATGAACATATCTATATATGCGTCAATTACATTTTAATACTTTTTATTTTCCTTTTATTTATACTTCTATTTACCTCTCCTGCTTTCCCTCTCCTCTATCAGTGGATCCTGTTCTCATCTCCAAAAGGTCTACTTCTGTGTTTATCTTCTATCTTTTATATTGCTTTTAAGTCCAGGTACTTTTTGAGATCCTTGGAAAGGAATTCTAAGATTAGAGGCACATCTTGGAAGCATATCTTGAAGACTTACTACAGTTGAATGATGAAGACTTTTACTAGTAAAATGTCCCAAACCGCAGTAGTAAGGACCCTTTCTCTTTACTTTCTAGTCTGATTTTATTCATGGTGACCACTTGACCTACAGTTTTGCATTTATCCTTATATACAACTCTTCTAGAAGCTTCTCCAATTTTCTCTCCTTTTTTCTACATTCTTCAAAAGTTACTCAAAAAGTGCTAGGTCATGGTTTATTGTTTTGTGGTGGCCACAGTGTTAGCTACCAAATCTGAGTCTGTCCTATTCTGATTTTGGTTCTACCATTTAGTGGGCATGCAATGGCAGGTCATTGTGGTTTTGACTTGCAGTTCCACCATGGATCATGAGATTAAGCCTCTTTTCACATGCTTTTTGAATATCTTCCTTAAAGGAAAGACCATTCAAATTCTGTTTCAAAATTGGACCTTTTATTATTGAGTTCTAATGCTTCTTTAGCAGATTCCTTTTCAGTATATGATTTGCAAATACAATTGATTATTAATTGCAGTTTTGTTTATTTAGTAAATCTCTGTGTAATTCCCAAATCAGCATATGTGCTTTTGTGGTCATTCAAGGACACGTGGCTCTGCAGCTTGGCAGAATGTTTGAGTCATTTGGTATGGTCCCTGGGAAGGTAGAACAATTCCTCTCTCCTCCTTCTTATTTCAGCCCTCCTACTGTAGCATATGTCCATTTTTGTAAGTCTGTTTTTTGTATTTGATGTCTCATCCTGTTCATTTTGCTGTTTAATATAACTCCCAAATGCAGAGAATGAGTGCTGTTCAGTGTTGAGAAGCACAGCTTTGTGGAGAAAATGTATGTGCTAGATCTAAGCTTAGTAGGGCGTGAGTTGTAAGTGCTATTGGCTATTAGTCCAGTGTTCAGGAATCACCAATATATATTCAATTAAATGTTTTTGAACAAACACAAAACAGGGTTATATATTGATTGGTAATCAAAAATGTTTTAACCGCAGAGTCATAGGCACCTAATTCTGTATTTCCTTTAGGGACAATGATTTGGTATTTTCTAGGTCAATGTTGCACCAAATATATAGGAGCAACTAACTGTGAATAATGAGAATCAACCATATTTTCTCTCATTCTTTATATGGACCTTTGACTTTCCAAATGATGTACTTTGAAGGAAAATAGTCTTATATTTTGATGAGTCACTTGATACTTTTTATTGCTTTTGTTTTTATTGTCATATATAAAAATCCTTTGCCAAATATGTAGTCATGAAGTTTTAACCCTATGATTTTTATCTAAAATTTTTATACTATTAGTCCTTATTCTTACGTTTTTAAAAAATCTATTATGAGTTAATCTTTTTTAATAAGGCATGATATAAGGACTTAACTGTATTTTTTAATTTGTATGTAGCTAGCCAGTTGTCTTAGCATTCCTTGTTGAAAAGAATATTGTTTCCTCATTGAATAGTCATTGTTGTTGAAAAATTAGTTGATCACAAATATAAGGATTCCTCACTGTCAAATCTATCCATTGATTTTATGTTCTACGCCAGTGGCAGACTGTCATGATTATGTTTACTTTGTAGTATGTTCTAAAATGAAGAAGTGAACATTATTTATGAGAACTTTATTTTATTTTTAAAGATGTCTTGGCTATCCTAGCCCCCAAAATTTTTAAATAAGATGATCAATTTCTATTAAAAAATATGGTAGGATTGTTGTGGGAATTTCATTGAATCTGTAGATATTTGATGAATAATGCCATTTCAACAATGAGAAGTTATAAAATCTGTGAATGTGGTAGTTTCACTAAATTATGTATTGTATAATTTCTTTCACCTATGTTATGTAAGTTTTCTGGATATAATGTTGTATTCAATATCTTAGAAGCATTTGTAGGTATTTCATTATTTTTATGCTATTGTAAATGGAATTTAAAACTATGTCATCATTGCTTATTACAGTTTATTCATTCTTTATCATTCTTAGGCTCTTTAACATGCTCTGTTGTTTTATATATATGAAACCTTGTGACTACAATGCCTTTTGCCTAGAAACTCTTCCCATTCAAGACTGATGGATTCTTACATAGTTGGTGCTGATATAAATCGGTACAAACATTATGGAAAATGATAGAACTCTTGCAAAAATTAAAAATAAACAGCAATGTTATGATCCAGTAATCCCACTTTGTGCATGTATACAAAACTATCTCTAAGTGATAGTAATTTTCCATACTTTTTATAGTATTTATAGTAGTTAAGATTTGAAAACGTAAGTGCCAACTGATGAGTGAATAGGTAAGTATGATGTCAAACCCACTGTGGAACATTATTCAATCTTAAAGATAGGGAAATCCTGTCATTTGTGACAATATGGATGAGCTTGAAGAACATCATGTTTAGTAAAATAAGCTGGGCACAGAAGACAAATAATGCATAATCTCAGGTATGTCTGTAATTGAAAAAAGTTGAATTCAAAGAAACATGGTGTAGAGCGGTGGTTTCCAATTGCTGAAGGGTGGAGGAAGAGATATTGCTGAGAGGGTAGATTTTTTTTCTTTTAACATGCTATGAGTACATTCAGGAGATCTAATGTACAGCCTGTTGATAATAGTTGTGGGTATGCAGTAAGTAGCTCACTGTGGTAATTATTTCACAAGAGATGCATATGAAAACATCCCATTGTATACCCTAAATATACATAATTTTTGTTTGTCAATTATATTTCAATAAATACGGTGGAAAGAGCTCAGTTTTTTTCTCTATAAAGTATATAGTATTGTTTTCTTCTTGCATTCATTTTAACTAAAAGGAATGCAAGAAGAAAATAAAAAAGCAGAAAGTAATCAGGACGTGGTCAATTTTCTTTATTAAAGAGGAGGGTAGCCTAATACCCAATCACTTGAGGGTGGTCTAGCTTAGTGGTTAAGAGTCTTGAATTTTTTAACTTGACATATGTGAGTATAAATTACAGTTCTGCCATCATTTTTGACATCACCTGTGATTTGGGACAAATTACCTATTATTTTTTTCTTTTTCTTCTTTTTGTATTTTAGTTCAGGGTCTACAGGGTCTTCAGGGTCTCATTATGCAGATCGGACTCCTAGAGATCCACCTGTGTTCAGCCTCCCAAAAGCTGGGATTACAGGCATGCGCCACCACGCCCAGTCTCAATTGCCCTCTCAGCACACCCCGGGGGCGGAGCCAGCACAACACACTTGGCTAGAACACTGGCTGCTGTGTATGCTTAAGAAGGCACTTTAATCTGCTGAGCTATTTGGCCAGCCCTTCAAATTACCTAATTTCTCTAAACTTCTTTTTTTCTTTTTATTGAGTGAGAGTAAAGTGTGTAAATTTTTTCATCAATTTACTTATTTCACAGGCTTGGTAAGGATAGTATTTGTGTTACATGGGTATTGTTCCTAGGCTGGTACAGTTCTTTATTGTTTTTAATCTGTCTGGTTTAAAACTATGCTACCTGAACTGATCTGTGGCCTCTCATGGACTGTGCTGGGTACATATTTGTCACTAGAAAAGCTATTTTGGTGGTGGTGGTGGGAGTTGTGGTAGGAGCTACTGTAGGTGGAACTCAGTCCTCAAGGAAACATCAAATGACTTTCTTTTCTAGTGAAGGCATCAGAGTAAAATCAAATTACTGGATTATAAATCAGATGCCAAGCTTTTCTGTCCATTCTCTAAGAGCTCCTTATTGGAAAGGACTGCCTTTCATTAAATGTACTTTTATGTTGCAATTACTTGATTTCTTTTATAGTGAGCAGCACTGAGAACTCAAATGGCTGTTACTAATCAGTAAAATCTGCAGACCATAAATGCTTGGACATCTGATTCGCCTTTTGTGAATATCTTAGTACCTAGTATTACCATGAAGACAACGAGATTAAAATGTGTGATGATTTAAGAACCCTAGATATAAAATTCATAGAATATTAAAGATCATGTGATTAGAGAGAGCATAGGGATGTGGAAAGTATGCCTTTTTTATGGCAACAGAATTTATTTATTTATTTTTTCCATAATTTTATTGAGAAATATATAGGAATGAGACGGTTTCAAACCAAATTGGTAGGACAGTTTCAATAATTAACACATTGCATACTTTCTTCCTAGTGGTTATTTGCTGTACAAGATGCAGACATGATATCCTATTTACAAACACTATTA
>NW_004524671.1:547802-555586 GCF_000260255.1 Octodon degus | reverse complement strand
TCTCTCTCTCTCTCTCTCTCTCTCTCTCTCTCTCTCTCTCTCTCTCTCTTTTTCTGAGACAGGGTCTCATTATGCAGTTCAGGCTGGCCTTGAGCTCACTTTCTAGTCCACACTGTTCTCAAACTTGCTCTGATCCTCCTGCTCCAGCCTTCTGAGTGCTAGAATTACAAGCATGCACCACAATGCCCAGCTTCAACTCTGGAGTTTCTGTGACATAAAATTCTTTTGTTCATTTTTTCATGCATATATGTATTTATCCATTCATATAGTTTTTCCTTAAAAATAGTTTTTGTTTCATACTCTGAGCTAGCATCTGCAGGGTTCTTGGATACCTTGATAAATGAGAGAGAAATCCTGCTTTGTTTACTTCTAGGGCCATGTCTCCTCACGGTTATGAAGTTACAAATCTCATTTATTTTGTCCAACATCACGTGTCCTGCAACAATATAGTCAACAATATACTTATTATTACTTAATAAGTAATTTCTTGATGGAATGTATGGAGGGATTTGGATAATTATTTAATATTATTTATTTTAAAGAACTGAAAAAGGAACAATTATTGTGTAACTTATTAAGCAGGGCAATTGGATCCTAAAATCAAAATAACTCCCTACTCATTTGTTAAACCTTATAGCTATTAGAGCTGGGATTGTCTTAGTAATATCAACTAATAGTATCTCTTCCTTTTTAATGAGGCAAAAAAAAATTGAGAGAATCATCCAACGTGCCAGTTATCAAAACAGATCGAGGACTAGAATCTGAGTTTTAGTATGTGTACTTTTGATCATTATCCTATACCATGACTCTATATGGAGATTGCCTTTTAAGCTGTGATTTGTATTTTACACATAAAGCTTTAGACACCAAGATGAAATTATGTCACCCTAGATAAAGATCTTAACCCCTGAGAGAGTTCTGTAAATAAATCAGCGTAGTCAAAGAAGACTGATGTTAGTTGGCATCACATTTCAGGAATAAAATAACTTGAGTTGGCTGAATCATAAAGCTTATCCTGTGTCTTGCATAAAAATGTTGCACAACCTGTGTTGGGGCTTTGACATGTGTGGCAACCAACCCTCACAAGAGTGAGTCACACCTCCTCCTACTCTGCAACTGTCAGTGCCGGCTGCTGGCAAAAGGTTGGAAACACTACAGTCATGTGGGTTGGCTTGCTGGCAGAGAAGAGGCCACGATCCAGGAGAAGGCAGCAGTGTCGGAAGAAATAGGAACAAAACGAGGGGAAAATGGCACACCAGATAAGGGATTTGACCACTGGATATAGAATCTAAGGAAGAATGAGACTAAACTGAATATTTGCTAAGATCTGAATGCTTCACTGTCTACAAAGAGGAAGTAGAGGTACAATTTTGAAGATACGGAGATAGGAGGTTTCAGAGTGGGTGTGTGTCATAAGGATCAGTGGATGAAGCCAAGAACACAGAATGGTAATGGGGCAGGCAAATTTAGTTCTAGACAGAAAGCTGCAAAATAAGGTGGAAATCCTTCTTGGGAATTGTGGTTCAGAGTCAGCTTTCGGAGTGGCATCCTGGGGGAGTGCCTGGTCTTCCTCTGCTGGCTAGACGGAGTGCACTTATTCTACTCTTACTGCTTATGGGGCATACTTTTGAGCTGTGGTCACTGAGTTTCTCATTGCTTCTAGAATAGGGTTTGGGCAGGGGGATTTCTAGCAAAGAGCTGAGATAAGACTAAAGTATTATGAGAACTGATTATAGTCAAATAGTCTTGAAACATTTCAGAGTAAGGCTTCTGTGACTAGTAATTTATGAGATCACAAGAGTGTGATTCTTGGTACAAGTTAGCGCTTACTAGTTTTTTTTTTATTTGTACATGCTTGTGGTACACAATATTCACACTTATTGTGGGGAATTTGCACATATACATGACCCATCTGAACTTTTATTTTGTTTTCCTCTTCTCTCCTCCCTCCCTCTTCTTCCCAACTTGTGCTCCCCTTACCACTTTTAGAGGTTATATTTTGTTTTATTTTTCATTTCTGTCTTTTAAAATTTCTAACCTTTCCTTCAGTCTTTCCTCCTTCCACTTCCCATTCCCTTTCCCATTTGAAAAGGAAGTACTTACTTCCTATTACCTGATTCATTTATTTCTCTTTTTATTTATATTTTGGTGTGTCCATGTTTAAAAGAATAAAAGGAAAAAAAGGAATATAAAAGAAAGCTGTGCACAAAGGTGTTTGTAGCTTATTACAGACAAAAGTGGAAATAGCAGTTTCGCTGCAGTGCTAGGTGGAAATACTGATGTGAGTATCCAAAAGACAGATGCTGTTGTACACAAAGTAAGCTGAATTCTGACTAGGGACGTAGCATTGATTTCTGAGTGCAAGTGACATGATAGCATATTATATGCTAAGAAATCAAATGATAAAGTCATAGTCCAGTTCATTTTATATAAATTTTTAATGTTTATAATTGCTTTCATATACTTTCTCTGCTTTTTCTTGGTCAACATATGTGAATAAGCATTGTTTTCGTCTTCTATCATAGGGCAGGAGATTGAGCTTCAGAGTCAGGACAGTGAGGCTGGGACTAAGTCAGAGACGCTGGCTTCTCCCTTCTGAACTACACGGCCTCATTGCAGTGAAGCATGTGCGTTGTTCTGGACAATCTTATCTAGGACTCTTCCTTTCTTCTTTACCGGTGTGCTCACTGTACCTAGTCTGATGCCTGGTACAGGATAGGCACTCAGGAATAGGGTTCCTTAGGAAGGATGGATGAAAAAATACAAGAAATAGAAGTGGTGATATGAATTTTATAATGATGTAAGATATTTGTCCCAGTGTGCTCTACTGTTAAAGATAGTATATTTTTATGTATTGATAGTATTGACTACCTGACCATCTCCTAATCCAGAATTCAACTAGGACCTACTCAATTTTTGGATTAATTACATCATATTAAACATTAAATCACATCATGGATCAATCTCACTCATCTTGTATTAAAGACCACTGGAACAGAACTCTTACCATTTGTCTTAGTACTTTCTTATTGCTGGGACAAAATACTTGACAATCACAAGTTAATTGAGGAAAAGTTTATTATTTTGTAAAACTCTTTTATTTATTTGGTACAGGGTCTCACTAAGCAGTTCAGACTCATAGTGATCCTCCTGTCTCAGCTTCCTCAGTCCTGGGATTACAGGTGTGTACCACCACATCTGGTTTTGCTGGCCAGCACAGTGTCCTTGGGATTCTGGGGCCATCATAACATGCAGTACTGTGGATTGAACCCAGGACCTTGTGCTTGCCAGGTAGGTGCTTAGACCACTAAGCTATTTCCCCTGCCTAGAAGATCAAATTTAATAGCTATTGAGATTGGATTATGTTAGCTATTCACTTTATTTTATTTTTCCCTCATAGTTTTATTGAGAAACAAATAGCAATGAGACAATTTCAAACCAAATTGGTAGGACAGTTTCAATAATTAACACATTGCATATATTCTTCCTAGTGGTTAATTGCTGTACAAGATATGGACATGATATCCTATTTACAAACACTATTAGAACAAATCCCTCTATTCATTAAGAGAATGTAACTATATATCTATCCTAACCACTTTGACTACACAGGTACAAAATGGACATTCATCTATATACCCTTTTTTTGTTTAGTTAAGTTATTTGAATATTATAGGTGTGTTAACTCAGCAAAATATTCTAAAAGAGTCCAGTAGCCCATAATAGTATTGGGTATTCCGCTTCACTGGCAATGTCAGAAATTGTTGACCTGAGTCCCCCACAGCTCAACATAACAGCATGGCTTTACTTTTTATACTTCGTTTTTATACTTTTCTGCTGGATGGTTAAAACCAAGATAAAGCAAGACCTATGCAACAAGAGTTATAGCTTTTGGGTTTGATAAGGTCAGTGAAATTCCCTCAGGATTTATCCTGAGATCCTGTACCTCAGATTGTAGAACCTTTGTCAGTGTCAGCCATGTTGATGAGTCACAGCCATTGCTTGGCCAAAGTGCTCTCTGTGAAAGCCTGAGAGAATGTTTTCTCTCCTGACACTGTGAACTAAGCAACTGTCCTGAAGATAGCAATTTGTTAGCTATTTAAATGAGAGGTTGCTTCTGTCATCTGTATCTTGTTGGTCATTATAAGACAATGAGAAAGGAAATTGTGTTTTAATTTTCTTTCCTTTTTCAGTAGAAGAAATATGTTCAGTACCTTAAATATTTCCCAACTCAGCTTAAATTTAGGAGGTATAGCCTCAAAGTAGAGTATTATTCCTTTTCTTTTGTCCACAGAAGTCAAACTATGATGGAATGCTATTTTATTTTATATACATTGTTTAATAGAAATGTTAAATATAATATTCTTTTACTGTTTGTAGTAAATACCAGCCTTTCTGATGTTAGATATGTTATAATTAGTCTAATGACATCATTCTAGAACAACTGCTTCTGTGTCCTTTACTATATCTTTTGAAAAATGATATTGTGTTTGATTGTAGTATTAAACATATCTTAATAGCAAATACTCATCAGATATGTTACAAAACATATATTTGTAAGCTGTAACTTCAAGAATGGCATGAATAGTGTTCAAAAAGTCATGTATAGGAGATATACATAAGAGATTTCAGGCAAAATTTGTCCAGGAAACAAATGCAAGGTTGGTCATAGGCTCAGCAGTGTTTTTGAACTCAAATAGTCACATGAATGTTCTATTTGTTTTTTGTTTTGTTTTTTTTTTTTTTTTTTTCATTTTGAACTTCCAGAATCTCTTTAGTTAGATTTATCTTTTTATGTGGGACCATTAATCTCAATTCCAACACAACTGTTGCCACACATCTCTTACTATGTGCTGTGTAGCTTACTCAGAGCCCACTTCAAAGCACTATAATTTCAGTATTTCATCATTTCATCTGTCGTTCTGGCAATGTTTGATGCCTCTTTTATCCTTCAGGTTCTTTTCATCATATAAACTATTAATATATACGAGAGTGCATGTGTCTGTCTTAGACTCTCATTACCATCTTGCCTGTGCTGCATGTTTTGCATGCAGCCTACAGTAAATTCAGTGTTGATGGTCTAAGTAAGTTACGGAAAAGCCAAATGTGGTTGGACAGATTCATAAAATGTAGTCAGATTGGACACCACTGCATATATTTCTTTCTCCTTCCTCCACACCCACATACAAGGCAGAATATTTGCATATATATACACTATAAAGCAGAAGTCTTGGCCACACATAAATAAGTAGATAAAGTCTAAGAGTCGCTTAGCACTTACTCGACATTGAGTTTCAACTCATGAATCAGCTGTAGTGAACTATAAATAAATGCCCATGGGCTCATTACTGTGCCGGTGATGGGCCTTTTCCAGTGATTGGTTTTTAATCTAAAAATAGGAGCCAGTTCACTGTTTCAAATATTTCATGTCAAGGAAGTAAATATCTATAATCAGCTAACCCCTTTTATCTTCTTGAATCAGGACTCATTGCTAATGCATATGGGTTAATAAAAGTGGCTGGCTACAGGATTTCTAGTTTATCATTTTATCTTAGATAGCAGAGCAAATCCCTATGACCTCCTTGTATTGATGGTTTTTCTATTCCTGTATTCTTATTTATTAATTTACTGAAACGACTCATGCTAAAAAGGAATTAATGTCAGCTTGTTAGCTGGTTGGTGTGTTTTCTGAACACCTATACCATTCTTCATGATTTTATTTTTTTTTCTGGAACTGGGGACTGAATCTAGGGCCTTGCACATACTGGGCAAGTACTATAAGATTGAGCTAAATCTCAGCCCTATTATATTTCTTTCCTTCTCTTTTCTTGTGAAGTGCATTTATCAGAAATGTTTTGCTTGTCACAGACATTCGAGAGGAATTGATTTTAAGCAAAAGGGAACTGATTGATTGACTATCTTTCTTGATGTGATTGCTCTCTCACCAAGAACATTGCTTGGGAGAGCAGGTGCCTTCCTTGCATTTCTTACCAAGGAGAATTTTCTTGCTCTTTTTGCAATTTCCTCTTTGTGGACACTTTGAAGTCTTTTCATGGGTTATTCTGAATGTTTGTGTCAGAATACTTTGTGTCTAAGTCTTTTAAACTTTCACACAGAAGAAACAGTTGTCAGTGGGAGAAAGATTTACTTTGCTTCTTTCTACTGGAAGAAACAGATCTTCCTCCTATGTCATATCAAAGGCCATGTGGAGTTTGATTAAGCTAATTGTGTACAGTTTGTAAGGGCAAAAATACTGTATTCCTCATTCCTTTTATAAAAATGACATAACCAAAATTATAAAAGATATGCATAATATTTTGTTGTTATATTTGATTTATGTTTTTCAGAATTGTGTTTCTCATGGCCTCAAGAGCAATTATAAAATCTCCTTATATAGATGTATATTTATTTTAATATATTAAAGCAGTAAGTTTGCTGGTGTATACACATTTATACTCTTGTTCTCTTATTGCACTCGTTTATACTCTATTACCCGCTTTTCCTCTCATAACATTTTTGGGTTCTGTCACAATATTTTCTGGTTTCTGGTGACAGCTTGACAGATGGGAAATATACCAATTCTTTTCTCCTTAAGGTTCAGCCTCCTTCAGCAAGGAGAAGGCTTTTGATTCTTTCGTAGAGCTGTTGGCTTGAGAGGTCCCTAACCACTGTCCTCTCTCTGTGCTTTGCAGTCACCATGTGTACCTCTGCTCTGCCCTGGAGAACCTTCTGCTCTGGACAGCTAGACACAGAAAAGGTTCATATTTGCCCTTTAGACTACAACTGCATTAGCTCAGAACTTCTGGTGTTCTTAAGCAGGATCTGCTTATTACACTAACCTAATTAGGAATTTTAATATAGTTGAAGGGTAGAGAATGAGTGCAGGAGATGATTGGGCCAATTTGAATGGGATTTCCCTTTTCCCCTTTTTCTTTTGGCTGCAGAAGACTGAAGAAGAATGTGCTGCCTAAAATGGGAGTCTGGATAATGAGGGTCTGAGGATCAGGCTCATGTCTGTGCTTGTCACATGGTGGCCTGGCCCTTGGACATCTGAGAAGGGGAAGGAGAGAGTGTAGGTGGACCCAAGGGAGAGTCCTTTTCTCTAGTGGCTCTGTGAGACACATGGGCACACTGTTACTACTCAGTCCTTTCATGGGAAAAGGTTTCAGAGGTGGGGAAGTAGCGTAGCCTCCCACTTCTGGAAAAAAACAAAACAAAATAAAACACCGCATGGCCATTTGAGCATATCGAGCTTCTGGGGAGAATTAGCATCATTTTGTTCTCAAGCTTTCGCTAGCAGCTTTGAGAGCAACAGGAGGTAGCATCTTTCTGCTGACATCGACATGTTCCTGATGAGAGTCTGCGGCACTGAAGTCTGCAAAATGTTATTCCATTATTTTTCCAGGAGCAGACCTCAGTTAAAGGGGTTGGGATGAGAAGAACTCGGTGGAACCCAGTCCATAATAGGGAGGATTATTCATGTGCTCCCACAAGATTCACCCTAGGGACTCCTGGGATTTGCTAAGACTGAGATCCCCAGTGAACAAGCTGAGCCAACAGTGAAGTAAGAATTATTACTTTTAAACTGGCTGCAATTATACTTGATGAGGCCTGGCCAAACTGTTTTCTCATGCCAAGATTTCATTTCTTGACCCCTTTAAGTAGCTATTGTAAGAATTCGTGCAAATATCTTGAGGTTAGAAACAAAATTAATTCAGAATTACTACTGTGACATTGCTTTACAGATACATTCTGCTGAAAGGGAATATATATCTTGAATACAT
>NW_004524671.1:538552-547492 GCF_000260255.1 Octodon degus | reverse complement strand
GTGATAAGCTGTAGTAGTTTTACAAACTACTCTATAATACTGGGAGTGTTGGTGAAGTGAACCACATGCCTAAACTTGTCATGTGAGGAAGAAGAAATTTGTTTTCCCATTGAGCTAAGTTAAGGTCATTGTCTCTAATGCTGGCCTCCGTTATTTCCTTTACTGAGTGAGAACTATTCATAAAAGTTGATGACATCTACGTACTCTATAACTTCATTTTCTTTGTCCAATTTAGAATACTTAAATTAACTTCCTGGAAGCTCTTGGTTTGTTTTTACAAGCAAATCTGTACTCATACGTCTCACGGCAGCTCTTTCCACACATTTTGGGGTTCCATTTAGTCAGACTACTAACTAAGTCCCATTTGAGGATGACTGTATAATCTCAACAATGTCACCTTAATTATTTAATAGTTAAGCTGTATGAGAATGTGATTTTTTTTTCCTGTGGTTACCTGGAGTTTGAGTTTGGACACACTGAACTAGATTTTATTCCACTGGTTGTGAGTAATATTTATGTGATTCTCTTGGTTAAATATCCCAGGGATTTATATAAACAGAGCCAAGACAAAGCTTTCCTTTCTTGAAGACATCCTCTAGGAATAGTAATATTTATGTGTTAGCTTATTCTTCTCTCTTCTTTGGTAGCATGCAGACAGCCACGAGAACTGTGGGTGTTTTAGAAGGATCAGATGTCATTCTTCTCCAGTCATCAGCACCACCTCCTGCAGAACTTTGGCCTCTTTGCTTACCTTTGAATTTCCCATTGACATTTCATTTAACTATAACTAGGTCAAACAAAGCTGCCTGGGTCTAGCCAGGACTTCAGTTCTCCCTCCCTTGGCACGCCTGCTTTAAAAGTTTCATTGAAGGTTGTTTCAAGGCCTTTTCCCGTCTCTTCAAGCACAAGAGCATATGTGTCTTTTACAAGACGTAAAAATAAATAGGAAGGAAAAAAAATACATCTAGTGAATTTTGGAAGTCATTCAAGCCCAGAGATCTTGACACAAGAAACCAAAGCCTTCTTTCCTATGTTCAGAGATTTTTGCTAATGATAAAATGTGGCTTCCTGCTTATAAAGCCAACACAGTGTTTGAAAATCAGCTGTGTTTTAGCTGATACAAGTTGAAATGATTAAAAAATATAGTCATATAAAATCTTATTTATACTTTGGACTGGAATATTGTAATATCCCTTGGTGAAATATACTTGAATAATCTGTTTCCAGTGAAGCGTTACTTTAGCAGACCTTCATGGATATTAAAATAGTAACATTTTATCTATTCATCTGTATTATTTCAAATATAATGAATGCTCTTATTTTTCTCAGATTCATTATTTAATGTGTCAATTATAATTCTGAGAAAAACTTATAGTTACTCATTACAAATATAGATTTTGGAAGGGGTAAGCAGATTCTCAGTCTGCCTCATAGTAGATATCAAGCAATAAAGTAAGACATGTTTAACATTGTATGTAGCAATCCTATGTTTAATATAAAAAATAAATGTGAAAAATAAATGTTTCAAAATGTATGTGATTAACAATATTCACGAATTAAAAAATGTAGGTTTCTTGTGATGCTTTTATATTTGTAGGCTGGAGCAGTTATAAGAAAAGCACATTTAGCTAACTTGTAGGAAAAGCATACCTGAGCGTTTTAGGTGAAGCCAATGACCTCCTAAGGGACACGGAGAGGATGCCCAGGACGTTGTATGAGTCAGTGCGGCAAGATCATCAGGGTGCATAAAGACACAACTGTATTAAACATCAAGAGTGCACATGCCTTTACATAGTTTCACACCACCTTAGAGGTCAGAGTGAACTGCTGCCCGCTGGGCAGGTGAGGTCAAGAGCAGCCGAGAGCACGGAGCTGTGGGCGGAGGGAAGGTGGGGGATTTCAGCGTCTTATAAGGAAGAAAATCTGCCTCTTGTCTTCACCCCATGTGTCCTGTCCTAGTCTTACTTTTTCTTGACTCTTAAAAAATTCTAATAAATGAATTCATTAATTAAACATTATCTATATTCCACTTATAGAAAAACAAGCTATAAAGATGATATTGAGGATAGCTTCAAAGCATTAGGATGTAGTCTTAGGTCAATATATATGTGTCATATCGCAATAAACATATATAGTTTTGTTGAGATATAATTCATCTACCATAAAATTAGCTCACTAAAAATGTATAATCTAATATTTTTAGTATATTAACAGGGGTGTGCTGCACTGCCATAATTTTTTTTTTTTTTTTTTATACTAGGGATTGAATTCAGGACCTTGTGTTTACCAGACAAGCACTTATTCTACTGAGCCATCTCCCTAGCCCAATAATGTATTTTGGAAAATTTTACTTTTTATAAAACATTCATTAGTAGTTGCTTTGCATTCCCACAGCCCTCGGCCCACCCCAACATTAAACCCTCATTTATGTTTTCTGTTTCTGTGAATCAGGGCATTTCACATAAATGTAGTCACATAATTTGTGTGACCTTTTTGATGACTGGCTTCTTTCAGTTAGCACAGTATTTTCAAGATTCATTTTTTTATAGTGTTATTTAGTACCTCATCTTTTTTATTGCCATATTCCCTTCATTGGATATACATATTCCCCCCTTATCAGTGGTGTCACTTGCCAACGTTCAGTTGCCTGTGGCCAACTATGCTCCAAAGGTATTAAATAGAATATTCTAAGAATGAACTCTTTGTAATTCTGTGCTGTTCTGAATAGCGTGATGAAATCTCATGCTGGTCTCTCATCCTTCCTGAGGTGGAGTCCCCACATGTGTACGCCACCTGTCTGGATCGCTTGGCAGCCATCTTGCTTACCAGGTTGTTTTGCGGCATCAGAGTGGTTGTTGCATGGTCACCCTTATTCTATTTAGTAATAATGGCCCCCAAACACAAACATGATAATGCTAGTGACTCAGATATGCCAACAAGGATCAATAAAATGCTTTGTTTAATTGAAAAAGTGAAAGATTTTTACTTCAAGAAAAGAAAAAGCTTATGGTGAGATCAGTGGTAATGCTTGTGTCGTTCACCTTGCTTTATTGTGTCACATGTACACTGTATCATCTCATGTCACAAGACGGATGTGGATAGTAAAATAAGTTAATCTTTTTTAAAGACAGGGTCTTGCTATGTAGTTCAGACTGACTTTACATTCATTATGTAGCCTAACCTGGCCTTAAACTCATGATAGTCTTCCTGCCTCAGCCTTCTGAGTGCTGGGATTACAGGCATGTGCCACCATGCCCAGCGACACTAAGATATTCTGAGAGACAGCCTTCCTTCACATAATTTTTATGAAAATACTGTATTATTTTAATTATTTTATTTCATTGTTATTGATGTCTTATTGTACCGAGTTTGAAAATTAAGCATTATTATAGTTATGTATATTTAGGAAAAAATATAATGCATACAGTTGTCCCTGGGTATATGTATAAGAGATGTTTTTATTTTAGAGAAAACAGTAAAAATAATGCGCAATTTCAGTATATGGTAGTAGGGTAACAATGGTAAGTACATTGCATATTATTATTTGCAAAGTAGTTGCTCAGACTATAAGATATAGGCATAAAATATTGATCAAACATTATAAGCACAAACATTTCTTTCCAATGAATTAATAGAAATTAGAAATATAACTATCTGAACTTTCTCTTTTCTCTGTATCTCCCCCCCCTCTCTCTATATATATATTATATATATATATTATATATATATATAATATATATATGATTTGTTTTAAGTCTTCTAACAGATAGGAGATTTGTATAGCCAAGTCTCTTGTTCAAGTTTAGCTCCACAAGATTCCCCCAAAATCTTATTTGTTCAGCAGTTGGGCCTTCTAGAGTTGTCTAGCTCACTGTATTAGACATCTAGACATGGTACTAGTCACTGGATTGATCATTGATGAATTCATGGCAGAATGTGCTATTAGGTGGGGCCTGCTTGGAGGATGTAGATCAGTGGGGTGGCGCTTCTGGAAGGTCTGTCTTGCTCTGGCTGTTGCTCTTCTCTGTTTCTGGCTGCCAGGGATTGAGCAGGGCTCTTATACCACATCCTTCCACTGTGCCATTTCTCTAGTGGAGCCAGCAAATGAGAGACTTAACACTTTCAAACCATGAGTGACAATAAACTTTTCTTTTTAAATTGTGGGTGTTGGGTCTTTTGTCCCCCAGACAGGAAAATGGCTAACATATCCTTGATATAAAATAGCATAGTATTGCACCCGGATATAAAATGATATAATGTTGCATATAATCTATATCCTCCTATATTATTTAAATGGTCTCTATATTACTTATACCAACTACAGCATAGTTTTCATTTTGTTTTGGGATGTCAGTAGAACCCTTGAAGTGTTCCTTCAGCAGATAAGGGAGGACTAGTGAACTATATTTTATGAGAGTATCTTCCTTCATATTATTTTGAAAAAATTTTGGTATGAAATGTACTCCACTGAAATTTAAATTTTATAAATTCATAGTTGGGAAAGATTGAGTAGTTTACCAATACTGATCTTTTGTAAGTTGTTTTCATGAAATTATTTAACATTTAGTTTATAAATGTTATAAAACCTTATCAGACTTATCTTTGAAAATTAGTATATCTTTTAACTTAAACATTGTAAATGCAGATGGTTTAGAAAATCTTATTTTGTATCTTACTTTTACAAAAAAATCAAAGTAATGTTTCCTTTACTTCTCAATTTTCTAATGTATAATAATTGTATCACTATTGAGTTCATCACGTTGTTACCTTTGTAAGATCTCCTTTTCATATAACCTTATTTCTTAATTTGTTAACTTTAGACAGCTTCTCTTGATTCTCCACTTTATATGATGACTACATTAACCCCCTACTCATCCTTCCACCTGTTTTTCCTCCTCCTCCCCCTCCCAGCTTCTAATGTTAACAGTTTCACTTCATTCTACAGCTGTAGTTAAGCCGTAAGTGTATACTTCATAATTCTAGATGTTGAAAGTTAATCAATATCATTCCAGTTTTAAATTTTAAATAATAGTAGCTAACATTCATTGAATGCTTATATTTCCCATATGCCATTTTAATTGCTGTACATATAATAGCTCAAATTGCTTTACATACGTTTACATATATTAATAGTCATGACATTGTGAGATAGATCTGGAAACTGAAGTATGAGGAAATTAAGTAACTTATTCAAAACAACACAATTTAAAATGATAAGGTTGGGATATGAATCAATGTAATATGCACTGGAGTGTATATCTACTTGAAATAACTTTCACCATTTAACAAAACACCCTAAAATTTCAGTGGGTAATAGGGCAACCATTTCTGACTTAATGATCCTGTGGGTCAAACACTGGAGCTGGCTTTCATTGGGCCATTGTGTTAGTATTGGCTGGGTTCACCCAGGCACTTGTGGGCAGCTAGGCTGTTCTGCTGCTGGATGGCTGATGGGGCCTGAGGGGAGGACTAGGCCTGTGTGATTCGTCACCCATCAGGCCTTGTGCACATGGCCATGGACGTAGGCAGATGAGGCAGGGATGCTCTCCTGAGACCCAGGCTTGGAGATAATACACTGCTATTTCCATGCATTCTGAGGGTTAGAAGAAGTCACAAGGTCATCCCAGATTCACCAGAAAGGGAAGCAAACTTCACTTGTTGAAGGCGGCTGGGAACTTACATTATTTTAAGGTGCTTCTAAGGGAAGGCAGAGAATGTGGTCAGTTTTGTATTCTAGGACAGCTTCTTTGTCCATTATGTATGTTGTTTCTCCATTGTGTAAATATTATTCAGACAGAGAGTCAATTTGTATTAGGTTGCGTTTCGTTCTGTGCACTTTAAGTGCTATCCATATGAAAAATAAAGTTGACTAAAAGAAAGTTTTCTTAGACTTCATTAAGTGTTCAAAAATTAGCTTTTATTTCAATTTGTTTTGTATTTGGTCATTTTTTGTACTTTTTCTCCTTGGGTTAATGATTGTTTTATTTCACTTTTTTGAAACAAAATGCATGCTTACTTTAATATGCTATAATATTTTACTGTTCATTATTTTTCCTAATGCAGATTGAGTATTCCTTATCCAAAATTGTAGGATCAGATATATTTCATACTTCAGAGATTTCTTTAAAATTTGGAGGTGGATATTTGTATGGGCTTCACTAATTGAAAATCACTAATTTGAAAGTCCAAATTTAAAATGCTCTACGAGTAAAAGTTTGGATAGATTTTAGGCAGGTGTGGTAGTGCATGCCTGGTAACCTCAGAATTTTGAAAGTAGAGGCAGGAGAATTCATGAGTTCTAGGATAATCTGGGCTACATAGTGAGTTTAAGGATAGCCTAAACTTCATGGTGAGACTTCTGTCTCAAAAAAGATTTTGGAGCATTTCCGAGTTTCTTTTTCCTTTAATAATTTTATTGAGAAACAAATATCAATGAGACAGTTTCACAACCGATTACTGGCAATTTACAGTAATTAATACATTGCATATTGTTGTCTTAGTGGTTATTCATTGTACAAGATGCAGACATGATATCCTGTCTCAAACATTATAACAAATCTCTCTATTCATTGAATTAAGAGAATGGAGCTGTATAGCTATCCTAATTTCATATTGGCAATGCTCCCGTATCATTTTCTTCTTCTCCTTCTCCTCCTTTTCTTTCTCCTTCTCCTTCTCCTTCTCCTCCTCCTCCTCCTCCTCCTCCTCCTTCTCCTTCTGACTTGAAGATACCTTGGATCCAGATGATTTTGCATGTAATTAACATCTTGTCCTTCATATGCCATCACCCTGATGTTTCTTTTCATGCATATTTTTGTTCATTGCACTTTGCTTTATGTCTTACATTCTCTTTCTTGGTTACCTCTTTTGCTTTGAGATATATTCAAACATATTCACGAGCTCACAAGTAAACTTTCGGAGGCCTTATAGGTCATGGATTTAAAATGGATTCATTTTCCCTTTTGCGTTTGCCTGCACTTTGTCTAGGTGTAGCCATACAGGATCAAATGGGACTTTGGTTCACAAACTTAATGCTTTTTTATTGCAACCAGAATCATGAAACAAATTCTGTGACTAGAATCATTGAGATAACTAAATTTGTGAATTGAGATACCCCTGTACTTTCCTTTGGTATTTTGAAAATCTTGCCTAATTATCTTCTAGCTTCTACTACTTATAATAAAAAAACTTGATAATGGTCTCAACTGTTCCTTTATAGATTCTGTGTTTTGTTTGTTCATTTTCTGTCTGTCTGTCTCTCTCATTCATTTCACATTCTGGAATATTTCTTCAGCTTTATTTTTAAACTTCTAATTGAGTTGATTGTTTTTTCAATTAATTTTTAAATGTTTTAAAATTTTCTAATGTTTTCCCCATTGTTTTCTGTCATTTCGTAGATCACATTTCTTCTTGAATATGTCTCAGTATATTAGAAATTAAAACATTAAGCAAATTTATTTCCTCCAGGATGAGTGTTTCTTTTTATTTTGTTGGTTCCTGTATGAGTAGTAGATTTTCCTCAAATGAACACTAATTTCTAGATGTATGTTTGTCTTTTGAAAGGAAGAAAACGGGATATTTGCTGACAGCTCTGTGTGTACAGGGAATGCTCACTGCTTGGCAGACTGAGCTTTCTTTGGAGGCTCATTGGGGTATTTGGTGCATGTTGCAGATGATACAAAGGAAGGAGGCAAGGGTCGAGGCATCATAGTTGGCCCCTCCTTTCTTGACTGGTTTTTTAGCCCCACTTCCAGTTCC
The DNA here is from genome assembly GCF_000260255.1 of Octodon degus. Lineage (NCBI taxonomy): Eukaryota > Metazoa > Chordata > Mammalia > Rodentia > Octodontidae > Octodon > Octodon degus. The sequence goes on along the minus strand of NW_004524671.1, from coordinate 539,734 downwards.
CATCCACTGATCTGCCAATTTCTGTTTCATAGTAATTCCAGGCTCCTACCCTCCTCTGCCATTAAAATCCCCTCCTTCCACAAATATTCTAGTTCACAGGTTTTTCATTTATGTTTCACTTATTGGTTTTCTTTCATTTCTTTTCTCTTTTAGATTATTTTTTGATATTCATTCACCTGAAGACTATTAGATATTTATATTCCTGTTATTCCTTCACTATGATTTTGAAAGATTTTAGGTAGAGAAAGTATTTGATCTCAGTTGAACACTTCACCTCAGAAATTTTCATGACATCTTACTTTTCAGAAAAAAAAAAAAAAAACCAAACAAACTTAACTTTATATTCACCACTGGAGGTATAGTCAGTCTTCTTTTCATTGGTGAAAAAAAACCTCTTTGCTGTAGTAACATCTGCAGTTGCTGTATTTTCAGATCCTATCAGCTAAAAGCTTTTAGAAATGAAGATGCTATTTGTGGACTAACATGTATTGGTGTAAGAATGAAGTACTCACATTGGTACATTAATATGCTATCCAGATTTCAGTATGTTATAGAATATAGTAGAAGTGTTATATTTCCCTCTCCCAGCTGTCCTGGGATTACCTGATATATGGGGTAGGAACACTTACTATGCTTATATATAAATATGGTTAATTAACATAGACAGATTTCTTGTCAGTGGTTGGTATATTAATCTGGCAAATCCTTTTCCTCTCATCCTGCCAAATTGTAGATTTTTTGAAAGTCTGCCAGTATAGTTCTTACTGGCTCTAAATATGGGGAACCCTTATTTAGACATCTCCATGTCCATAAAACAAGTGCCTGCTTTCTTGTTGCTCTTACTGTAATTTTTTCGAGGGGGGGGTGTTTTCTTTCTCGCTTTTCCCAATTCAAAACCTTAAGTTACTCTCTTCTTCATTAGATAGATTTGCTCAGACCCAGTTCATCACTTGCCAACCCTTTCCTGAATTCTGTATGCCCATAGTTTCATAGCTTTGCCTTTTCCACTTCGTTGCAGATGCACCTAGCTCTGTGTCTGCACTGCCCACCATAGCACTGTCTCCTAGCTGCTTCCTAAGCGTTTGCACAGCTCCTTTCCCCATTGTGTAGTGGGGGTGAGTTTTTGTTCATGGCAGCTTTCGAGAAACAGTTTAATCAAGAAGGGACTTCAGGAATGATTTG
>NW_004524671.1:500681-530992 GCF_000260255.1 Octodon degus | reverse complement strand
CATGTGGTGCTGGGGGATTGAACCGCGGTCCCTGATGCCTTGCCAAGCTTGTTCTAAGTAGGTGCTTTAGACCACTGAGCCATCTCTCCAGCCCATTGAGAAATATCTGTTCACATCCTTTGTCCTATTTTTTTTTGGTTGGATTATTAATGTTCTTGCATATTGCATTTTCTGTTGAGTTCTTTATATATTTTGGTTTCTCTCTCTTTTCTCTCTCTCTCTCTCTCTCTCTCTCTCTCTCTCTCTCTCTCTCTCTCTTTGGTACTGGGAATCAAACTCAGACCTTGTGCTTGCCAGGCAGGTGCTTCGTCGTTCAGTCATATTCCCAACCCTATTTTGGATAAGATGTATGACTTGAAAATATTTTCTCTCATCTCTAGGGTGTCTTTCTCAATGTCTTTTGTGAATTGATAGCTTATTTATTTTTGGTCCATTGCCTGCATACACTACTGTTTGCTTACACATTGACCTACTGAAGGACATCCTAGGGTTTCTTAGGTGCGGACAATTATAAATACGGTGGATATAAATCTCTCTGAACAATTTTTTGTGTAGATCTGAGTTTCTATGTCATTTGGATAAATACTAAGGAGTGCAGTCAATAAATTTATGGGAAGAATATATCTAGTTTTATACAGAGTTGCCAAACCGTCTTTCAAAGTACCTGTACTACTCTGCATCCCAGTGATAAAAATGAGAATTCCTGTGTTCTACTCCTGGTCAGCACTAGTGGTGTCAGTGTTTAGATTTTGCCATTATGATAGGCACGAGGTTCTAGTTTGCAATTTCTCTAGTGACATATGTTGTTCATCTTTTCTATTCTTTATTTGCCATTTTTCTTTTGAAAGATTCCCATTCAGGCTCTTTTAATTGGTTTAATTCATTTTTGTTGTTAAATTTTTAAGAGTGCTTCATATATTTTGGATAAGAACATTTCTTCGGCAGATATATCCTTTACAAATATTTTCTCCAACTCTGCAGCTAATCTCCTTTCAAGAGTCTTTCACACAATGCTTCATTTTTGTATAAAGTTTTATGTTCTGATGTGTCTGGCTCTGTGTATCAAAAAATACTCTTGGATATAGAGAATTAATTTTGAGAAGTGAAGCTCTTTTTGTTAATTCTAAAGTACTCTTTTGACACCCCAAATTTGATTCTGTATTTCACTCTTAAGTGATCATATTTCATGTCTCAGTGATGGCCTAATTGTATATTTTTGATTATGGACAGGTGTGGAGGTTTAGCCATCAACTGATTAGATTCTGGATTTCTCACTGGGAGTAATATAAAAGTAACACAAAAAAGCAAAATCTATTACAGTGTTTCCTGACCTTCATTCATTCCACCATTCTGGAAAAGATGGTCATGTCTGTGTTTGCACTGGAAGGATGGCTGTGGTCAACTAAGAAAGACTTTGCAAATAGAAGTGTCTGTAAACTGTGGTATCACTGTATAAGGTGAGAAGTAATATTTTCATGTGAATGCATGAAAGTGTCCATTTTTGTAGTGTAAGTTGCACCATACAGTGGCTGTGGCTTTGTTTTACGGGGCTTATTTCCTTATCTATAAAATCAAGTGTTATGATGGTTAACTTTGTGTGTCAGCTTGGTTACTCGAAAGGGCAAACACTAGTCTTCATGATACTGTGACAGTATTTTTAGATGTGATTCACAAGTAAATTTAGTGTTTGAATAAAATACGTCCTTCATAATGTGGGTAGACCTCATCTAATCACTTAAAGGCCTTAGGAGAAGACTGCGTCCCGTTTGCCTACAGATCTGAGATAGCAACATTAACTGTTTCTTGTGTTTCTAGCCTGCTCTATAGATTTTTGGTTTTGCCAGGGCAATGAGTATGTGAGCCAATTCTTTCATTTTCCCTTTATCCTTCTCTTTCTTCACACACAGACACACACACACACACACACACACACACACACACACAGAGCACAAACAGACACTCCAAGTTGGTTCTGTTTCTCTAGAAAATCTTGTGCTATCATATGAATATGTACATTTTCCCCAAAGATCCATATGGAAAGGCTTGATCCCTAGGTTGTATTATTGGGTACTGCTTTGGGTCTTTATGAGGTGGAGCCTAGTGGTCAGTCCTTCAGTTGGTGGAGGTGCCTTCCAAGGGGACCCCAGTCTCTTACCTTGCTACTCCGATAGACTTAACTGTGAGCAGCTGCTCTGCCATGTGTTGCATGATATGCTGCCCTGCCAGAGGCCCAAACCAAAGAGGCTGCTTGAATTTGGACTTGCATTTCAAAAGAAACATGCTCCAAACAAATCTCTCCTTATTTCATAAGTAGTTCATATCAGATATTGCAATTGTTTCCAAGCCTAATTATCCAACTTATCATAACTGTCTAATTACTACTGTAGTGGGATGAAATCAATTAACTTAAATAATCACACAAAAATATAAACTGCATAAAACTGAAGTAGATGCACGGCAAGTTTGAAGTCCTAAGTTCAATTTCTGGTACTAAAAAACAAAACAAAAAACAAAAAACTGAACTAGAGTTAGACACAGAAGCTTTCCTGTGTAATGGAGTGATGTTCTTTATTGGTATTTGCCATCATAATCCATTTCTTTAAAATTATTACAAGAATTGAATGACAGATATAGTAGTTGCAAATGACCTCTAGAATGTGGGTGAAGAAGTAGATTGTATTGGACCTTGAGTATAAAGAATAGAGGAAGCTAACTTGAACATAAGGATTGGGAAGGATTAAGGTTACCAGAGTCAGCATTAGGAAGTCACAGGTCACCCTTCATGCAATAGGTTTTGTTTGCAGGTGGTACTAGAACTCCATTAATATAGGCAAATTCAAAGTTATATAGTGTCTTCAAGGGCAAATTCTCTGGAAATGAAGAGTACTCTAAGACTTCCATCCTGTGCTTATTTCCGAAACCTTTACTTTCAAAAGTATCATGCAACATCAAATAATGAGGTTGGTAAATTCATCTTGTAGCTTAAGAGATCTATTTGTGAGTTTGAATGGAAAGGGTATTTTAATATCTTGCTATTAAATTCAGATCTCTCTCCATGTTATGTGAAGATGTTCCTCATAAAGATGTTAAAAACAAAGGAGTCAGGACTCCTTAGTATATTATGCACATTTGATGCTACTGAGATAGGCAAACTTTTCTGATTAAAAGCTGCTATTAGTTATCTGTGTCTTTAGTTAATATATTTTCATTCAAACTATTTGTTGTGTACTGACATGCAAGAGAAATATTAATTCTTAATAAAATATGCTATTATCTAATTTTTAAATCTAGGCATTTTCTCAAGAATTCAAAGTATACTAGAACTTAAGGATCCTATTAAATACATACCAGTTCTTTTTGCAGTAACCTCATGACCGTATTTATTTTTAATTGCTGTAATAAATGACTTCTGCTAAGGAAATTTTAGGTACATTCATCTCGAGTTTATTCCTTGGTGCAAGTGCTGATATACAAACAGCAAGAGGCTAAATGTATCCATAATCAATAATGCATCTGGAAGCTCTTGACTCAGCTTAGTCAGAGCATTCATTAGACTTCCTCTCCATATCTCATCTCATAGCTAATTATTCAAAGATGCCAGGGGAACGTGGCTACACTGACTCTCCATCCTTTGGACAGTAAGATGAAATAATCCCCAGAAGGATGAACTGTATTTTTCTGAAATGGTTTCATGAGTATTAGAACCTATGTCTTTAAAATCATGCATGCACATATTTGACAGTCTTTTATTTGCTCAAAATTCATTTATTCAGAAACATTTATTATATGCCTTCTAGATGCTAGGAACAGTAGAGGATTCAGGAATTTCCTTGTTGCTTGTGTGCCATTAACAGAAGATAGCAAAGAGCTAGCAAACCAATAAATAAAAATACTTTATAGCTAGCACATATAAATCCTAAAAAGTGAACTAGGATATTAAAATTCAGGGAGAAGGTTGGTAGTGCTAATAGTATCAGGTGAAGAAGTCCTTTTCAAGGAAATGACTGAGCTGAAGATTAGTGGAAAAGCCTAGGGGGTTAAGAAAGACCCTGAAGTGTTGTTAGCTTTCTATCTTTGTGATAAAACATCCAATAAAACAAGCCTAAAGAAGGAAAAGTTTCTTTTAGCTTAGGATTTAAGGGAGTTCCATCCATGGTCACCCAGTTCCAATGTAGAAACACAGTGGAAGAGCATGACCAGGGAAAGCTGTTCAACTTGGGGCAGCCAGGGAGCAAAGAGAAAGAAATACAAAAGCTTCTTATCTCATGACAATCAGGAAGGGGTGGGGGAAGAGGCAAGGGACAAATGAGGGAGGAGTCAGAAAGAAAGGGGGATGGGGCCTGATACAGTCTCCAAGGGTGTGTCCCCAGGGACATACTTCCAGTCTGAACTAGAGACTTTTCCACATGTTACACTTGTCAGTAGCCCATCAGATTGTGAACCCATGGACTGATGGGTTGGTGATTCCAAGTCTTCATGACCCAATTTCTTGCCCAAATCCCCACTTCTGAACATTGTTATATTGGGGACCAAGCCTTCAACAAATGAGACTGTGAGGGATGTTTGAAATTCGAGTCATAACAAGTGGGATTTAAAAGGAGGCTGCCTGGGCACAGTGTAGAGGATGGGACTGACAGTGGTTTGCGAGAACAGTAGATAGGGGCTTGTCAGCTGTGGTTGGGAGAGGAATTGCATGCCAATGGTGAGGTATATGGGAGAGACTGAGTGCTTTGAGCAGGGGAGCTACGCAATCTGTTTTACCTTTCTTCTAATATTTTCTCTTTGGACTTTTCCATGATGCTAAAATTCAGCTTTTCTAAATCAATATTTCAGATAATAAATTTTCTGGATATTTCCTGTCCAAGTAGCCTCATTTTATTTAGTAGTGATAGCATCCATATTCTTTTTAATAATTGCGTAATGTTCCTAACATTTTTTGGTTTAATATAGCATTATATAAAATTGAATTTGGTTCCATTATAACAGTGTTTACTCAGTGACAGCTATAGATCACATCTCATAGACAAGTATATTTTTTATTTGGTCCATTGGGAATTTTTTAAACAGGCATTTAAAATTGAAAAATTTTATGAATGGAAATTATAAATTGAGAAACAATTCATCTGATGGGCTTATTTATAAATGTGCAAAGGCTGCCATTTGGAAAATGTTGCAGAAAGAGCTAGCAAGATAGAAGTTAAGAGAATTCTAAAAGATAAAATGACAGAGGTGACAGGTTCTACAAAGTCACAGATGAAAGCTCAGAGATTAGCACTCAGTATATATATATAGGGGCAGACATGGAAGTGTCATGTTATATAGAGCTATATAGATCTAAGTTCAACGTATATATGAACCCATATTGTATGTGCTCACATGCTTATTAGATGGATGACATTGGAAAATTTACTTTGTCCTTTTTGTGTGTGTGTGTGTGTGTTTTAGTGAAGGGTCTACAGGATGTTCAGGGTCTCACTAGTGGATCAGACTTGTATTGATCCATCTGTTTACAGCTTCATAAGAGCTGGGATTACAGGCACGTGCCACCAAGTCACAGCAGGCCTGTGATCGAACCCCCAGCCCCTGCACCTACTTTGTCTTTTTCTGTTGCAACTTTCTTTGAAAATTTGGGATAATAAGTACTCCAACTTAGGTTTTCCCTGAGCACTAAGTGATTAATGCAAATGAAGCAGGACAGTGCCTGTCACTGTGTAGCATCTGATTGGTTATCATCACGATAGACACGTGACACTTGGGGAGATCATTGATATGGCTGAAATTACCCAGCAAGTTAATGGAATAGTCAAATTATGAACCAAGTCTTATTTTTTAAATTTTAAATTATTTAATTTTTTTTTTTGGACACAGGGTCTTACTATGCAGTTTGGACTCATAGTGATCCCTCTGTCTCAGTCTCCCCAGCACTGGGATTACAGGTGTGTGTCATGATGCCTGGTTCTAGGGCCAACACAGCATGTGGTACCAGGGATCGAACTTGGGACCTTGCACTTGGCAGGCAGATGCTTATGGCACTGAGCTATCTTCTCAGGCCTGTTCACCATGTTTTTTTATGGATCAGAGCTTCTTTCTTACCCTACTCAATAATTTTAATTACTCAGGAATAACAGAAATCGCCAGTTTTTACCTCTGTTTAACCCAAATTTATATCTAAAGCAATAGTTCTCAATCTCAACACTCTTTAAAAGTCTTTTTTCTTGTCTCTTGTTTTCTTCTATTACTTTTTTTTTTTAAACAAACATTTACTTGAGAGAGAGTATAGCAGCAATTGATATGATGTTAGAAGCAGTATGCATTTGAAAGACCAGAATGACAGGATATAAATGAAGGACCATTTTGTAGTGAAAAAAAAAATCTGCACACAATAGTTGGAATAGATATACAGCTACTTTCTCTTAGTTCAATGAGAAGAAAGACTTGTACTAATAGTGTTTAGACAAGATATCATGTCTACATCTTGAACTATGAATAACTACTATGAAGACAACAATATGCAATGTGTTAATTATTGTAACTGTCCTACTAACGTGTTTTGGAACTGTCTCATTACTATTTCTTTCTCAATAAAATTAATTTAAAAAGTAAAAGTCTTAAAAATTGAGGTCTCCAAATAATTTTTTTTTCAGTTTGGAATAGAACCTAAGACATTGCCACTGATCTAAATCCCCACCCCAACCCCCTTTAAATTGTGAGATGAGGTCCTTCTGAGTCACTAATTTGCCCAAGATGGGCTTGAACTCCTGATCCTTGGGCCTCAGTCTTCCAGAATTCTTGGTTTACAGTCATGTGCCACCATACCTTGCTAAGAGATTATTTTATATGGGTTATATGTATTAATATTGACTATATTAGAAACTAAAAAAACTACCTATGAATTCATTAAAATTGAACAAATTATATGATATGACTAATAACATTTTAAAAGAAAATAACTATCGTTCCCAATAAAAATAGTGAGGGCTAACGCTGTTATATTTTTGAAAATCTCTAATGTCTGACAGAGTGACAGTTGTATTCTCATAACCTGCTTCTGAAGGCTTTTGAATCACTGAAAAAGTCTAATATATGTTCATCTTTTCATTCATGTGAAAACAGTCAATCTGACAGCCCTCTTGATAATTTGAGGATCCTGTACCTCACTTTGGGAACCACTGATCTGGATAAAAATCTATGACTTGAGATGGGAAAGTTACAGATTCTTCCCAGGTTTCAAAATTAATTTTAGAGGTAAAAATTCAATGGCAAAGAGCATATGTTTCCAGGTGAGAAAAGATTTGCTGCATTTGCATGAGGTGATTGTTTCCAGTAAAATACCATTGCATTAGATATCTGTAGTCACTCTCACATATTTATCACTTGCCTAAATATGAAAATAACACTCCTTCAGCCCCTTCTCCCAGTTTTACATGTCTAGTGGAGCGGAAACAAAATAGAGGTTGTGTGAGTCCTTCAGGAGCTTCAGTGAGTGAGCTGCTCAGAAGAGAAACTCCACTCCTAATACCCCCAGGAGCTATGCTGAGCCTCAGTGAGCCACTTGGGAGGGGAGAATCCATGTTTCCCCATCACCAACACCACTGCAGGAGTGATAGCCTCCGGAGCCTCAAGAACTTCAGCAAGCTGCTTGGGAGAGGAGAAACCCTGACCTCACCCTCTCAATATCATGGGAATGACAGTCTTGGTAACCTCAGTAAATGGTGCAGGAAGAGAGAAACCCCATCCCCCACTGCTCTACCATCCAGGGAATGTGGGTCTGGAGGACTCCTGTTTCCTGGCCCATGCTTCTACACTGTAGGTCAGACAGCCAGCGTGGGAAGCACTCAGGACGTGGCAACCATCTTACCTGGAGGAACCCAGAGTAAATCCACTCTAACAAGGCAAAACACTGCATACCAACTCATAATTTATGATCACTTCTGATACATAAAACTATAGACCTTGCACTGATGCTGTAAACTACAAAATCAACAGTTACAGCTGTGCAGTTCCTAAATTGTGCTTATTACTATCTGTACTACTGTAGCTAATACATGAGATCTGTTATAATCAGTTGTTCTCCCTTGTGTAACAATATTCAGAAGCACTAGGGTAATAACCTCACCACAGCCCCACACCAAAAGACTTGAGACTGATCCACAGAGAAACCAACATCCCACTGTCAATTGATTGGATGGTAGGATCTTGGGATATGCACAAATCAAGAATTTCCTACACATGGAAAGTAGCCTTGATGTGGAGACTGTTCCCTGAGAGGCCTTGATATTACTGAGACAGCTCCTTACTACTAAGACTCACAAGGTTCAACACAGAAAACAAAATAATTGTTTTTGAAATAAAAAAATGTCAGAATGAAGAAGCATAATGCAACGTCAGACCTCCAGCCCATTCAGAACAAGTCCAGGAGACACTGACAGAAAAAACTGGAAATCACATACGTGAAATTTCTGAAAAGATTGCAACTGAAGTAAACAAAGAGTTCCATCGTGCTATAAAAGAAACCAGATTAGAAATAACCTCTCAGGAGGGCTGTCCAAAGAACTCAGTGGATTAAAGTGCCTGCAAGCAGGCACAGGGGCCAGGGGTTCAATCCCTGTACTGGCCCTACCCCTGGGGCATGTTGAGACAGCAATTGGGCGTGGTGGTGCACCCCTGTAATCCCAGCTCTTGGGAGGCTGTAAACAGGCAGATCACTACTAGTCTGATCTAGTAGTGAGACCCTGAACACCCTGTAGACCCTTCCCTGAAGGAAAAAAAACCAAACAAACAAACAAAAAAAAAAACAGAAAAGAAAAAAAAGAAATAACTTCTCAGGCAAAACAAAACAAAACAAAACAAAACTATTTTAAAAGAATTTTTCAACATATCTAAAGAAAACATAGATAAAAATGCAAAGGAGCATAGAAAAAGTGAGTAAACCTCCAATGAACAATATAGGAAAGATTTTGAGTGTATGAAACAGACTCAAACAGCTATCCAGGAAATTGAACATTCCACTGAAAGCTGGAAAAACTACTTGAAAAACATTGAAGGTAGACCTTGAAGACATTATTACAGCTAGCAAGAATGAAAAGTTAGACTTCTTAAAAGTAACAAGGAACCAGGATAACAATTCAACAGCTACAAGGTGATACAAGGGAAAACAATATAAGAGTGATAGGAGTCAATGAAAGACCAGGAGTCAACACAATGACATGAAAAGATTATTTGCATTAGTACCAGAAAATTTCCCAAGCATGAGAAAACAATCTGACATACAGGAAATTGAGACAAATAGAACTCCAGTTAGCCATAATCAAAATAAATCTATACTGAGACATACAATAATCAAGATCCAAGACATTTTGTACAAGAACAGACTATTAAAAGCTGTTAGAGAAATGAAACATCATCTATAAAGGAAAGCCATCAGAATAATGGCAGATTTCTCAACACAAGCCATGAAGGCAAGAAGAACTTGGAGTGAAATAGTTCAGGTCCTGAAAGAAAATAATTTTTAATTCAGACTGATGCTCCCTGAGAAACAATCTTTCAAAATTAATGGGATATAAGATACTTTCATGAGAAAGAATAACTGAAGAAATTCATAATCATCAAAACCAACCCTACAAGGAGAATTTAATGATATTTTAGAAAGAGACAAAAATTACCACAGTTAAAAAAAGCAACAGAAAGAAACCACCAAGGTTGGCAAGCAATTAAGCAGAGGGGAAATGTAGAGAACCAACAGCAGGAAATACTATGATAAAGATAAACTAATACATATCATTTATAACCATTAATATAAATGGCCTCAATTCACCAGTCAAAAGAACACGGACCGCCAGAGTGGATCAAGAAACCAAATACAGCAATATGTTAGATACAAAAACACATTTACTCAAAAGGAAATTTATAGACTGAAAGCCAAAGGATGGAAAACAATATTCCATGTGAGAGGAGCCCCAAAAAGGCTGGAGTAGCTATTCTGTTTGCAGCAATGTGAATTTCAAATCAAGAATGATCAAAAGACATAAAGAACATGATTCCTTACTGGTTAGGGTAAAACTTCAAGAGGAAGAAATAACATTATAAATATACATGTTCCAAATATAGGTGTATGTAAGTATATGCAAGTATATAAGACAAATTTTAATGGACGTGAAAAATCCAATAAACAATAACAATCATAATGGGGGACTTTAAGACCCCATTGTCACAAAGAGATAGATCAAGCAGGCCAAAAATCAGCAAACAAATAAAAGAACTGAAACACATCTGTGAATAAATGAACTTAGTACACATATAGAGTGTTCTACCCATCAACATGAGAATACACATTCTTCTCAGCTGAAACGGGATGTTCTCTAAAATAAACCATATACTGGTCCATAGAATATGCTTAAGTAAATGAAAATGAATTGAAATTATTACATGTATATTATCTGACCATAGTGCGAAGAATATGGACATTATTGGCAAAAGTCAGAAAAACCCCATAAGCTCCATGAAAATTAAATAACACCCTTCTGGAAAACCAGTGATTCAAAGGTGAAATTAGAGAAGAAATTAAAAGTATTTACAATCAAAAATGCAGATCCAACTTATTGGAACCTGTGGGATGTAATGAAGGCAGTCCTCAGAGGAAAATATATAGCAATGAATTCTCACATGACAAAAATTTATAGTGATGAGTCCTCAATGACAAAAATAGACCCAGCAAAAGAGAACAACCTAATGCTTCATGTCAAGCTTTCAGATAAAAAAGAGCAAATCAAGCCCAAAGCTCCAAGGGAGTAAATTATAAAGATCATTCAGAAATTAATACAGTGGAGACTAAGAAAACAATACAAAGAATTAATGAATGTAAGTGTTGGTTCTTTGAAAGGATAAACACAATTGATAAAACCTGAGACAACCTTATCAAAAAAAGAAAGAAAAAAACCCCTCAGATTCAAACAATGAGGAATGAAAAGGGTGAAATCAAAAAGAGATTCTCTAGCAATTTGGAAGATTATTGATACCTACTTTGAAAGTCTTTACTCTGATGGGGTGGAAAATGGAAGAAATGGACAGATTCCTAGAAATTTATGAGTTACCAAGATGAATCAAGAAGTTGGAAAAATCCCAAATAACCCAATATCAATCAATGAAAATGAAAACATAATTAAAAATTACCAATGAAGAGAAGCTCAGGTCTTCACTGATTCACAGCTGAATTCTATAAGATATTTAGAGACAATTTAATGCCAGTACCTCTCAAACACTTAAATGAAATTGAAAGGGATGCAATTCTGCCTGATTCCTAGAGGTAAGTATACCAAAATCAGAGAAAGACCGAGTCAAAAAAGAGAACTACAAGCTGATCTCCCTAATGAACATAGATGCAGAAATCTTCAATAAAATTCAAGCAATAGGAATGCAACAAATCATCCAAATTTATATGTCATGTCCAAATGGGATTCATCCCAGGAATGTGGGTACGGTTCAATGTGTGCAACTCAAAGAATATAATACACCATATCAGCAGAGTCAAAGATAAAATCAAACGATCCTTTTAATAGATGCAGAAAAAAATTTGATAAAGTCCTACAATTATTCATGATAAAAGCCCTATAATAAATGTGAATAGATGGTCTTTATCTCAATCTGATAAAAGCCACTTATGGAAAACAATAGCCAAAATCATTTAAATGGACAAAACCAAATGCAACAAGAAAATGATGTCCACTGTCACCATTCCTGTTCAATATAGTTCTTTCTTTTTTCTTCCAGAACTGGGGATTGAACTCAGGCCCTTGTGCTTGCCAGGCAAACACTTAATTCTACTGAGCTATCTACCTGGCCCCTCAATATAGTTCTTGAGACATTAGCCAGACCAATTAGATAAGAGAGTGAAATAAAAGGGAATAAGGATAGAAAGAATTTAAATTGTCACTGCTTGTGCATGATATGATAATCTATATTAAAGACCCCAAAACTCCATCCAAAGACATCTGCATCTATTAAGAGGATCATTAATAACCAAATTCAGTAGCTTAGCTGGATACAAAGTTAATGTTTAAAAATCAATCACATTCCTGTACACAAACAACAAACTCACTGAGAGTGACTTAACTCATGCTCTTCACAATAGCATGCCCACCAAAAGAAACAGGAATCAATATAGTAAAAGGAATAGAAAAATCTATATAGTGAAATTATACTATTCTGTAAAAAAGATCACAATGGATTTCATAAAATGGAAAGATATTTCTTGTTCCTGGATAGGAAGAACCAACATTGTGAAAATGGTCACACTCCCAAAATCGTTATACAAATTCAATACAATCTTGATTAAAATACCATTAGTGTACCTTACAGATCTAGAGAAAACATTCTAAAATTCATCTGGAACCAGAAGAGACCTAAAATAGCAATAGTAATCTTTGTAACAAAATCAAGACAAGAGGCAACACAATCCCTGACTTGAAATTATATTACAAAGCTACTGTAATAAAATCAGCATGCACTGGCAAAAAAATATACCTGAGGATCAGTGGAACATATTAGTAAATGCAGATACAACTATAAACACACTCCTTTATCTTTGACAAAGGGAATAAACATGTTTAGCTTATTTAGTAAATGCTGACTTGCTCTGTCCATATCAAAGACTAAATCTAAACCTATGTATGTCACCATGCACTAAACTGCAGTCAAAATGGATCAAATATCTAAATATTAAATCAGAAACAATCTACTAGAAAGGAAAGTAGATAGAAATCTTGAAGGCATGGGAGTAATCAGAGAGTTCTTGAGCAAAAATCAAACTCATGAGAAATACTTTAAAGAATAAGCAATTGGCATCTCATCTTTTTTTTTATATAACTTTCTGCATGTCAAAATAAATCACTAATGCAGGGGCTGGTGACATGGCTCAGTGGTCTAAAGCACCTACTTAGAACAAGCTTAGCAAAGAACAGGGACCGTGGTTCAATACCCCAGCACCACATGCCAGCCAGCCCCGCCCCCTTGTGGGATGAGCTGGCCACACACACACACACACACACAAATAAATAAATAAAATTTAAAAAAAAATCACTAATAGAGTAAAAAGAAAACCCAACAATTGGGGAAAATATTTTTAGCTGACTGTCCCTCAGACAAAGGACTTCTATCTAGAACATGTAAAGAATTTAAAAACAATCTGACTCCCCAAATTCAAAGATTCAATCCAAAAATGGGCATCTGAGATTAATATATACTACTCAGATGAGGAAATATAAATGGCAAATAAGTATATGAAAAAGATTGATTAAAATTTTTTTTATTTTTAAAATAAAAAAGAAAATAGAGGTGGTTTCCAATGCTAGATTTTGGGTTTATTTTGTTTTTGCTTCTTGTGTTTTGGGACAAGTTTCTTGCTATTTAGCCCAGGCTGGCCTTGAACTGTCAGCAATCCTTCTGCTTCAGCCTCAGGAGTGTTGGGATTACAGACATTTCTGGCTTGTATTTTCTATTAATGAGTAAATGAATGTACTCTGAAATCACAAAATGGGAAATATTCTATGTGCTTGCCTCGTTTTCTTCTTTTTGTCCATCCATGCCCCATGATATTTCTCAGTATTATATTAGTGTACCTCGAGATGCAAGTTGTTTAATTCTAGTATCTCTGCTTTGCAGTTTCTGAGCATAGATGAGGTGTTTGGATGAAAAACTTTACTTAATAAGAGAATCAATAACCTGTGAAGAATTCAGCTGTTTTCTTCTTATCCATGAGATCTTTAAAGTCCTGAAGGCTGACTGTTACATAGATTGATTTAGAAGAAAAAATATCTATAAACAACTCAGCAAAGCAACTGATATTTTAGGCTGTACATAGAAAAGTTCTTCAGGAATCATTTCTTATAATGGGTTTCATTCAAGTGAAGTCTGAGTATTTGTGAACTTTTCAACAGTTCTGATATTTCAAGTTTTTAGGTAAAGCTTGAGGTTCCACATTCTTAATGAAAATTTATTGTCTAGTTACTATGCTATATTGGTGACTTAGAGATAAATGTCCAAAATCTATATATTTGAGGAATTTGAGAGATGTATGACAGATAGATATGAATTAAGTATATTTGAAGTAAATGTGAAAAATACCATAGTAGAGATAAAGGTACACAGTTCTACAAGATAGGCAAAGGGAAACCAATCCTCCCTGAATGACTTGTCACACATTTCACATTGGCATTTTTAGGAAAATGAGGGAAAGTTATTCTTGATGAAGGAAATAGAATGGTAGAGGTTTAGAGTTGTGAAGAGCCCAAGGGATAATGGAACTGATGTCAGCCATGAAAGTGTAGGGTGCACAGGAGTCAGAAAGCTGGAACCAGGTAAGAAGGAAGGCTGTGGCTAGTGGCCCCATAGGGTGGGCTTCACACTTTATTTGAGAAGCCACAGGATGTTTCCTGTTGAGAGGTATGTCTTAAAAATATTTTCTGCTTGTGAATAGACAGTAAGTAGAAGTGGGATAGAAAGAATTCCAGAATGTTCCCTCAAAGGCTGGATGGTTTAATTTACTACGTAAGACAGTTCATGGGAACCAGGAGGAGACTGAAGACACAGAAAGGTGTGTAGAGCTCCATGCAACCAGATGGGGGCCTGGATGTGAAGAATACAGAACAGCAGGCCAGCGAGATAGCTCAGGGCTGACGAGATAGCTCAATGCTCTAAAATGCCTGCTTAGGCAAGCTTAGGTAGGTGCATGGGGACTGAAGTTTGATCCCTGGCACCACATGACATGCCAGTCCTGGCCTCAGGGTGGGTTGAGCCAGCCAAAAAAGAAAAAAGAAAGAAAGAAAGAAAGAAAGAAAGAAAGAAAGAAAGAAAGAAAGAAAGAAAGAAAGAGAGAAAGAGAGAAAAGAGAAAGAAAGAGAATACAGGACAGCTTCAAGGACCACACAAAGGCACTGGTGAATTAAGATGATCACCAACTCAGATGTATAAAAACTGCAGCAAAAATAGCAGGTGTTAGAAATGCTTATAATGCCTTTATTTTACTGTTTTGAGGGCTGAGATTTATTAGCATTTTATCATTAAATATTGTTAATGTTAAACATAAGAATTATAGTTATGCAAACCAAACTTAAGTTAATGATTTCTCTTATTTTTAATCAGTAATTTTGTAGATTGCTAAAGCTTTTCCCAGTATTTATATAATCCTTATTCAGAGTGGTATGCTTCAAAGATAAATTCCACCTACATAGAGTACTTTTAGTCAAAATACATCACATGTATATTACAAATTATGAAGTTTGTTGATTATTAGTTTGTTAATTATATTTAGCAAACTAACAAAATAGTCTTATTTTATAGTGATTTAACCTAACTTTGACCAAAATCTTTCTCAAGACTTTTTTCATTTATTTTTTTCCATTTTCCACTTCTGTTTTATTAAAAAAATGAAACATTTTGACAACAGATAATGATAATAACATCTCTATTCTCCAGCCTGGTGGCCATTCTTTAAAGCATCTAAGGCAAGGATAGCCATTGGTGTTGGCTTTTCTTTTGGCGGAACCGGGGATTGAAGTCAGACCCTTGCGCTTGCCAGGGAAGCACTTATTCCACTGAGCCATCTCCCCAGCCCAGAGTTGGCATTTTTGATTTCTAGTTTTCAAGGCTGATTATGCCCCAGCTAGGTCTTATTTTAGGGGAAATGTGGTCTGTTGCCTGTCTGCAGTAGTAAATTTAGCGACAGCAATGGCGTGGAATGACAACTGGATTGGACAAACGCTGGGGAACACTCATGGACAGCCCTTCCCACCAAAAGACTGGTCCCAGTGAAGACAGTTAAGTCCCCAGCACAGACTTCTGCCGGTTGTTGGCAGTGGTGCCGGAGCTTGAAGGCATCGCTAAGCTAGCGCCTTCTTAGTCAGGACCGCCCCCTCTGATGATTGCTGCCTTGCAACCTGGCCTCACACAGCAAAATGCATGGCCCAGGGTCTTCTTGGCGTGAGCCTGGGCCTCAGGGGTCCCAGGAGACCCCTAGTTATCTCCCACTCCCTCCAAGCCTATCTCCTGCGCTGCCACTCACCCAGTATCAGGGGAAGGTACCATTTCACTTTTTTTTTTTTTTTTTTCAGTACTGGATCTACAGGGTCTCATTACCCAGATTGGACTCGTACTGATTCTCCTGTTTTCAGCCTCTCAAGAGCTGGGATTACAGGCACACGCCACGATGCCCAGTCTCAATTGCCATCTCAGCGTGCCCCGGGGGCGGGGACAGCATGGCACACCAGAGACAAACCCTAGTCCTTGAATCTGCCTAAGCAGGCACTTTAATCCCCTGAGCTATCTGGCCGGCCCACTTCAGTTATTTATCGAGACTCTCCTCTTGGCTTTGGGCACTCCTTGGGGCCCGAGTGGAGTGATGTGGGCTGGGGCTAGGACACATGCTTCAGTTTGCTTTAGGGCCAGCAGGCTGTGATATCTTGGAAGTGATTTTAAACATCTGTATTTGATTGACTCATGTTTTCTTTCCTGAAATTCGTGTGACATACTCTGTCTACGCTATATATGAACGTGTTGACAAGCCTTTTACTGTCATTTGTATGGATATCTTCTGTCTTTAGGAAGAAATAAAGTTTTCAAAGGCTACCACATGTTTTGTGTCTTTAGTAGCAAGTTTTAAAAGGGCAGCTACAAGGAAGTTTACCTCTTTTATTTTCTCAGTGCCTAATACAGGGTTAGGCACAAATTAGAAATAAGCACCTAAAGGCTTCCTTTAAAGTCTGAAGACAGAGAATAAAGGCAAAAAAAGAAGGTTTTAGAAAATTGAGCAATTAAAGTAATTCAGAGGACTTAAGAACCCTTGTAAAGACTCTTCAAAGTGGGAGAAGATGAAATCCAGAGATACAAAGGAAGATGAATGATATGGGCAATGATTTTTTAAGAAACTTTAGAACTAACACTAATTGAAAGGAAAATGATTGTTAGAGGGAATTAAAAAAATTGGTTTTGGTACATAATTTTAGAGAATATAAACAACATAACAATGGTTAATAAGGTGGTTGAATATGCTCATTTGATATGATTCTTTTATTTTTAAAATCTTTTATTTATTTATTTGGCACAGGGTCTCATTACACAGTTTAGACTCATAGTGATCTTTCTGTCTTAGTTGCCCCAGTGCTGGGATTGCAGACATTCCCGGTTCTGGGTCAGTACACGTGGTACTGGGGTTTGAACCCTGGTCTTCATGCTTACCAGGCAGGCACTTAGACCTCCAATCTATCTCCCAAGCCACAAGTTTTATAAAAAAAAATCTTGCTCTCTAAACAAAAGTTATTTTAAATAAGTAAAATGAAATAACCATCATGTTAAACACCTCAAGAATGATGCTTTTGGGAATTTTACATCCTGTGGAGAGAATCTACTATTGATTGAGGGATGAATTATTATACAGAGATAGATAATTATTATACATAGATAGATATAAACTTTGGAGAATGCATGGATTACAGAATTTTTGTTTGTTTTTGCTACTGCAGTGATAATGACTTTGTCAGATAAATGCTTGCCTTAGTCTCTTTTCTGGACCACGGGATATTGTCTTTCTGTCTCACAGCCATATATCATTACTTCCATTACTTCGTATTTTTTTTAAATGTATTTAGGACAGGGTCTGCAGGGTCTACAGGGTCTCGCTACTTAGATTGGACTCATAGTGATTGTCCTGTTTTCAGCCTCTTAAGCGCTGGGATTCTAGGTACGCACCACCACACCCAGTCTCTGTCGTTGTCCCAGCATGCTCTGGGGGTGGGGCCAGCATAGCATGCCAGGGATCAAACCTTGGCTGCTGCGCTCTGCCTGAGCAGGTGCTTTAGTCTGCTGAGCTCTCTGGCCAGCTCTTCTTCCATTACTTTGTAATAGGCCCTGGATTGGTTTAGAAATTGTCAGAAGTCTAAGTTCTGCTCAGTGTTAGAGTCTGTGAAGTAGGACTCTAACGTCCATGACTTTATGTATCTTTAAAGTCCTACCAGAGAAATGAGATGATGTCATATCTCATTTACATAAAAATAGCTCTAAGTCTGGCATGATTAAAGTCTGAGACTCTTCAGCTCCCTTTGCTGTCAAGCATGGGAGGGGGGCAGGCCGAGATGCTTTGACAGAGATGGTAGGGACTTTAGCTGAAGAGAAGGAGGGCTTGGGCTCTGTTCCTTTATTATAGATATACTCTCAATCACCAAAGATGTAATCTAAAGTGCACTGCGATTCATTGAAGACTATAGTCTACTTAAATAAATGACCATTTAATTCAAGGAAATGTAAAAGCCTTTTTCCTAAGCAAGCTACCTGGGTATTTTTTTATTTCTTCAGTGCAGCACTGTTTCCTTGCTTGATGATGTGTTCCTGAGGCCTGATCTTCTCATGCAACAGAAGAAAATCAAAATTTGTTGTCATCTTTAAGATGAAGGCTAGGTTTTCCCAACTCTGTTAATCAGCAAGACAGAAGTGACAGCTGGTTTGAACTCCTGCCAGCCCCCTAAATCCTGGGTCAGTGAGCGCTGTCTCATTAATAGCCTGCAGAGATCGATGCACTGTTGCTGTACATATCACCAAACTATGGGTTTCTCCTTAACAGCCTCGCTCAGTGCTGCCACCAGGACTGAGCCACATGGACTAAGGGGTACTAAACATAGACCAAGCAGACCATTCAGTTGACATAAGGCCAAAATCAGTTAAAAAGCTCTATGTTCTAGTGCTAATATCAGGACAAATTTCTTTCAAAGGCTTGTTTTAATTTTGGGGGGCTAGGAGGAGGTGTGTACATTTGCCTGGGAAAATTATACTTCAGAATCAGCCTATAATGCAGATGCTTGGCATCCGCTTACTTCATCTGAAAGCATTTGTGGTAGAGAATGAAGGGGCCTGGTTCATCCTATTCCTGATTGCTGATCCACAGTCACTGGAATGTGGACAGAGAGGTTAGGATAGAGCCAATAATGTACACCAAATACTCTTAGCAGAGTGATGATCTTGATTTTTATGGTGCTGGGCACAAGGGCTATGATCTCCTTCTGTATTTTGTCCCTGATGCCTGGTGGTGCCAGCAGCCAGCACTGTGTTAGCATAGATCACTGTGGATATCCACATTACTTCATGGGGAAGTTGATGTCTCAAAAATGCCGCATTATTCCGTGCCCAGGAAGAGGTGTTGGAAAAGAGGCTCAGGACACTGAAGCTGCTTGTTGCTGATGTTGATCACTTGGTTGTCTGGAAACTCATAGCTCTTCTCCAGGGAGCAGAATACAATGGTACCCATCTCTTGCCTGAAATTTAGGGTGACAACACACCTTTTTATTGATGTCATGCATAGTCTCTCATTCAGTTGAGATCATGAGTGATAGCCACAGTTTCTCAGGACGTTCAGGTTCTTGCCAGCCAGAGCCAAGGGCAGGATGGCATGCAGAATGTTGCAGCCCTTACAGACATGCAGCAGGTAAGTTACTGTATTTGTAGAGTTCATGCTGTGCTTGGAGGTACACAGGGACACCGCATGTTGGATGGCCGTGTAGTTGGCTGGGGTGTTGAAGGACTCCCATGATCTGGGTCATCTTATCTCTGTTGGCTGTGAGCTTCAGGGTGCCCTTGTCAGTGGCAGTGGAAGCTCCTTGTTGGCTACACACAGCTCATTGTAAAAGGTATGGCGCTAGGTTATTTCCATGGCATCTGACCTGGTGGCAAAGCCATGCTTGAGAAATACATGGGTGACAGGGCATTGTTTTCAGTGATACCAGCTTCACACATGCCAGTGTCACTGTCAGCGATGAACACAGAGATTTCTTCATCCATTGAGATCTGTGATGGCAGGCAGCAGAGCAGTGAGAGGCTACAGAGTGAGGGTCAGCAGCTGCAAGCAGGCCGTACTGTATTCTGTTATCCCTGGAAAATCTAAGGTTCTGAACATAGACCTGCAACTTGCTCATCCTCCATGGATCTTCAGTGTTTACCTACTGTGTGTTCTCAGTTTGCTTTACAGCTTAGAGAAGAGCATCCTGATGACCAGCTGTCTTCATTTGTACTTAGCATCATATATATTACTTTTTATGCCTTCCAACCTGCCATTTCCGTGAAAAAGAAATACTATCACAGGGCAACTGGAATTAATAACCAATCTTATGATGCTATTGCTTAAATGATTTCTCAATTATCTTCCAAATGGGTTTCTTGTGTTGATAAAATGAAAGCGTCCTAAACAGTAGAGTTCACACTGTAAAACTGAGAAGTTTCAGAAGTCACGTTCTTCTTTAACATTTCATGGCACATGATTTTCCTGACTTGTGTTTCTGATGTAGTGCCCCAGGTCTCATCTGTCACAAATACATTTCTACTGGGACCAGAGGAACTCCTCTTGTTAAACTTTGTACCATGCCATTTAAATATACACTAATTTAGTCAATTGTTATTGATGTAGCAAACCTGGCCCCTTTCAACACATGGTGTCATAGGTGCAAAAGGAGTTCAAATGTTTCTATGGTATTGATGAGAAATTTTGTCATGTGAATGCCAAACAAGCAGCACTGCAGCCAAAATTTCTTGGTGGCCCAAATCTAAAGTCTCCTAATTGGAAGTATGTGATGCTATAATGAAAACATTATCAAACCAGCTGTCCTATGTGTACAGATCTTCTGTTTTTATTCATGCGTATGCATCTATTACAAACATAGCACAAATAGAATATAAAAAGAAGTTACCACTCACATCCAAACCTGTTAAATTTAGTTCAGCAAATTGTATGAAACCCTCCATCTGCTTGCTACATTATCCCCACAATGATAATAGGCAAGGCAGATTTGCTAGCTGAGTTTTATAGAGTGAATGGCTTGTTAAAAAAAAATATATAATAAGCTCCCCTAAATGAAAACCAAACCAAACAGCATTATTTTCTTTTCTGTGGCTTGGAGTGTTTATGTTGTGATGTTACATTTGCACAGATGTTATTACTGATCTTTTGTGCCAAAGGGTGTCTCTGAAGCTCATTTATCAGTGATTATTGCTCTGGCCAGTATGAATGCTTTGAAGGAGCAAACAAGTGCGAAGAGCAGGTCTTTTGGTCATGAACGCGGTTTTCTGCTTCAGCGCCTTTTCTCACTGGATGATTCTTGGCACTGCAAATATGACATAAGTATTTTCTTTGAAAAATGTACATTTCACAAAGATCTTTATAGCATATCAATTTATAAATGGGGCAGTGTTCATATCAGAGTGTTCTTGATGTTTGTGCTGGATGAATGCCAGGTTCTCATCTGATAAAGGACTTCGCTAAAACCCACATCTCTTTAACAGTGAGTGTAATTGTTGGGATCATTTTAGAAATCTTCTGACATGTCTTTCTAGAAACTCAAAATTCTGGATACAGTTATGTTAATAGCTATCTTAGTTCTCAGATACTTACTTTGTCATAAATTCTAAAAACATTCTCATTTTCAATGAATAAGTACTTAGCTACTATAATGTGGGAAATGTGTTACGGATGTATAGAGGCCAAAGATAAATGAATCACAGTCTATACACATTCAAATAGTTGCTAAAAATTAGCTATTTTATTCTAGTCACTGTTTTCTCTTTTAGCTTTTGGTTATTTTGGTTATTTTAGTTGTATGCATGCAAAAACCTTAGAACCTGTCAAGAAAGTATAGCTACATGTGACATATCTGATGTTATTCATTATTTTCATCGTACTTTTTCCTTCCTTTTCCCTCCTTCTCTCCCCTCCTCCCTTCTCCTCTCATCTCTTTTCTTTCTTTTTTTCTCCACCCAACCTTTTTTTTTTTTTTTTGAGGCAAGATCATGCTAGGTAATTCTTGATGGCTTGGGACTTGCTGTGAAACTCAAATTGGCCTCATACTTATAATCCTCCTGTCTCAGCTCTCAAGAGTTGATATCATCATTCTTTTATATATTACTATTTTTACATAAATGATATTGGGGGCAAGATTTAGAAATGAAAGCATGACCTGTACGTGTAGCACAGAATGAGTTTCTCTGCACACTGTCATTAGTGAACCACTGTCTCCTCATTCTCTAGTCGTCAGGGGCTCCATTGTTCTTTTGTGTCTAATAGTGTACCACCCATTGACGTATCTTGCATAGTCAGAAGACATTGAGCTTTTAAACCTTCATTTATCTGGAAATCCCCAAGGAATATGTCTTTGTTCTCCAAAGCCCTTTTGGGTGGTGGTGCATGTGTGACTTTTATGGCCGGTTACTTCTCCAGGTTGCTGTCATATGTTCTAACTACTTTGTTTTATCTGAATTGGTAGCATAGTTATGATTTGATGTCAATAATTTACAAACTCCATTGAAGAACTGTAGATAATTTAGGAAATTACAACACATAAAAGTATTAAATGTGAAGCTGATTATTGGAACTTCCAGGTTTCTTTATTAAAATAATTTTATTAAGAAAAAATAACAATGATTGAACTGTGGGGGACTCAGGTCAATAATTTCTGACATTGCCAGTTAAACAGAAGACCCAATGCTATTATGGGCTACTGGACTCTTTTAGAATATTTTGCTGAGTTTACACACCTATAATATTCAATAATGGAACTTAGAACAAATGGGGTATACCGATGAATGTCCATTTTGTATCTGTGTATTCAAAGTGGTTAGGATAGATATATAGTTGCATTCTCTTAATGAATAGAATGATTTGTTCTAATGGTGTTTGCAAATAGGATCTCAAGTCCACATCTTGTACAGCAATTAACCACTAAGAAGAATATATGCAGTGTATTATTTGTTGAAACTGTACTTCTGATTTGATTTGAAACTGTCTCATTGCTATCTGTTTATCAATAAAATTTTGAAAAAAAACAATGAGACAGTTTCAAAACAAATTAGTAGGACAGTTTCAATAATTAATACGTTGTCTATTGTTGTCTTCTTTGTGGTTATTCATAGTACAATATGCAGGCATGTTATCCTGTCCACAAACACTACTAGAACAAATCTTTCTATTCACTGAACTAAGAGAAAGTAGCTGTATATCTATCCTAACTATTTTAAATATACAGATACAAAATGGTCTTTCATTTGTATCCCTCTTTTTGTTTAGTTTGGTCAGAGAAGGGTATTCCATTGTCATTTAAATATTGTAGGTGTGTGAATTCAGCAAAATATTCCAATATAGTCCAGTAGTCCCTAATAGTAGTGAGTTTTCTGTAGGACTGGCAATGTCAGAAGTTGTTGACATGAGCTTTTTACAGCTCAGCACATTAATATGGCTTTACTTTTTATACTTCATTTTTATACTTTTCTGCTGGATGGTTAACACCAAGATAAAGCAAGACCTATATAACAAGAAATATAGCGTTTGTATATGCCAAGGTCAATCAAATTCCTTCAGGATATTTCTTAAACCCTGTACCGCAGTTTGTAGGTCTTTTGTCAGAGTCAGCCATGTGGATGAGTCACGACTATTGCTTGACCAGTTTGCTCTCTTTGACCTTGAAAGGGTAGGTTCAAAATGGAACTTCTAGCTTTCACAGGCCGTGTTCCTTGTTCCCCTTTTCAGTGCTGTATATTTGTTTTTCTAGTCTGATCCAACTTCTTGGTCGTGCTCACCTCCAATCCGAAGTACGTTTCACTCAATTTCCTCTGTTCAGAATCATGACACCTTGACTTTTACATATGAGAGAATGCTTTCTCTCCATATGACTCTCTTTAGGCACACTCTACATCATTGATCACTTTCCTCTATGGCCCAATAATCTCCTTGATCAGAAAATTTGGGATACAACTTAGTTACATGATGTTACAGTATCGGTTCTTCTATGTCCTGAATCCTCACTGACCTTGAAAGGGTAGGTTCAAAATGGAACTTCTAGGTTTCACAGGCCGTGTTCCTTGTTCCCCTTTTCAGTGCTGTATATTTGTTTTTCTAGTCTGATCCAACTTCTTGGTCGTGCTCACCTCCAATCAGAAGTACATTTCACTCAATTTCCTCTGTTCAGAATCATGACACCTTGACTTTTACTTGAGCTCACTGAAAAACAAATAAAAACCCCTTATTTTCTCTTTAGCACCCAAATCTGATCGATGTCATAGTAAATCCATAACTGCACTCTTGGATGCAATTATACCTTCAAAAAAAAGAGGCTTTTGTATCATTAGAAGATTTTGGCATCTGATTGTCTCAGCTCATCTATCCCCAAAATCAAGATTTACAAACTAAGTTTGCTGTATTTGGAACATGCTTAATATAGATAGGTGATGTATAGCTGGGTATAAGAAAAAGCATGTTCTCTTCAATTTTCCTGAAAAAAATGGGTGGGTTTCAAAAAGTATCTTTTATTATACTTTTGATAGACAAAGTATTGGTAGGGACTCAGTTTAATTGCAATGACATTTTTCATCTGACACATAATAAACAGCAAAAGATAGGCTAAGGGCTGGGTGAATGGTGTGCACTTCCTTCATCTCAGGGAGCTCAGGGCATTGGCTCTGGTTGTTCACAGCATCCACGGGGCAGGGTATCCCACCTCTTCCCGATACTTCAGAGACAAGAGAAATCTGTGCTTCTGTATGACAATTATTTCCACCTCTCCAAATTAGAAAAAGTTAACTGTGGAGCTCAGTAATGAATGATATCATTAGGCCATGTCTGACTTTGGCTGCCATTTTGCTGGTGTTTAAAGACATCTTGGGCATTATGTTTTGCAAAACCAAATGGTTTTATATATAACTTTTAAATATGTTTCTTCCTTTTTAACTTTCTGCTTACTTGGTTGATTATTAATTTCTACGTTTACCTTAGCTCCAATACCTATGTAGCTTTTGTAAATATGTGCAAGTAAAGTGGCTATTTCAATGAGTTCCATGAATTATTAGTTTTATTAAATGGTGACTGACTGTCTGGTCGCTTGCCCAGGATCAGTTATGGCACTTACCCAGTACATTTTGTTGTAGTCTTGGTACTGTGTTAATCCCTCTAGCTGAGCTCACTTGATGGCTAATGGCTGGTCCTGCTGACAAACCTTAGCAGCCTTACTCTGCTTGTTGGGATCATCCACAGTAGCCAAGCCACTCCACCAATTATACATTTAATCATTTTGCTGGTTCATGCATTTCTTTATTACATTATGACTCTATCATTCTTAGTGGAGCTTGGGGAAGAAAAGTTGCCATCTTTCTTTCTCCATCTCTTTTTGCTTTGTCATTATTAGTTTGTATAACCCAGTGCAAAGCAGCCTGGTAAAAACATGGGTTGAGCATCTGGAATGGTGTGTAGCAGAGGGTCTGCAACTAGCTGTATGCTCACCTGACTTTTTAATGCTTCATTATCTCTCCTGTTACCCAAATTTCACAGCATGCCCTGGTTATCTCTCTGGGTTGCTATCCGGTAATAGATACAAGAGATTTTACTGTATAAATGTGGTGTGATTGAAGGTGAAGGGCCTCATGATAGAGTGTTAGTGAGCAGAGCAAGCTTCTCAAACTTTGTTGTATATTAAAATCACCTAAAGCCAGATGTTATAGCCAATAAATTAGATTCAAGGGAGCACACAAGTTTTGGTGTGTTTTAAACCATTTAGTTCACATATAACAATTATACATATTTATGGGGTAGAAGGTGATATTTTAATATATGTACACAATGTGCAATGATCATATCTGGCAGTTGACATCATCACCTCAAATGTTTATTATTTTTTATGTTAGGAACAATTTAAACTCCTCTGTGCTGGCTACTTGGAAATTTATTATCAACCACAGTTATTCTACTATGCCATACAACAGTAGAAGTTACTCTTCCTGTCCAGCTGCAGCCCTGTGCCTAGTAATTATCTCTCTCCAAGCTTTCTTCCCCCACTCTTCCCAGGCTCTGCAAAGTGCTACTCTACTCTCTGCTTCTGTGAGATGAACTATTTTAGCTTTTAATATGAGAGAATATGAAGTATTTTTCTTTCTGTGCTTGATTTATTTTACTTAAAGTAATCTCCAAGCTCATTCTTGTGGCTTCATATGAAAGACTTCATTGTTTTATATGGCTGAATTGTGTGAATATTGTATAGTTTAGGGATCTTGTGTTTATTTGTGCTATATTTTCTTTATCCATTCATTCACTGATATATACCTAGATTGATTTATTCCTTGACTATTGTGAATGGTGCTGCAGTAAATATGGGGCTGCACTGATAAATCAGTCGTTTCCACCAAGGGTATTTCCTCTTTCTCTGATTTTGTTTTGCTCTTTTTCTTTTTTCCTCTCTTTGTTTTTTTATTAATTTTAATGACAAAGGAATATGAATAAGACAGTTTCAAGACAGGTTAGTAGGCCAGTACAATAATCAATACATTGCATATTATTGTCTTCATAGTAGTTATTCAGAGTACAAGATGCATACATGATCTCTTGCCTAAACAATATTAGTACAAATCGTCTCATTGAACTACAAGAAAGTAACTGTATATATATCTTAACTATTTTGTATGTACACACACATATATATTTTTTCACTATAAAATGATCTTTCATTTATATCCCCCTTTTTGGTTTTGTTTTGCCACAGATGGGTATTCCATTGGTGCTAGAGAAGCTGTATTTGGAGAAGCCTTTTTTTTTTTCTGGACTGGGGATTGAACTCAGATCCCTTTGCTTGCCAGGCAAGTGCTTATTCCAGTAAGCCATCTCCCCAACACCCGAGAATGTTTAAAGGACATTTTCATACTTGATGCCCAATCAAATATTGTAGGTACTTGAATTCAGCAAAATAATCCAATATAGTCCAGTAGTCCATAACAGTAGTGGTTTATCAGCAGAACTGGTAATTGTCAGAAGTTGTTGACTTGAGCCATTCACAGCTCAGCATATTAATATGGCATTACTTTTCATACCTTGTGGTTATACTTTTCTGCTGGATGGTTAAGACCAAATTAAAGCAAGCTATATTTTCTCTGTGTTCTTTCTAGTATTTGTTAATTTTTTGTCCTTTTGATGATATTCATTTTAACTGTAATGAGATAATATTTTATTGTGACTTGGATTTACATTCCCCTGTTGAACAATGACACTGAGTATTTTTATATACTTATTGACCATTTGCATATCTTCTTTTGTGAAGTATCCAGATTATTTTAAGTTAGATTATTTGTTTGGTTTTTCATTCCTGTTGATCTATATCTATATCTATATCTATATCTATATCTATATCTATATCTATATCTATCTATATCTTATCATGGAATAATTTGAAGGAATTTTTTCCTATTCTGTAGATTATCTCTTTATTCTGTTGCTTTTTTCTTTTGCTATGCAGAAGCTATTTAGCTTGATGTAATCCTATTTCTCAGTTTTTGCTCTTATTGCCCATGCTTTTGGGATCATATAAAAATGTGTTCCCATACCAAGGTCCTGAAGCATATTCCCTGTATTTCCTTTCAGTATCTCTTAATGGACATATATAAAAGTTCCATAGACATTTGTTAATAAAAGAGTCTGTGGAAAACTGGGAAAAAAACGTACATATAGACCAATAACACATAAAAGGGAACCCACAAATAAGCACCAAGTAATTTTTAATAAAGGCATCAAAAATACACATTGGAGAAAGGAGCCTTAAACTTAAATATGAGTTACTTTTATATAATTTTTATATTGATGAGAGATAGGGGTCTAGGTTTATTATTATTTATATAAACATGCAGTTTTCCATCTATTGAAAAGACTTTCCTTTCTCCAGTGGGTGTTTTTGATGCCTTTGTTGAAAATTGCTTGGTGCTTATAGGAATTTATTTGTGGATTCACTTTTTTATATATGTTCATTTAAGAAATTATAGATAGAATAAAAAGAAGTGTACATGTAACTTTTTACCAAAATAAGTATAAACTAGGTCAAAACCAAGTAATTGCTAAAATGCTAAATGATTATATAGTACATTTTCTAGGGCCAATGAAACTAAGTTAGAAACAAATAAGAAGATAATGAGAAATCTGTAAATATAGGGAAATAAAATAAATTTCTTTTAAAAAAGTTTTTAAAAATCTTTTATTTATGTATTTACTTATTTAGTACAGAGTCTTCCCACACAGCTTGCACTCATAGGGATCCTCCAGTCTCAGCCTCCCCAGTGAAGAAATAACAGGCATGCACCACCACACTGGGTTTTACTAGCTGGCTCCTCGCAGGGCTGGCATGGTGTGTGGTGGAACTCAGTCCCTTGCACTTGCCAGGCAGGTGCTAAGACAGCCAAGTTATGTTCCTAGCACCAAAATAAACTTCTAGTTGGAAAAGGGAAAAATCTTTAATTCATTTTTACTTTAGCTTAGCACATGGTGATAGACATGGATCAAGTTTTATTTTTTGGCATGTAGAGAGCCAGTTTTTACAGCACCATTTGTTAAAGAGGCTATATTTCTTCCAGTAAGCTTGTTTGGCCCCTTTGTTGATGATAAGGTGGCTGAATGTGTTTGTAGTTGCTTCTGCATCTTCCAATCTATTTGATTGATCCTCAGGTCTATTTCATTGCCAATACCATGCTGATTTTATCACAGTAGCTTTGTAGTATAATTTCAAGCCAGGAAGTGTAATGCTTCCTGCTTTGTCTTTATTGCCCAGGATTGCCTTTGCTATTCTAGGTCTTTTCTGATTCCAAATAAATTTTAGGAATGATTTCTCTAAGTATGTGAGGTATGTTGGTGGCATTTTTATAGAGATTGCATTAAATCTGTACAACAATTCTGGGAGTATGGCCATCACCTACAAAGGATCTACAAATTGCAGTACAGGGTTTCAGGCTAAATCCTGAGTTACATTTCTTGTTATATAGGTCTTGCTTTATCTTGGTCTTAACCATCCAGCAGAAAAGTATAAACACAAAGTATAAAAAGTAAATCCATATTAATATGCTGAGATGTGAAAGGCTCAAGTCAACAACTTCTGACATTGACAGTTCTGCAAATAACCCACTACTATTATGGACTACTGGACTATATTGGATTATTTTGTTGAATTCATGCACCTACATTATTTAAATGACAATGGAATACCCATCTCTGACAAAAATAAACAAAAAAAGGGGATACAAATGAAAGACCATTTTGTATCTGTATGTACAAAATAGTTAAGATAGATATACAGCTACTTTCTCTAAATTCAGAGAGAAGAAAGATTTGTACTAATAGTGTTTGGACAGGATATTATGTTTGCATCTTGTACTATGAAAAGCTACTAAGACAACAATATGCAATGTATTAATTGTAACTGTCCTACTAACCTATTTTGAAACTGTCTCATTGTTCTTTGTTTCTCAATAAAACTAATAAAATAAAAAAGAAAAAGGAACAGAAAATTTTACTGTAATTCAAACACCTGAAAGTCCCAGATTTTATCCCATTTTGTTTATATTTTTATGAACACAAGCCATATACTCTACATGTGCATGTGAAATCAAACTAACTCTTTTCCTCAATTGACAGATCAAAGTATACCTTCCATCCTGTATCAGCCTACATCTATAGCCACTTTCAGTGGTCACATATTATTCCAATCTGTAGGTGCATTGTAATTTATTTGTTTTTAAAGGAAGAAAGGTTTTTTAGTTTTTAAAGATAATGCAAAATAGTAAAAAATAATTATAAATGATACAGAATTTCACTAAACAAGATAATAGTAATTCAACAATGGTTGTTATATTATATAATGTTTTCTTCAAATTAGCTGTTTAGATGACCAGATATAAGCATGCAAAATTAGTAAAAATAAATATAAATTACAACAAATTAAAAAGGAGAAGGAAAAAACATAAACGTTAACTGCTTCTTTAACAGACCAGTAGAAATCAGCAGTACAATTATCCAAACTATCCTTTCTATATACATAAGTATATACTCTTCCCTTCCGTTTTTTCTTTCTTTTTCTCATCCCAATTGTTCCTTCCTTTTGAACGTATTCTTTCATTTTTGCAGTATCTATTGTACCTTTCAGATTTTATTTACTCTTTCAGATCCTTATACTTGAAACATAATACAGTGTTCACACATGTGGACCTCATTGATTTCACTTATCAGTTTGGTCTCTAGCTGCGTCTATTTACCTAAGACTTGTGTGTAATTTTTTATAGCTGAATAATACTGTATTGTACAAAAATACCACATCTTTTTCATTAATTCCTTAATTTTGGGGCCTTTGGTGTGTTTTGAAGTTTTAGCTGTGACAAATTGCACTGTTTAAACATGGGTGCACATATATCACTGTGATAAGATGTTTTCAGTCATTCTGGAAGAATATCCAGAAGGGATTGTATAGATGGATTGAATGGGACCTCCAATACTAGCTTTT
>NW_004524671.1:480044-500339 GCF_000260255.1 Octodon degus | reverse complement strand
TTTAGTTTTGTCAGAGATGGGTATTCCATTGCCATTCAAATATTGTAGGTGCATGAGTTCAGCAAAGTAAACCAATATAGTCCATTAGTCCATAATAGTAGTGGGTTATCTGCAGAACTGTCAATGTCAGAAGTTGTTGACTTGAGCCTTTCACATCTCAGCATATTAATATGGCTTTACTTTTTATACTTCATGTTTATACTTTTCTGCTGGATGGTTAAGACCAAGAGAAAGCAAGAGCTATGTAACAAGAAATGTAACTTTTGTGCCTGACAAGGTCATCAAATCCCCTCAGGATTTAGCCTGAAACGCTGTACTGCAGTTTGTAGATCCTTTGTCAGTGTCAGCCATGTGGATGAGTCATGGCCATTGCTCGACCAGTTTGCTCTTTGTAAAATCCTGAGAGAATGTTTTCTCTCCATGTGGCTCTCCTTAGGTACACTCTGTATCATCGATCACTTTCCTCTGTGGCCCCATAGTCTCCTTGAACAGAAAATTTGGGACACCATTGAGTTACAGGATATTACAGTACAGGTTCTCTTATGTCCTGAGTCCTCACTGACCTTGAAGAGCTAGGGCCAAAATGTTGGCTATCTTGTATCCCTTCTTTTTCTCTAATTTTTTGGTCTCCAAACTTAAGGTATTAATCTTCCAGAAGAGAAGCTTAATGATATGATTACCCTATAACCCAAACCTCTTTGAGGAATCTCCACACTGATTTTCATAGTGGTTATACCAGTCTATGCTCCAACCAAGAGCGGTCAAGTGTTTGTTTTTCTCAAAGCCCCTCCAGTACTTATGATTGACTTCTTAAGGACAGCTATTCTTTCTGGAGTGAGATGGAATCTCAGTATTGTTTTAATTTGCAGTTTTGAAATGACCAATAATGTTGAACATTTTTCCCATATGTTTATTTTTCATTTGTATTTCTTTTTATGAGAAGAGTGTATTCATCTAAGATGCCTATTTTTTATTGTGTCTTTGAATTCTGGGATCCTGAATTTTAATTATTTATATGTTCCAAATAGTAGTCCCTTGTCAAATGACAGACAGCTAATTTTTTTTCCCAATTCATGGGCTTTGTTTTTTATATTAATTTTATTGAGAAAGAAGTAGCAATGAGACAGTTTCAAAACAGGTTAGTAGGACAGTTACAATAATTAATACAGTACATATTGTTGTCTTCATACTGGTTATTCATAGTACATGATATAGACATGATATCTTGTCTAAACACTATTACCAGTTGTTTGTTTAAAAATAAAAAAAAAATGAAAACCAGGAAAAACAAAAATAAGATGAAGGGTATTCAACAGTGGTTGATATATTACACATTGCTGTCTTCAATGTAGTTGCTCAGATTGCAGATATTAACATGTAAAATTGGTCAAAGTAAAATTTTTATTTTTTTGTAGTTTTTTTTTTGTTGTTTGTTTGTTTTTTTACTGGAGATCAAACTCAGGACCTTGCACTTTCCAGATAGGCACTTATGCCCTGAGCTATCTTCTCAGCCCTGGTCAAAGTAAAAATTTTAGACATTAGCTGCTACCTTCAAGAAAACTGATAGAAATTAGTAGCACAATCATCTTAGCTTTCTTGTGTATATATTTATGTGATGTTTTCCCCTTCCTTTTTTTCCCTATCTTTTCTCCTTTCCCTCATCTCAGTTGTTTAATTCTTATGCCGTTTCTTTCCATTTCACTGTATTTATTTATTTATTATTATTTTTATTTTTAAATTCTAGTTTTATTCCATGAGAGTGTTGGGTAAAAACCAAATTTTTTGGAATTTATATGAATAAAATTCTCCTAATATCTCTTTTGATATTATAAAACATTTTTTCAGGAAAGGTAATATATGCTCAAGGTATCAAGCTCTTTTGATACAAAACTGGAGTTTTGTACTATAATTTCCATAATTCCCGAAGTTATAGTTAAAATTATTTTATTTTTTCATTGAGAAACAAATAGCAATGAGACAGTTTCAAAATTGATTAAGTTTTACTCTGTTCACAATTTATTTTGTCTTGCAGAAAATTTACACAAAGATGGGATCCCAAATGTTGATTATTTGAAGTATTACCTATGCCATTTGATTTTTGTTCATGAATTTTTTACTTATTCCTGTCTTCAAGATTTCTGCCTACTTTGTCCTCCAGTAGATGTAGTGTTTCTATTTTAATATTTAAATGTTTGATCCATTTGACTGTAGTTTAGTGCATGGTGATAGATATGGATCTAATTTTAGTCTTCAGGATGTGGAAAGTCAGTTTTTAGAGCACCATTTTAAAGAGTTTACCTTTCTTCCAGGGAAAACTTTTGTTCCTTTTGTGAAAAATAAGGTGGCTGAGTGTGTTTGTAGTTGTGTTCACATCTTATAACGTGTTCCATTGATTCTCAGATCTGTTTTACATTTCAAGTACCATGCTTATTTTATCATAGTAACTTTTTATTATAATTTGACATCAGGGATTGTAATGCCTCATGCTTTAGTTTCCATGCTCAGGATTGCTTCTGCTGTTCTAGGCCTTTTCTGGTTCCAGATCGATTTTAGGATTGTTTCTCTAGATGTGTGAATTATACTAATGTTATTTTAATTGGGATTTCATAGAATCATAACAATTTTGGGAGTATGGCCATTTTCACAATGTTGGTTCTTCCTATCCAGGAGCAAGAAATATCTATTTTTTGAAATTTTCTTCAATCTCTTTTTTCAGAGTACTGTAATTTTACTGTGTAAATCTTTTACTTCTTTTGTGAAATTGATTCCTAAGTATTTCATATTTTTGGATGTTTTTGTGGAAGGTTTGTTTTCCCTAATATCTCTCTAGGTGTGTCTGTTGTTTATGTATAGAAATTCTTTTATTTTTTTCTTTTGGTATTGGGAACTGAACTCAGGACCAAGCACTTGACAGGCAGGCGTTCATGCTGCTCAGCCATCTTCCCAGTCCCAGAAATGCTATTCATTTTTGAGTGTTGACTTTTTATTTTGTTATGTTACTGAATTCAGTTATTAGATCTACACGTCTCTTGGAGTTTTGGGATCTTCTATGTAGAGTACCATGTCATCTATGAGTAATAATAGCTTCAATTCTTCCTCTCCAATCATTATTTCTTTTATTTCCCTGTCTTTGATTTATTGCAAACCTTAGACAAAAACCTCTTAGTCTTAATTTTCTGAGCAAACTAGTAGCTGTGAGATTTGTAATATATCATGTTGTAACATATTCCTTCTATATCTATTTTCTTGAGAATTTTTAAATGAAGGGATATTGAATTTATTATTTTTTCTGCATTTGTTGAGATGAGCCTATGATTTTTTGTCTTTTATAATTTCTTCTATACTGTTCCTGATTTCATTGAATGAATCCCACTTAATTGTGCTCTAACTTTTTTATGTTAGCTTGTTTTTGAGAAACAACACCTACATTTATAAAAATATTGGTTTGTAATATCTTTCCTTTTTCTCTCCTTTTATTTTCTGCTCCTTTCCTCTCCTGGATTTGTTTCAGATTAATACTGGTCTTTGAGAATGAATTTGGGAGCATTTTAAAAAATAATTTTAGGGAAGGGTTTATAGGATATTCAAGGTCTCACTACTAGATCAGACTCATAGTTATCTGTTTGCTCACAGTCTCCCAAGAGCTAGGATTACAGGCACACGCCACCATGCCCAGTCTCAATTGCTGCCTCAGCACACCCTGGGGGAGGGTCCTGCACGGCAGGCCCAGGGTTTGGACCCCCAGTCCCTGCACCTGCTTGTAGGCGCTTTAATCCGCTGAGCTATTTGGGCAGCCCTTTGGAAGGATTTTATTCAAAAATTTTTGATACTTTTAGAATAATTGATGTGAGCTTTTAAAAAGTTTGGTTAAATTTTCTTGTCGTGCATTCTCTCTCTCTCTCTCTCTCTCTCTCTCTCTCTCTCTCTCTCTCTCTCTCTCCTACCCTCTGTTTACTTGTTTGCATTTCCTGGTGATTTCTTTTTCTTTTGGTTCATGAAGTTATAATCCTTATTTTAACTTTCTAGAATGTCCTTCAAAACATTTTGGAGTGTTGGTTTGGTGGTCATAAATTTCCTCAGATGTTCTTTGTCATGGAATTATCTTATTTCTCCAGCAATTTTGAAAGATCTTTTTGCAGAGTACATCAATGTAGGTTGAAGGTTGTTTTCCTTTAAAGCTTGAAGTACTTTATTTACTCCAGGCTCTCTAGGACTTGAAGGTTTGTGTTGATAAATAAGCTGTGATTCTGATGACCTTTCCTTCATAGGTGATTTGTTTCTTCTTCCTAATAGATTTTAATATTCTATTCTTCTGTTGACTTTTTGGAATCTTGAGTATCATATGCCTGGCTGTAGATGTTTTTGGTCATGGTTGATTGGAATTCCATATGATTCACGTGTATGTCAAATTCATTTTCTCTATTGGGGAAGTTTCCTTCCATGACATCTGTGAACAATTTTTAGTATCATTTGTGCTGTCTCCTGGTTTTTCATTGACTCTAATTACTCTTAAATCATTATTTTTTTTCCTTATCAGTAGCTGTTGTATTGATTTTTCTTAGTCCCTTTAAATAAATCATTCTTTTCATAATCCCTAGTTTCAAGCCTGTCTTTTGTATATGAGATCCTTTCCTCATATTGGATTAATCTATTGCAA
This sequence comes from Octodon degus, assembly GCF_000260255.1. Classification (NCBI taxonomy): domain Eukaryota; kingdom Metazoa; phylum Chordata; class Mammalia; order Rodentia; family Octodontidae; genus Octodon; species Octodon degus. The sequence continues at coordinate 495,682 of NW_004524671.1, read as the reverse complement.
ATACTTTTAACAGAAATTTTATTCTCCTTGACGTCTTCTTAAATATGCCTTATGGATTCCATTTCTTTCCTATGCTGAGCATTTATGGTTTCTATAATTTTTTAGCTCACCTATTTTCTTACTCATGTCTACTCTAGAATCACTAAGCATGGTTTTCATTGTAGATGCCAGCGCTGCAGTTATCTGAGAAATTATTTCTAATTTGACTTTTTCCTAGAGCTTCATTCAATTGTTTTGTTGTTAGCACTTCAGAGAGTCCAATGGGTGGATTTTGGATTGTTCCACCTCATTTCCTCCTTTACTTTTGATGACATTTGGCATTGCATCTTGTTTAAGTGCCTCCTTATTTTCTTTCTTTTTTTAGTTTAATTCATTTGGTGTTGTTTGTAATGGGTGTTTAGAACAGTTGTGGCATTTTTATCCTATAGTGGTACCAATAAGAGTAGCATAAAACACAGATTAGTAAACAGCAAACTAAAGTAACTATTAATTTGTCACCTTTAACCATATGTACTATATTTGTGGTTATATAACAAAGTCTGAAACACACAAGAATATTGTATGTAGTATGCAATCCTTAGTATGTTAATTTTGCCCTCAGAGGTTAAAATTTAAAATGAGTTAGGAAGGAAGTAGAAAATTTGAAGAGAAGGAAGGCATTATAAGGCTGGATGACAAAGGGGGATCATCCTAACTTAGAGCAGCTGGTGCAGAAGACTGAAGAAGACGGAAGAAGAGATAAAAGGAGGAATTGAGCAGACCTGCAACCACAAGAGGCTAGATACCACATTTACACTCATATAGACATGGGTTCACACAATGAAGGAGAGAGAAAAGAAAGATAAAAGCAAATTACAAAGAAAAACAAGAGAGGAAGACAAGAACAAACAAACGGAAAAACAAACAGCAACATCAGCAAAAAGCCCACTTCTAGTTTTGTCTCTGTTAAATAACAGTTTTCACTGATAATAAATAATTGATTTATCCCAAGAAGCCAGAAAGCCTGCACTCTCTGGTGGCTTGTAGTGGTCAGTGCACCTTCCTTGGGCCAGAGCCCAGCTGGAAGGCCCTAGATGGAGTCCGAAGTTGCTCAGAGTTTGAAGTTCTATAGGTCTCTCTCTCCAAGATGGTCCCCACCAATTGCTTTCTCACACAAGACAGTTGAACTGCCTTTACCCACTGGCAGCTGGTACAGTACTTCATGGTAGGAGTGTAGTCATTCACGTCTGCTGCTCCCTCCACTGCTGCATCTCCCTATGGACTTCTGTTGGTCACCAGTACTCACTGTGTGTTGGCAGGTTTGGACTGCTTTTTCTGTGTGTGATGTTTCTTGTCTCCAGGAGAAGGTACCACTGAGTACCTCCTTCTTCTCCATTAAAGTTTCGCTCTCTACTCTGTGTGCATAAACCCATGCCTCACTTCCTGCTTGGTCTGGGGTTACTTGCTTCCCTCCTTCTTAACTTCCCCATGTTGTTATATTCCAGCATTTGGATGGCAGCACTTGGAGAGGTTCTTTCGCTGTTGCTTAGCACTGCCATCTTGCTGCCTGAAGTAAGTTTCTTTAGGCAGCATGTAGTTGGGCCCTATGGTTTATTTATTCAGCCAGGTTATACTTTTATATTTTGAAATTTAATGCACTTATATTCAAAATTACTGTTGACAGATAATATCTAATGTAATGCTTTGTAATTTTGTTAATTATTTTATAGTTGTTTTCAGTATCTTTTTTTAAATTTCTTTTTCTTGTTGACCTTTGTAATGATTTTCTTTAGTGATAAGGTTTAATTGAATTTCTCATTGTGCATTAATTCTACCAGTATTTTATGCTTTCATGTGTTTACATGATAGTAGTTATTATCCTTTTACTTCTATAAGTGTAACTTCCTTACATATTTCTTAGGACAAGTCCAGTGGTAAAGAATTCCAATTTTTGCTTGCCTGAAGATTTTGTTTCTCCATGACGCATTTGCTGGGCATAGTGTTGTTGAGTGGCACTTATATTTTTCATATCATCTTCTGACCTACAAAGTGTCTATTGAGAAGTATGTTCTTCTGATGTGGACTGCTTAATAGAAGACTTGAAGTTTTTTATTTGGTGCTTTTAGAATCTTGTTTTGTTGTCCTTTTTTTTTGTTCATTACTGGATGTCCGTTTTTCTCAAATATTGAGCCTTTTCAGCTGCTGCTCTATTGAATGTGCCTTTTAAAATTTTTCTCCATCTTTTTTTCCTTCTGGCATACCTATAATGTGATAGTCTGCTGCTTGTTTGCCGGTATCCAATAATTCCTGTTGATTTTTCTGCTCTTTTAAATTTTACTCTGACTAGCTTAATTCAGAATACATATATTCAAGTTAATCTAGTCATTTTGGCTTTCATTTATATTTTTATTTCATTCATTGAATTCTTCTTCAAGATTTCTATTGATTCCTTTTAAATACATCTCCCTATTGTTGAATTTATCACTGACATCATATTTTTTATTTCATTGAATACTTTATATTCTCTTGAATTTTGCTGTGCTTCTTTAAGATTATTTTTTATCTTTTTCCAGGTGTTTTATGGATTTTATTTGGTTTGAAGTCTATTATTGGAGAATTAATATAATCTCTTTGGGATTTTATGGCTTTTACTTTAAAATATTTATAAGGTCCTTGAGTTTATATCTCTGCATTCAGTTCAATATTTCACCTTTTCTAATTTTATGGTTTTTTTCCATAGGAATAGGTGCTAATTTTATATATTTTTCCCCTGTTGATAGGTACTAGCGTCAATTGAGTATAATGTGTTAGCTTTGATTTCAAGTTGACTCAATAGTGTGGTTTTTGTGCAATTTCTTTGGCTGTAACCCTTATTAGTGATGTCTACAATTATATCAGTTTCCTAACCTGTGAGTGTTTATGACTGTGGTAACATGGTACTGAGCTGACTTTTGGCCACTCTCAGGGTCAGGTAGGATTTTTAGGTCAGTTACCTGTGCAATATGCTCTCGGGTGGTGGGAAGCCACAGTATGGATACTGTTTGACCAGGTTCAGGCTTTTGTGAGCATTGTGGGCCAACTAGACTCAAGAAGGAGATAAGGCTCTGCCTGGATGTCAGCTCATGCTTTGGTGCACATGGGCATAGGAGCTTGCAGGAGGCTCTCTGGTTTTGAAGGGCCACTGCTTGTCTCACTGTTGGGCCAGGTTTGGGTGGCAGTAAGCATTGCAGTCCAGTGGTCTCACTGGGGAGGGCTACATGCATAGGTGGTTGTCCCACTGAGTTTACAGAGCACAAGTACTCTATGACCACCAGCTGTGTGGTGAGCTCTTAGGGTGGAAGGTAAGGTTTTGCCTAGAAGGCTGTTATACTGCTGGGTACAGGTACATGGAGGCATATTAGGCCACTGGCTAGTCAGCTTCCTATCTTAAAGTCTCCCTATACTCTAGCAAATGGGTTACCTCACAGATTTGGAAGCTGAGTTTAGTTTTCCTGCTGTCCTATATTGTGTTTGTTTGCTTTTGTGGTGTTAGAGATTGAATGAGCTTAGGCTCTGAGAAACAAGAGACATGGTGCTGTTCCCACCCATGCAAGCTGGCAGAATGATGGTAGAGTTTCAGGGAGGAAGACATATTGTGGCTACTGGCGCCCAGGTCAGGACCACTACCAGCCAGTAAGGTTTTGAGATCATACCAATCTGTCACAGCTTAGGTGACTGGGCTTGGAGTGTGTGGTTTGGGATTTTACTCTGGGAAGATCTCCAGACTGTTTAGAGTCTACAAAAGTTGTATTTTTCTTTAAATTCTGCATCAGTAAAGCGGACTGTTAGGTGTCTCCATATTACTTTGCCTCGTGAAGAGATGGTCTTTGCTATGAGTCAGTATAGGTGGGAGAGATTGTGGGAGAGGCACACTGGGTTTTTCCATCCCTTCTGCTCTCTAATGTACTTCCTAAGCCACTCCAGTCAGAATATTACAACCTAGTCTTTGTGGTTGCTTTTAGTGTGAGGTACATGAGTGACAGGCAATTCTGTTTGGCAACCTTGCAACAAATCTCAGGTGTTGATATGTTTTTTAAACTACTTACATGATTCCAGTGTGTAGCTGGGTTTGAGAGCTAGTGCTTCAGCACCTTGCTCTCTGGAGTGTGGTCCAGGAGCTGACAGCTAATAATAAGCATCTCCTGAGAACTCATTATGAATGGAGAATGTCAGGCCCACTCTCAACACACTTTGATTCTTTTGCATCTTAAACTTGAAGAAGCACTGCTTTAAAGGTTATTTTAGCTATTTTATCTTGTAATTGAGGAAATTCAGAGATGTCAAGGGATTCTTGCAATTCTAGCTAGTGAAGTTAGGACTGAAGTTCTTGAATTCCAAACTATGGTGCTCTTATTCCCTGGATGTGAGCATTTGTTATGCTTTATATTAAAAAGGGTGTGGATAAATTGCCAACAGTATGTACATTTTTAGTTTGTTCTGAGTTCATCAGATATGGTTAATGATTATCTATAGTGTACCTTATCTTTCTAAGCCAATCATCTTTGAGAATAATGTTAATGGGGTGGAGAAACTGGCTAAATTTGCATGTAAGCTGCTTTGAAGATTTGGAAAAGACTGGAACAGTTTGCAACTTATTATGTTTGTTGAGTTTCCTACCCTAACCCTCCCTACAACAAGGCACAAATTGTAACAAAAAATTTTTATAAAATGAGTTTCCTGCTCCTCATTAGCTGACAGACTAGTCACAGAAGACCAAGACATAGGATAATAATATGCGGTGTTTCCTTTTTTGAATTACCAGCCTCTAGCTCTTGGCTAGAGGGAAGCCAGGGTATTTGAGCATGTAGCTAGTTGTGGAAGAAAGCAACTAAAGGTTCTGAGGATAGACAGTGTGCTGGATTGGGCTCCACCTATGTGTTTACTAATCTAGCAGTATATACAAGAAGCTGACAGACAATGCAAGCTGGCTTGGTCTTGACTTAATCAGACTCAACATAGATGTAGCAGATGTATGCCCTGCACATGGAGACATGCTATTTTAAATTTCCTGGGGCAGTACTTGTTAAAGACAAGCAGTGTGTTGGACTCATCAGGCTTCCTGGTAATGTGTACCTAGCTCTTTTCTCCTCTCTGCACCTGCTGTGCAGCTGATTATATCATAAGTAATGGCAGCTTTGCCTTGGGAGGTCATGGATATGCCACAGATGGGAACAGCCCATCTGCGAAGGTGTGTGAATTTCAAATTACTAGTTGCATCTCTTTGCAACAGGACCATGGGGAGCAGGAGGCAGAGAACCACAGTGGGAGTGACACCCAAAGCCACAATAATTTCTGATTATTAACCTTCAGTTTTTCACATCAGCTATTATGTGTATTTCCAGGACCATAGTCAAAATGATTGCTTTGCTATATGGAAAATGTGGCACTGTAAAGCTATCTAATTTTCCTCACATGATATCATAATACCTCTGGTAGAATGATTTGTAGCTAACACTTTCCTTTCTTCTTCTGTCTCATTTTTTTCCCAATATTTGGTATCTTTTTTTCTTTATTAATTTCTAGGTAACTTCAGCCAGAAAAATGAGGATCTTGAGTAGTATGATAGTAACAATGGGCCTTAGAATATCCTTTTCCATGATAATAATTATATGTTTGTTTGTGTCCATGTGTGTATCTGTTAGGGATTCACTTCCTGAACTGGTGCTAGAGATAGAGTACACTTAGGAAACTAACCAAATGTGCAGAAGGATGAAGGGCAGGTCGTAGAACAAGTGACTAGATCAGGACGCCTATGCGACTGGACAGCTCCTATCCTGTTTTCAGGAGTATCAGCCAGCACTATTTATTGCTGTGTGGGGAATGACAGCCAGGGCCACGAGATACCATCATGTAAGAGAGTTTCAAAATCCTAAGTTTATGTAAAGGTTTCTAATATGTAGATGTTTATAATTCAGTGAAGTTTCTTTTTAACACGATGACTATCAATACTCTGCAGGCTGAGAACCACATCCACGGCTACACTGAGCCCATAGGGCAGTAGCTTGCAAACTTGATTTAGTCTAATGTTCTCATTTCAGGAAGAAAAGGGATTTGTCCATATTATTAGTGAGGCACACAGCTGGGGAAAAAATGCAGGTTAACGTGCTTTCAGTCTTTTCTCCCATTTAAAGTGTGCATGCAATATATTAGTTTTTAGTATATTCAGAGTTGTGTGTTACACTCATAGTCAATATTTTTAATTAGAATTTTTTTTTATTTCTGCCACTACATGCCTGTAGCACGTAATAATTAATTGTGGGGAACTGGTGCTACATTTGCGTAGCACATCTGAAGAAACCAACAGTGGGATTTATGGGCCAGGCACTGAGCTGTGTCAGGGTTGGGCTGCAGACATGGCTTCATTCTTCAGTAATGTCACAGTCTGGCAGAGGTGACAGACAAACAAATAACTATAATTTCTCAAGGCACGTGAAAGGAAGAAGTAGCTACACATGCAAAGACTACATGAGGTGGGTGGGGAACAAATATATTTGCTTGAAGACAGGGGCATGGGGTGATGGATCAAGGACAGATCAGCAGGAAGTCTGGTGTCTGGGATGGCTGCTGATATTTAAGTATTTTGCTAACTGTCTTATTATTTTGTTTATTGGCTTTCTTTTTTACATGGGTTAAGCAGCTGTTTTATTTTTATTTTAGTGTTTTGGTATCAGAGTTGGAACTCAGGACCTTGTGATTGCCAGGCAGGCACTTAAGCCACTGAGCTATCTCTCCAGCCCTTAAGCAGCTTTTTTATTACTGTGACTTTGAGAATTTTTTGGGGGGGGGATTGATGAGATTATTTCATACTGTTTCACATTATTTAATGTTTATACATGCCAACTTATTTACACTTTAATAAATTAGAAGCATAAGGAGTAGGACAGGTTTTAATTTCATTTCGTAGATGAGGAAATTGTGATTCAAAGGAACTCAGTGTGTGACCTGGGTCACCCTATGGCACATGCCAAGGCAGAATTGATGAGAATGGAAATCTCTCCTGCTCACAGTTGGTGCTTGTCACATTCTGTGTCATGCCTTCTTTTGGCACCAGGACATTACTCCTCTTATGTCAGAAGCCCAGTTTTAAGTTCTGGACTTCTCAAGAATCTTTGTCTCAGCTTTCTTGGTAAATTGCTGAAGCTACTGATACACTTCCTGTGCTAGCTGTCAAAACAGTACCATTGAAGTCCAGATCTTTCCCGCTCTTGGGTTGAAACTGAGCAAGTATTTTCTGGGTCTTTGTTAATGGTAACAAAGTTGCTTCAATTTTCTATCTTAGAAATAGAATTTGAAAAAACATGCCTACAAAGGAAGTGGTTGTGAGGTGCAGATGAAAGTTTGGCAAGTCTCTAACTCAGAGTACAGAGACACTCAGGCTTCCTTCATGTGTTGATGTAGTTGTGCATTCATCAAAGGGCCCCCTGAAAGTTCTCTAGGGGGAGGTGAAATGTGGGCTCTGCCCCATTCCTCAAGGTTTGGGACTGTAGGGCTTCTTGCAATGGGGGATACTGGCAGGAGGGAAGGCTTGTGGTTGGAGGGCCCAGTTCTTGTAAAGTCCAGTATTAGATTGGGGATGACAATCAGGCAGGATTGACATCATATGAACAAGATTTATAGATCTACAGTGAATTATTTTAGAAGCCTATTGAGAGTGGTTGAGCTTCTTAGGAGAAAACTCTCTTTCATTGAATGTTCACTTCTTGTTTGTTACCAAGTTAAGAATTTCCAACTACTCTACTCAACTTAATTCAAAAACCTAAATATTGAATAGAAACAGTGAACCTGATAGAAGATAAAATAGGTAAAAACTTTGAAGTCATAGTATAGGAAAAGATTTCCAAATATAACCACAATTATACATGAAATAACAGCAACAATCAACAGATGGGTGTCTGGGAGATGGCTCAGTAGAATAAGCGCTTCACTGGCAAGCACAGGAGTCTGAGTTCAATCCCCAGTTTTGAAAAAAAAAATCCAGTAGATGGGATTGCATCAAATTAAAAAAGCTTCTGCCTGGGAGATAGATTAGTGGAATAAATGCTTAGCCTCAAAAGCACAAGGTTTTCAGTTCGTTCCCTGGTACCACACATAAAAAACAAACACATAAATAAATGAAATCTTCTGTACAGCACATAAATCAGTTAGTAGAGTGAAAAGATAACCTGTACAATGGGAATTTTTTTTTCCATCTAGTCCTCAGATAGAAGACTAATATCTAGGATGTATAAAAGAACTAAAAGATTCAGGCAAAAATGGACAAGGGAACTGAATAGACACTTCTCAGAAGAAGAAATACTGTTCATCATCTCTGCCAATTATAGAAATACAAATTAAAACATGCTAGGACTCCATTTTACTCCCAAAGAATGGCTATAATCAAGAAATCAAAAAATTGGGGCCCCAGGGAGATGGTTCACTGGAATAAGTGCTTCTCTGGCAACTGCAAGGGCCTGAGTTCAATTGATTCCACCAAAAAAAAGAAGAAAGAAGAAAAAGAAAAAAGAAAGAAAGAAATAAAAAAATAGAAAATGCTGGTAAGGCTATGGTGAAAAAGGAACACTTTTACGGTGTTGGTGGAAATGTAAACTAGTACAACTACTACAGAAATTAGTATGGAGATTTCTCAAAGAACAAAAATTAGAAATTCCATGTGATCTAGCTATAACCCTTCTAAATATCTTTCCTGAAGAGCTTCAGACATGAAACAGTTATATATGCATACCAATTTTTATAACAACACAATTCATAATAGCTAAATCCTAGAAGCAGCATGCCTACCTATCAAATAGATGATTGAGTTAAGGAATCAATGTGGTGTCCATACATAATAGAGTACTACTTGGATATAAAAAGGTCAAATTCAAGACATTTATAGCAAAATGAGTACACCTAAAAAATATAATGTTGAGTAAAGTAGCCAGGTAATCATAAAAACTGTAGTGTCTCTCATTTGAATAGTCAAAGAACAAACAGCACAATAAAAGAAGGATAGGAAGAGACAAGGGGGTCAAATGGGAAAGTGCTTGTTGACTGAGGGTAGAAGGGAAAGGGAAGGGAAAGGCAAATAAATTGAATAAATATAAGCCATTTCCAGGAACTGAATGACATCAGTATAGACACTTTATGTCATAATTATGTGATAAAATTAATATCAATAAGAATGCTATAGGGAACAGGGATTTAGAGGAGGAGGAAGGGAGGCAAAAAGGAAGAGGAAGATTTAAAAAGAATCAAACTCTGCTATGTACATACACTTCTCAAGATGATTGTAAACTACATCATCACATTTATTAATAAAAAATGAAAGAAATAAGAGAAAACAGAATGTGGGGCTAGATATAATTTACAACTGTCATATCATAACAGGTTTCCCAGTAGAATTTCTGAGAATCAGAAGTAGGTAATAAGACCTCTGAGTACTGTCATACTCAAGCTTGGTTCACCAATACATAGGTTTCTCAAATATGGCAATATAAATTGAGGAATGAAACTTAGACAATGAAAGAAAGAAAAAGTAATGAGGGTCTCTTATCTTCCTGAACATAGATGTGAAATGTTATATATTTAAGTCATTCCAGATGGGGGCCTAAATCTTGCATCATCAGGCAGTATCCTTCTACCATCTGAGGTAGCATTTAATGAATTCTGTTAATATACACTGAAGGGAAGATTTGGGCTTGGGTCAGCATTTCTGGAAAACCAAGGCTTAAATTAGATTTCCATGAAGTGGGTTGATACCCAGTTGGCGATAAGATTTATAATTATTCTCTGTCAATGTAAGAGTATTTATTAGTGGTCAGTTTTTGGGCTACTCAGTGGAGATCCATTAATATTAGTTCACTTAAGCAAAAGCAATACTAATATCAGAACAGTAAATTCTTACTGGTTTTATGTACACATAAGAAAGAAACCAGTTATGAGTCAAATGTCAGGAAAGAAGGCAAAAGAGGGAAAAATGTAATTTATTTATACTATCAGTGTCTCTTAGTTCGTAGAAAATGAAGGTTTGTGCCAGTATCGACTGAATAATTTTAATGCCCATATCTTATACTCTGAATAACTAAAGATAATAATGTACAATGTATTAACTATTATTATTCTCATATCATCTTGTTATAAAATTGTGTTTTATATTTTTTCCCCATAAAAGTATCAAATACTGTAGTAAGTTACCAAATTGAAACAACGTGAAGTAAAATCAATAGAGTAAACATTCATTCAGAATTGCTAAACTTTCTGAAGTGTATTATGAATTGTTGTTGAGTGTATTCATCCATACTGTGCTACCGAACACTAGAATTTCCTCTTTTCCTTTCATCCTATGTGATGGTAATTAGGACTTTGCTTATAGAGATGAATTTGTGAAGCTATGTGAGTTTTCTAAGAACACACATAGCTTTTCCCCCCGGCTTCATTCTTTTCTAGGCCTTATATTGGTCTAGGTTAACATTTATACATTCATTATCTTTGTTTGTAAAACTAATATCCCCCCCCAACATAAATTTAATTCATGTCGTTGCCTCATTGGCACCATGGGGCTATGTGTAAAATCAAATCATCCAGCTTTTGGAATCAATTAGGTCTTTATTGGGCTATTTTCTCATTTGGGGGATACTGTAATTAAATCAAATGATTAGGAAATGGATAATGTCCAGAACTACATCATCCAAAATGGTAGCCACTGGCCATATGTTTCTATTTAAGTTTCAATGTAAATTAATTAAAGTTAAATTTATTTTAAATTTAATTTATCAAATTAAATTTAAATTAAAAATGCAGTCCCTTAGTCTCACTGGCCATATTTTAAATGCACATTGATTACATGAGGCTAGTTGATACTCTATTGGGCAGCATAGAAATAGCACATTTCCATTGTTGCAGAAAGTTCTGTTGGACCATGCTGTTCTGGAGAATAGCAGTTCATGTGCTAGAATATTTGACATTTAGCCACAAAAATAGGGGTTTGGAAAGGGGTGTGAGCTGTGACTCTATAGTCACTGGCTATGTGAAGAGCTGTGCTAGGCATCCTGCAATGTCAGAGGAGATCAGGTGTGCTCAGGGTGGTGTGGCCATAATGCAATTTCAAAAAGGAGCAGTAGATTAGACTCAGGTAAAAATGCAGCAGGAGGAATTTAGTTAGGACATTTTGCAATCGTTCCTATGAAAATTAAGAAGCTCTCATATAATCTGAATACACAGAATATGCAAATTTTCTCTGGATTGTTGTTGACTGTGTAGGACCATGTTCTCTAATTTTAATAGTAAAACATTCACATTAAGGATATAATTCTTGCTACAAGTTAACTTTTAAAAATTAACATATTCTTGCTCTCTGCCTCCTAGCCTAAGTGAAGCAGTATTACTTTTAGTGTATGTTAATTGAAAAATCACCTGAAGGAGAACAACTATAGTACAAACAGTAACACTTTGAAATCAGTATTTAAATAGAGCTAAACATATTTTGTGTTTGTGTGAGACATTAGTTAATCATCCCTAGCCAACACGTAAATTCTTGAACCTCTTCAGTGCTCAAAGGCTGGCCCCAGCCTGTGGGTCCTAACTCAGAGCTGCTAGTGCACACATCTGCCTCTTGGAGGGGTCAGATGTTGCTTGGAGGCTTGAACACTCCTATTTTTCTTCAGGCTTGTATCTATATTTTTTACCAATGTGATCTGAAATGAAATTTTTCATTTTATTTAAAATCAGGACATTGCAGGCTTTCAAAAGCTCATTGAAAGCTTCTCATGGCTTAGCTTTAGTACCCTGAAAGATCATTTTATTAAATATAAAGCCAGATGATCTACTTTATCTAAGATGCCCATTGATATAAGAGATATGCACACATTCTATGCCTGACAGGATCTTCAGTTATGAACATTTAAGTGTGAAAATCTTGAGTTCCTTTCTCAGGCCTGCAACATTGAATTCCTTGAGAATGTGACTTTTTTTTCTTCTCTTTAAATCTACATTAATAACATAGGTCTGTGAACATCTCATTGAAAGGGATTAGCCCATAGGAGAAAAGGGATTTGGGTTCTTGACATGTGCTCATCAGGCCAGGATGGGGAGTTCAGGACCACGGCTTAAGGTTATAGGAAATGTGGTCATCCTATGCATAATCCCATGTGCCCAACAAAATCCATTTGAGAAGCAATTATGGAGGCTAATTTTCTTTTAATCTGCTTTATTCTGGGAACTGGTCTCTGGTAGTAGGAGGAAAGACTCAACAGTCCAGCCAAAGCAGCCAGAATCACGGTCCAGTGAAACCCTATAGGTATTCAATTGCTTTAAGAACAGTACTTCTCTTAAAAGTATCAGAGCCGTTGTGTGTAGGAATCAATATTTAGGTCATCTTGGCTATAGGAATACTCTGTGTATAACTGGAGGTGAAATGTTTCTCTGGTGACTCAGGCCTAGGCTAGGAAGATTCTTTTTCTATAAAGACATCCAGCTGAGGAAGTTAAAGTAAAGTTAAGGGGAGTACTCAGCCATACTCTTTTAACAGTGGGACAGGAGGGGCCGGGGAGATGGCTCATGGGGCCAGGGAGATGGCTCAGTAGAATAAGTGCTTGTCTGGCAAAGCTCAGGGGCCTGAGTTCAATCCCTGGTTCCACAAAAAAATTAAAAAAAAGAAAAAAGAAAGAAAAAAAAAAGATCTATTTCATAGATCAATAAAAAAAAAAACAATGGGACAGGAAAAAAATACAGTATAATCTGAGGAACTTTTATTGAGTGTTTGCTATTTTCCAGAACTTTGTGCTTTCTGGAACCATGATACACTTTGTTAAGGAAGCCAAACAAGTCCAAAAGGAAACAGAAGGCAGCCCAGTAAGTTCAGGGTAGAGTAAAGCAGAGATTTCCAGTCAGTACAGAAAAAGGGAATCAACCCAGACTGTTGATGAATGCAAAACTAGGATTAAGGACCATTTTCCTGAAAGGTGTACAGTCTAAACTGAATCACAAATGATTTTTTTTTAAAGGTCAAGAGATATAGTTGGAAGAAGTTGAAATCATAAGGATATGGCATGATCTATGTGGAATGCTAAAAAGTGTTCAATTTTGGTAGAGCATAAATGATAAAATTATTGAGTATCAGGAGATTTAGAAATAAGGCTGTCAGCAAGTCTCCCTTGAATTTCACATGATCATCTCTCTTCTTAATGCATTATCCTAAATAAAAACAAAGTAAAATTCATGCATAAGCACACATGGCATACGTTTTTCAACTATTAGGAGAAATGAAAACAGTAGTGTTTGAAAGCATTTTAGCTGAGGTCAAAATTAAAGCCATCAAGCAATAATACAGACCTACAATCTTGTCAGAGCTGAAAGGAGCAAAGAAAAGTTTTGTGTTTTGATCCAGTCTTGAAGATCCCCCACTCCCCAGATGGCCTACAAGCATTTCAGCACTTTCTGATTAGTCAATTTAATGGTCTAGGTGCAGAAACAAGTGAGGACCCAGCAGAAAGAAGAGTTGTTCCCTCACTTTGAAGGGGGAAGCTGGGTTTTGGTGATGGGACTCTGTAGCAGACAGCTAACCACAGCCGTACTCACCCTCATTTGTGGCTTGCTGTGCTCCATCTCCAACAGTCTCAGCTTGGAATACTGCTGGGCATGGGGGTGGGGCTGAGTCTCTGTAAATGAAACCTCATCCTGTTACTTCAAGGGCTTGGGCATTTCAGGCCTTCATTAGTAAACTCACTGAAGTATGGGTCCCAGTGTGTCTGTGTAGGGCCCCTGGCTTTTGTAGAACTATATTTGGATTTTGAAAAATATAACAATTTCTGTAGCATGAATGTGTCATTGTTTCTTTAAATCTTTAGGATTAGAAAGACATATCACTTTAATATTCCTCTGTTTCTATCAGAGACAGATTTTCATATTGGTCAGAAAGGAACATTTCCCAAAAGCAACAGATTTTCTGAAGCCATGGATAATTTTTATTTTCTTTCTCAGTGCAGCATGAGGAGAATTGGAGAACTCTTATGAGAACTGATAAAGGGTATAGAATGTATTCTTTGTTTCTTGGCGAAAGAAGGTTCTTGTGTCCCAAGAGCTGTGGTTTTGGGAAACATAAATCCATCCCCAAAGAACCCAAATTATATTTGGATTCAAGTGAAAAACCACTTTCCTGCTTATGGTTGAGTGGTATTCTTTGGCTGGTTTAGGTAACAGACACTTTCCCCACCATGGAAGGCTTAGGAGTTCCTCTAAGTGCTATGCCTTTTTATTCAAAGAAACTCAATCCACATATTTTACAGAAGCAGGAGGTTGTCTTTTGAGGCTGCTTGGGAAAAATGTCCTGTGTTGAGTGTCAAACCACCTGACAAAACAAGAGAGAGCAATCTGGGCCTCCAAAGAAGACTTCCTCAGAATGGATGGTGGAGAAGCTGCTACCTTTGTCTCAGAAAAACTGAAAGGATTTCACTTCTTAAGAGGGAAATGACTCCATCTGGGCCTGACTAAATCTTTGGAAAGAAAGTGACGGCTGTTACGAGCATAAGTTCTGCTGAGAATCCAAGCTGACTTTAGGAACAGTGACAATGCCTGGTTTGGGAATGAACCTTTAGATTATTAATGTCTCACCAGCACCTGAGTGGATATCAGAGTAGAAAAGGGAATGGGAAAAAACACAGACTCTATTGGTGTGAGCCTCTTTGAAAAGCCAGTCAAAGAAGAAATTATTAAATGCATTAAGTAACATAGAATTTTTTTTGTACTGGGAACTGAGCTCAGGACCTTGACAGGCAAACGCTGTACCACTGAGCCCAGACAGACTTTTATAACTAGGAAACTTCTTAGATTAGCAACTGTCCTTTCTCATCCAAGGTACTTGTGGCATTTAGCTAATGATCATCAAACAGAGCTATGCAATAACTCTGATTGTTCAGGGTGCAGTCTTAATGGGAGTGGACCTATAACGGAACTAAATTATGTGAGAAAGCTCATCTAATAGTAGACTATAAAATGTTTCCCCCAAAGATATCTACCTCTAAATTGTGGAAACTATATATGTGCATTATTTGAAAACAAGTCTTGGCAGGTGTGATGAAAGATCTTGAAATAGTAGACTATCCTTGGTATTCCGTGTGGACATCAGAAGCCTCCCATGGGTATTTATCAGGCAGAGAAGGCTATAAAGATGGAAGAGGAAGGTGTGTGGCCACAGATGCACTGATGTAGCAGTGTAGTTGCATGTCCTGATGCCAGCCCCCAGTAGAGGCTGGGAGAAGCAAGGAAACGACTCTGTCCTAGACAGAGCTTTTGGAGGAGGGCATTACTGCCAACCTCTTTGTTGGCTCTTTGGCCTCCTGACCTCCAGAACCATAAGAGAACACATTTCTTTAGGCCATTATTAGTAGTGATATTTCTTTTATTTTTTCTTTCCTTCCCCTCCCTTACTCATACCCTTCTCCTTTTTTCCTTTTTTCCCCCATAATTTTTTTGAGAAACAAAGAGCAATGAGACATTTCAAACCAAATTGGTAGGACAGTTTCAATAATTAACACATTGCATACATTCTTCCTAGTGATTATTTGCTGTACAAGATGCAGACATGATATCCCATTTACAAACACCACTAGAACAAATCCCTCTGTTCATAAAGAGAATGTAACTAT
>NW_004524671.1:464165-472308 GCF_000260255.1 Octodon degus | reverse complement strand
AACATGGAAATGTCCAGTACTTCAGGGAAAGGCAGGAGTCCAGAAACTGATGACAGCGCTCTCCCAGTGCCCTGGATCCAGGAGTAACAGAGAAGATGGGCAGGACAGAAGCAGAGTGAAGTACATCTGAGGCACAGAATTGGTTCCTGAGAACACTGAAGATAAAGTCAGTCACACACCATCATTTTGAGATATCGACTCCATGGGGTCCTGTGTTTTCTTTTCAGTTCTGATGACTGAATCTAGGACCTCCTCCTGCCTGAGCTATATCCCCAGCTCCCACATCTTTTCTTTTGGAGACAGAGTCTCACTATGTAGTTTAGGCTCCCCTTGAACTCGCTGTGTAGCCCTGGCCAGCCTAAACTCGTGGCAATCCTCTTGCCTCAGCCTCCTCAGTGCTGAGATTATAGTCATGGAAGCAGCGGCATAGTAGCAATGTTAGGAGCCGATTGTGGGACTAGAGGGTTCTTCTATCCTTAAGAGCCCAGCCCTGTCCTCACGCTGCCTTGCTAAGCCCCTGCTGTCAAAGAATGATGTAGCAACTTCCACGCCTGAAGACAACTTGCACAGAAAGAACTCTCCATAAAGTAAGCCTATGTTCCTAAGTTGCTTATATATTTTCCTGTGTATATTTCTAAATAGGACTTTTATATTTTCCTCATTTTGTGTTTCTTATTATATTGGAAGAGTTGATAGTGAAGTTTTAAAGTGAATTATACCATATTGAGTTGTTTTAAAGGAGGGCATAATGTTGAAATCTATCATCTATCTATTGAGAACCTGTCCAGCTGTATCTGTCTATGATGAAGGCTTCAGTAAAATCTTTTAGGCAAACAATTTCAAGGATTATAAATTTAAAAGGTCTCAAAGATTAGGGGAACAAAAAAAGCTCAAGTGAGGTTTAGCATCTCCTATGTTGTAAAGGTAACTTAGCAGTGACTTTCAGCTCTTTTCACTCTGGTTTGTTCATTCACCCACGTTTTTATTATTTCATCTGCTCATCAATTCAACACTTATTATTTGCAAGTACTAGGCCAAGGACAGGAGCTACAGAGCCTGAGAAACCTCCACTCTGTCCTTAAAGAGCTACAGAAGCTGTCACTTGGTGGCTTGCCCAATTTCTCTTTTCAGGCTAGAATTTGCATGTGTTTTCTTTTTAGCCATAGACTTCATTTCTTCCTACTGTGTTATATACAAATGGCTTTATAGATTTTCATTGTCTGCCTGTTCCCTGAAGACAAAGGGGGGTTTAACTTCTCTTTGGGAAGAGCACTCTCTGTGGCTGTTCTCATTTCAAACTTTAATTCTTGAATCCTTCTCAACCTCCCATAGCAACTGGAGACATGGAGTCTGGGAACCAAGACTGGAGGAGTAAGTTGATGTGAAATGCCTGAATACCTACTGAATGAGGATACAGCAGCCAAGCTGAACATCCTGCTTGGAGACTGGAGCCCAGTGACAAAGCCTCAGAGAGCTGGGCTGTCTCCTTCTGGATCCTGGGAGAAAACATATTATTCCTCAGGGGAGAGTTGGGAGTAAAATTCATTCCTAGAAATATAAGAATTTCACAGGCAAGAAAGCCAAGTCAAATCTCAGGTGAATGGTACTAGTATGATCCTCAAGTCAATGCAGGATCAACTGAGAACTAGTTCCTGAAGGTTATTTATGACCAGAGGCAAGCTGGGAATGAGGTGTCTAATGCCAAGCCCCATGTGTACAAGGTAAGAGAGGAAAGATGATCAGTAGGCACTTGACTCAGGTTCCATTCAGCACCTGTACTTTTCTATTCGGAGCCTGGCATGTAGTAGGTCCTGAACAAAGAATCATTTGAACTGAATCCTGCACTTGAGATAAAAGAATCAGAAATGGGGCTGGGCAAGGTTGTGGCGAAGCACAGAGAATTCTTTCTTCCTTTTATGAAGTTTGTTTTTTTCCCTAAAAGTCAGATGGTCAAAGAGGTAGCCTGATGTGTTGCTCCAGGGCTCATGAATATAATGAGAAGAAAGCAACTTCATGCCTTTCACCATTAGTTCCTTTGTATATTATGAAGTAGAAGAGGAAGGTATTTAAGAAGCCTACCACAAATTGTGATTTGTAAAGAAAGTGAATGTTGTGTGTGTAGGACAGTGAATATTGCTCTGTCAGTTGGAAATCTAAGAAAGGAAAAGTGTTTTAAAACTGTCTATGGGGGGCCTGGGAGATGGCTCAGTAGAATAAACGCTTGCCTGGCAAGCACAAGGGCCTGAGTTCAATATCCGGTTCCGCAAAAACAAAACAAAACAAAAAACAAAAAAACAAAGAACAACTGTCTATGGGCTTTAATAGATCAGGCCTATCAAGGAATAGACATGGTTTCATAACAATAATGATAAGATAGTGATAGATAGAGCCTACTCTCAGCTGGCCATTCTGCTTGTATCTTTGCTCACATTATTATTAAATCTCAATCCTAAAACAACCTTGAGAGGTCAGAGTAGTTGCTTAACTTCAGTAAACATGGAAACTGCTAAGGTTAACTCAGTGTATTCAAACACCATGTTGAAGGCTGCAAAACTAGTAAAATATAACCAGGTCATCAGTGCAGGTCAGGTTTGTTCCAAGTAGACGTTTACTCTTCATAACTCTCCTCCTATTCCATACTCTTAAGTAGGGAAGAGAAGAATGATGTCACTTTTATGTCACATGACTGACACCTTGCACAGTGGAAAACATAGAAGCAATAGCTATTGTCCCCATGCACAAGGAAGGAAACAATGTCCCCTGGCTTCACACTAGGTCTTAAACAGGATCTCACTGTCACCTGACTCCAAAGTCACCTGCTTTCTATATACTCATAGATTTTTCTATCTATTGAGTGTTAATCCTATATAGCACATAGCAAAATGCTATATGCTTTTTTTTGAAAAGGGATTATCACTACTTCTCAAAAATATACCTCAGATGTATTTTTAGTCCTATTTTACTGAAGAAAAAAAAGGATCTTCTGAGAGTTTAAGGTTTAAGAAAGTCCATTAAAAGTTCATAAATCTGGATCTGTTACAATTCCTATAACCTCTGAATTATGAAATTATTTATTTATATGACATTATTTAAAAGGTAATAAACCACTTCCACAGTTTTCTTCTTTTCCATAAACTTACTGTAGGAATTATAATTCCATCATCAGATATTTATTTGGGGGTCTAAACAATCCCTCTCTCTCTGGTCAGAAAAGCTTCCATTTTGGTAAAGAAATAGAGATAGGGAGTACAGAGAAATAGAGATCATTTGGGAATATGAAACCCACATTTTGGAGGCAAGTGGGGGATTCTTGCACACACCTCTGAGGAGCTCTAGAAAGGCAGAGCCTGCAGAAGACATGGGAGTGCCCAACCCTGCCAGAGGGGCATGTGGGTGAGAGTCCAGTTCTCAAACAAGACAGTCACCTATAGGGCTTCTTAAAATAGATTTCTGAGTTCCTTGCCCAGTGTTTCATATTTAGCAAGTCTAGTTTACAGCCTGAGAACTGCATTTCTAACAAGTTTGCAGGCAATACAAAGATTGCTCGATTGGCACAGGTTCTGTAGCCATGAACCAAGACTCACAGCGTACCACAGAGTGTCTGGAATAGGAGAAGCATCCAGCACCTTGGTTTCCAGTCATTTTCTGCTAGGCAAAATGAAGCCCATTGTGGACAAGAGGTCAAGAGATGATGAGGGCAAGACCAGAGGAACTGAAGACTTCCTTTACAAAAGCACCAGATATTTTACATTAGCGCTCTCTCTCTCTCTCTCTCTCTCTCTCTGGTTTATAAACTGCAGGCTAAGAAATATTAAATTTATGCACAGTTGATAAAAACCCCTCTGTGATTATAAATTTAGATAACACAATAATGTATAGAACTTGTAATATATATACACACATACATATACATATGAAATAACTCAGCAGCGTACATGTATGAGCTGAACTGAAACACTCATTTATTAATTGGAAAATTGCAATTTCTTCCTTTTTTAGATGGCGTGTATGGTTGCTTAAAAAGTCAGAATGGACCTAATTACAATGCATTTCTGTAAAACACAGGTGAATTTTGTCTTTAATTATGGTACTTACATTTGGTAGACTTTTACTTGGTTCTACATTTCAGGTATTTTTCCTGACTATGGGAATGGTGAGCACACATGGGTGGCTCTGATTTCTGGGTTGTTTATTTCTGGAATCTGAAGAACTGTGTACTTAATAACTGATGATGTGTGATGAATTTTCAGTGAATGCCTCTGGGTGTACTATTCTGACTCGGAGTTCAGAGAGAAGCTGGAATGGAAAGCATAGGAAAAGGTTGTAAATCCCTTAATGAAATTTTTAATAAAAGCAGCTTTGAATGCGTGCTTTTTTTCAAATCATTGCATCTGACTGTTTTTGAGGGTCGACCTACCTGATGAAGAGAGTATTAAGCATGCAAAAAGACAGCACAATTAAAGAGACATACAAATGCAGGAGCAAGTGGGGGCCTGAGGCCTGAGGTCCAGCTTTGAACCTGGGTGAGGAAGTTTTCATGGTGGCCAATCCAGTTCTCAGGGAGATTTGGGGATTCTTATCCTTTTGTTTCTTAACCTTGAAGAGACAAACTTTGCAGTAGAAATTTGCACTCCCCTTCACTACCACTCTATTTTCAGAGCTTTCTTGGTGAGGAGAAAATACTTCATGCAGAAGTCTTAGTAGAATAACCTTTGTGGAGAGGGTGAGGGACACTGGGCCTGTGAGAGGAAGGGAGCAGTTGCCTCTGGAGAGCTCCCCTCTCTCTCAGGCCAGGTTGTAAGTCCTTCACTTTTCTCTCCACCAAGACCTCTTTGTCAGACGGCAGGAGGTCATCTGAATTCATTACTGCTAGGCAGATGTTAGGGTCTCCTTGTCAGCAGACACCATGAGATATCACCCATCATGCCCACATGCTGAAATGCTCTTACCTCACAGCTGACAAGGTGGCATCTTGTTTGAAAGAAGGGTTAAAGGCTACTTGTCCCCCTTTCTTTCCTTAAAAATAGCAAGGACTTGTGTCCTCAGAGTGGACACAGACATGCTCCAAGTAAAGTAGTCCTCCTCCTCCTCCTCCTCCTCCTCCTCCTTTTCCTGAGCAAGTGTAATTAAATAGAAGAGAAACACCAGCAAGCCTGCTGCACTAGAGACAATGAGGGCAGGCACAGTTGTCTTCTCAACAATTATTTGCAGACATCATTAATAAATTCCCCTCTGAACCAGCAATCAGCCACATTCTTCCCCTTGGCAAAATGTTTAACTGCTGCACAGAAATAGCTGTAATCAGACCAGGATTAGAACTGAGGGAGACTTACATTTTTTGTGTTTCTTCTGTAGTTCTGTAGCACGCCTGCAAGGTTCCAGGCAAGTCGGTGCCCCCACTGTCCCGTGTAGACGCCCGCAGGAGCCCTCGATGCTTATTATATGTGCATTTGAAAGCTTCCCTTTGCCCCATTTTTAATCTTTTGTGCTTCATCAAAACCAGAACGAAATGCCCTCTCTGTATGGTTACCCAGGGATGGAGGGATCTCAAAAGGCCCCACTGAGGTGTAATTCATTGCAGGTTGTTTTATAGGCAAAGGAAAATAAAGGGGGGAACTGAGTGAAAAAAGACTTTTTTCCTTCAAAAAGAGATTTTTGTGGCTTTTGGCACTGTTAGTAATTTGTGTGGAAAAATAATGTTTTCTAGTGTGTTTCATCCTGTGCCAAGGCAGCTGCTGGTGCAGTAGCGTTCTGCAACAAATTAGAGGGCAGTTAAAGCGAGATTTTCCACCATCGAGAACAAAGCAAGGCCAGTTAGCATGAGGACAGCTTGTTCTAGTTGCTAATGTGCTTAAAAACTTGCTGCACATAATTTAAAACAGCTTTGTGTGAGGACGCCGCAGCTCTAGCTTCGGAGCTTCGGCGCTCACTCCAAACCTACTGGAGGCAGCTGAATTAGAAAACGACAAGTTATGCACTGACACTGGCTGCCCTGGCCACGAAGATAATTTTTCCCCTCATTGCTATTGGTATGAAAGTTAATTCCCCTCAATCTTAAAATATTAATGGATGACAGCATCTGCAATATGAAGCCCATGGCCCCTGTTTACCAACAGCAAGCTCTCCGGGAGCGTGGGCACCTCTGGCACACTTAAAATTATTTAAAGATGTACATTACCTTTGCTCTTGAGGAAGCAGATGGGAAAAAGACTCAGTGCCTCCTTAAAAGTCAATCTGAATCTCAACAGTTTTAATCAGTGTAGCATTTTATTTAACTGGCTTGAAATTAAATGTGATTCCTTGGTTGGAGCTTGGTTCAAATGCATGGGAAAAGAGAGGGTTGGAGTCCAAACACTTTTCAGTGCCTCCAATTTAAACTTGCATTTCTAACTGGGAAAGGCTGACAAGAATTAAATGTAGGTGGGAGAGAAATGGAAGAAGGCAGATTTTCGTTGGGAACGTTTGCCAAAACATAGGTGAAGCGCAGCTGGAACTGCGTGAGGGTTGAGGCCCTGTGTGAGCCAGAGCAAAGCCTCAGTTCCTAAGCTCACGTTTCACTGGGCTGAATATAAAATTCCTTGTAAAGGGCAAGTTCGCTGCCGACAACCTTGCTAATAGGATTTAAAATGCTATGGTTATAAGTATCCCACAAAATACTAATAGAAGACATTAAGAAGAAGGCCTTGAAAAAAATCTCAGAGATCAGAATTTCTTGGGAGACTTTATGTGTGTGAAGAAAAATGAGAAGAAAAATGAGAAGGCTAAAATAAAGGAAGATAAATAGAATTTTATTTGAAGGGGGTTTCAGAAAACTTAGCTTCTATTTCTTTTATACCATTTGCACCTGGGGTTAGAAAATTATAAACCCCCCTTTTTGGTTCACATGATATTAAATACATATTTCATCTGATTCATTTTTCTTTAGAAAATATGTAAGTTGGTCAGATATTTAGTATTTATAGGCCTTTACTTATTTCTAGATGAGCTGAAGTGAAATGGAGCTTGGGGATTATGGCAGGAAAAGCCTGCAGGAGAGCTCTGCATGCAGGACAGCATGCACGAGCTCTGCACTGTGACCCCAGAGGACACTGCGACCCCAGAGGACACTGCTCTGCATGTAGTGGTGCTTGTGACATGGGAGTGTTTGAGGAGTGCAATTCATACTGCCACTTGGGTTCACACAGCATCGTAGAAGGTACATAGGCAAATTAATTGTTCCTAATTTTCTCCTATGTGTAATCACAGATCATCTTGTCCAACTACCTTTGTAAAGGTAAGCTTTATTATTTTATTTTTGATTTTTTGAGATAGGGTCCTGCTATTCTAGTGTCAGGCCTTGAAACTTCCTATGTGGCTCAAGCTGACCTTGAACTTGCAGCAATCTTCATGCCTTAGTTTCCCAAGTGCTGGGATTACAGGCATGTGCTATCATGCCTGGCTCAGAGTTAAGCTTTAAATGGGTTATTTAGGGGATATTATCAGTGAAGAACCTTGCTTTAAGTAGCTAACACATAAACCTCCTCCCTTTTTTGTAAAAGGTAAATTGACTCTCAGGGTAAAGAAATGTGGAATATATATAGAATGGAGTATCGCTCTGCCATAAAAGATAAATTTGAATTATTTTTAGGAAAATTGACATGCCTTGAGACAATAAATGGAATCCATCAATCACACAAGCTTAAATATAACATGGTTTCCTTTGTTTATTTTTTATTGAGAAACAAATAGTAATGAGACAGCTTCAATAATTAATACATTGCCTATTGTTGTCTTCTTAGTGGTTATTCATAGTACAAGATGCACACATGATATCCTGTCCAAACACTATTAGTACAAATCTTTCTTCTCATTGAATTAAGAGAAAGTAGCTGTATATCTATCTTATTTTGTATATACAGGTACAAAATGGTCCTTCATTTGTATCCCCGTTTTTTTGCTTAGTTTTGTTAGACGGGTATTCCCTTGCCATTTAAATATTGTAGGTGTGTGAATTAAGCAAAATAATACAATATACTCCAGTAGTCCATAGTAGTAGTGGGTTATCCATAGGACTGGCAATGTCAGAAGTTGTTGACTTGAGCCTTTTACAGCTCAGCATATTAATATGGCTTTACTTTCCTACCTCGTTATTAAACTTTTCTGC
>NW_004524671.1:463222-464065 GCF_000260255.1 Octodon degus | reverse complement strand
ATAGTATTGGGTCTTCTGCTTCAGAGGCAATGTCAGAGATTGTTGACCTGAGTCCCCTACATCTCAACATAACGGTGTGGCTTTACTTCTTATACTTAGTTTTTATACTTTTCTGATGGATGGTTCAGACCAAGATAAAGCAAGATTTATGCAACAAAACTTGTAGCTTTTGGGTCTGATAAGGTCAATGAAATCCCCTCAGCATTTTCCCTCAGATCCTGTACTTCAGATTGTAGATCTTTTGTCAGTGTCAGCCATGAAGATGAGTCATGGCCATTGCTTGGCAAATGTGCTCTTTGTGAAAGCCTGAGAGAATGTTTTCTCTTCATGTGACTCTCCTTAGGCAGACTCTACATCATCGATCACTTTCCTCCTTGGCCCGATAATGTCCTTGATTAGAAAATTTGGGACACTACTAAATTGCATGATGTTACAGTACAAGTTCTCATATGTCCTGAGTCTTAGTTGACCTTGGAAGGCTAGAGTCAAAGTGTTGGCTCTGTTTGAAGCCCTCCTTTTTCTCTAATTTTGGTCTGCAAAAGTTAGGTTATTAACTCTCCAGAAGAGAAACTTATTGTTATTACCATACAACTTACGCTGTTAAGCTTAAGCTCACTCTGTGTCTGAATATCAAGCATCTTAGGCATAACATGGAACAGTTATTTTTCATCAAGTATTGATATGTTGAACTTTAAGTCCCTACTGAATATGATGAAAAAACACTTAAAAATTAAAACATATTTTAAAAATAGGCATAAAGAATTATATAATTCTTATGTTTACATATAAGTCCAGGAGTCTAACCATATACAACCTTGAAGCAGGACAGTCAAAACAATATTC
>NW_004524671.1:456781-462259 GCF_000260255.1 Octodon degus | reverse complement strand
CGCTGCCGACAACCTTGCTAATAGGATTTAAAATGCTATGGTTATAAGTATCCCACAAAATACTAATAGAAGACATTAAGAAGAAGGCCTTGAAAAAAATCTCAGAGATCAGAATTTCTTGGGAGACTTTATGTGTGTGAAGAAAAATGAGAAGAAAAATGAGAAGGCTAAAATAAAGGAAGATAAATAGAATTTTATTTGAAGGGGGTTTCAGAAAACTTAGCTTCTATTTCTTTTATACCATTTGCACCTGGGGTTAGAAAATTATAAACCCCCCTTTTTGGTTCACATGATATTAAATACATATTTCATCTGATTCATTTTTCTTTAGAAAATATGTAAGTTGGTCAGATATTTAGTATTTATAGGCCTTTACTTATTTCTAGATGAGCTGAAGTGAAATGGAGCTTGGGGATTATGGCAGGAAAAGCCTGCAGGAGAGCTCTGCATGCAGGACAGCATGCACGAGCTCTGCACTGTGACCCCAGAGGACACTGCGACCCCAGAGGACACTGCTCTGCATGTAGTGGTGCTTGTGACATGGGAGTGTTTGAGGAGTGCAATTCATACTGCCACTTGGGTTCACACAGCATCGTAGAAGGTACATAGGCAAATTAATTGTTCCTAATTTTCTCCTATGTGTAATCACAGATCATCTTGTCCAACTACCTTTGTAAAGGTAAGCTTTATTATTTTATTTTTGATTTTTTGAGATAGGGTCCTGCTATTCTAGTGTCAGGCCTTGAAACTTCCTATGTGGCTCAAGCTGACCTTGAACTTGCAGCAATCTTCATGCCTTAGTTTCCCAAGTGCTGGGATTACAGGCATGTGCTATCATGCCTGGCTCAGAGTTAAGCTTTAAATGGGTTATTTAGGGGATATTATCAGTGAAGAACCTTGCTTTAAGTAGCTAACACATAAACCTCCTCCCTTTTTTGTAAAAGGTAAATTGACTCTCAGGGTAAAGAAATGTGGAATATATATAGAATGGAGTATCGCTCTGCCATAAAAGATAAATTTGAATTATTTTTAGGAAAATTGACATGCCTTGAGACAATAAATGGAATCCATCAATCACACAAGCTTAAATATAACATGGTTTCCTTTGTTTATTTTTTATTGAGAAACAAATAGTAATGAGACAGCTTCAATAATTAATACATTGCCTATTGTTGTCTTCTTAGTGGTTATTCATAGTACAAGATGCACACATGATATCCTGTCCAAACACTAATAGTACAAATCTTTCTTCTCATTGAATTAAGAGAAAGTAGCTGTATATCTATCTTATTTTGTATATACAGGTACAAAATGGTCCTTCATTTGTATCCCCGTTTTTTGCTTAGTTTTGTCAGACGGGTATTCCCTTGCCATTTAAATATTGTAGGTGTGTGAATTAAGCAAAATAATACAATATACTCCAGTAGTCCATAGTAGTAGTGGGTTATCCATAGGACTGGCAATGTCAGAAGTTGTTGACTTGAGCCTTTTACAGCTCAGCATATTAATATGGCTTTACTTTCCTACCTCGTTATTAAACTTTTCTGCTGGATGGTTAAGACAAGATAAATCAAGACCTATATAACAAGAAATGTAACTTTGGTGTCTGACAAGTTCAGTCAAATCCCCTCAGGATTTACCCTGAAACCCTGTACTGCAGTTTGTAGATCCTTTGAAAGTGTCAGCCATGTGGATGAGTCATGGCCATTGCTTGACCAATTTGTTCTCCGTGAAAGCCTGAGAGAATGTTTTCTCTCCAATAACATGGTTTCTTTTGTATAAGAAACCCAGAAGAGGTTCGAATCCCAGGCCTGACATGCTTGCCCTGTCCCAGGGGCTTCCTGAGATGGTGATTGAGAATGGGTGTAGTGGTGTACACCTGTAATCCCAGCTCTTGGGAGGCTGTAAACAGGAGAATCACTGTGAGTCCGATGTAGTAGTGAGACCACGAATACTCTTTAGACACTTCCCTAAAATACAACAAAGAAAGGATAAATAATTTAAACAGCAAAATAATAGATGATAAGAAAGAGGAAAATAGATCTTTTGCAAGTGTGAAGGGCATCACGAGGTGAAGGGAGGATGGAGGGAAAGAAGGGCAAGGGACGTAAAAGGCAAGGTGTGTTATGTCATGTGCCAACTCCCTATGATGAACATAATCACTATGTACTGCAAACACATACTAAAGAAAGTTTAAAAATAGAAAGTGAAAGGATATAGAGCAGGTTGGTTTTAATGGTGAAATATAAGAATGCCGAATCTTTTCAGTTTAGGGTGCTGTCTCTGCTAGGAAGAAACATAATATGGTATTTTAGACAGCAAAGAACTTTTAAGGACTTTGAGAACTTCAGTTGAAAAGATAGAGAAGAAGAAAAGCATGGCGTACTTCAGAATTTTTCCTACAACTATCCCATGACAGGAACAAATACTTACTTAAAATTTCCAATGAGATTCACTTCATTTCAGTGGGAGAAGGCCTGCATCCATGTTGAAAACAGTTTTCTAGCTCAGCCAGCTTCTACAAAGTCCAATAATCTTCCCAAAACTTAGTATTTAGCACTGGGCATCTCTTAGCTAAGAGATATGACAGAACAGGTGAAGTGGAGCAGCTGGGCCTGAAGTGTGCGACTGAAAGTATGCTGAACATGTTCTAAGGATGAGAGAAGGCAGAGACCGTCTATCGCTGAGGTGGAGGGGAAGGTCAAAGAGGGTGATGGTGATGGTGCGTCAGATGAGTCTCAGGATATCGACGCCCTGACTGGAGTTCTGTGGTAGTGTGCAGGAGCCTTGAATGCTACAAGGATTCAGGTGGGCTTGAAATATTCTTAAAGATCTTAATAACATTAAAGCCTGTGGATTTCCATTCAGTTTGCTTACATTCTTAAGCTAGTTGTTCGTGTTACTTTTAAGAAAGAAGTAGATTACAAATGAGGCTCATGATGACTAGGTGCAAAGGTAATATTTGGATAAATATTGGCACAAGAACTATGTTTGTAATATAACTTGAAACATTCATGTATCCTAAGGAGAATATAGCCAGGTCATTTCCAACGGTGCTCACATTCAGCTCTTGGCTGAATTTGTCAATAGAGGCATGCTAAACAAAACACGCAAGTCATCTTTTTCCTCGTTTAATATATTTTTTGCCCAATCCTGTTGAGATCATTTGGGATGTTATGTAGAACATAGCAGAACTGTCCAGAAGGGGGAGGGCCCTGGAGTAGTTATTCACCAATTCCTGTCTTTCATGAGTTACTACAGAGAACAACAATTTCCTAGGACTTTCCTGTGAGTCTGTGGGACGCATTCCGGGGGCCAGACAATACTATCAGGCAGAGGAGTGCAGGAAGCCTTGATTAGTAAGGGAAGATTCCACAGGTGGTCTTCAAGAGGGCTGAGGGACTTTGTCAGGAGCCAACAGAGCTTGCTGTGGTGTAACTTCTTAAAAAGACAAAGGTCTGGGCATGTAATTCCAGTGTACCTGTGTTGCCACCACATCTGTACTTCCAGCTGATAGGCTCAAGCAGGAGGATAATAAATTTAAGTCCAGTGTGGACAACCTTGTGACTTAGTGAAGACTCAAAATAAAAAAAGAAGGGCTTATGATGTTGCTTCAGTTGAAGGCCCTGGGTCCAATTCTCAGTACAAATATTCCTCATTTAAAAACCTACCTGTTAACAATTTTTTGGACTTACAACCTGATGCTAAGACAGGATCTGTCTGTTTTTCTTTTTTCTTGCTTTGCACAGTTCTGTAACATCTTGCTAGCAGAACCTCATCGTCTTTTTTCAGTATACTTTGTTTATGCAGTACTGTAACTTCTACTGATTGTATTATATAATACTGTAGCTTTATATTCTGTTATACATCACAGAACTGAGGAAGAGGTATGCAAGTAAACACAAAGTCATCAAGTTTGAGATTCCTTTGACCATTTCTTTATTTTAAATATAGTCATGTACATACTGTATACAATTCCTCATTTGGCTACCAATTCATCTCACAATCTGTTTCATCTACTTTCAGGAATGAAACTTAGATGTAAAATGAAAAATGTCTGTACTGCAAGCAAAAAATGCAAAATAAAATTTTAAAAAATAAGCAAAAAAACCTAAGAAAAAACCAAAAAGGACTATGTAGTCATTGCAGAGTTGAATTGGCTTCTTAATAATTTTAGTATCCCTATGAACAGGTTATATAGATTTTATCAAACTTATGTGAACATGGAATAGATCTATTGAGCAATATCTTATACAGCTAATGGTTCTGGGAACAAACTTTGTTACTGTCTCATTCATACCCTGTGGTCCTTAGTGTAGAGCATAGCATGATTAACTTTGAGATTGCATGGGAGTTATTGGAGCACACTTATTATGCGTCTGGATGGGGCTTGAGGGTGTGATCTAGATTCGGTCTCTTACCCTCATCTTTTTTGCTCTGTTCCCCTGCTCTTCTTCCTGGATACCATAAATAAAGCAACTCTGATCCACTATTTCCTTCTGGCATGCTATTTCTGAGCTTGAGCCAGTGACCATGAATGAGATTCTGTTAAGGTGTGAGCCAGATAAGCCTCTCCTCTGTTGGTTGTGCCAGTTGGGTACTGTGTCCCATAAGAGGAAAACTGACTCATACAGAGAATTGGTACTGGAGAAATGGGATTGTTGCTATGACTGTACCTGACCATATCATTTCAAAGCCTTTGGGACTGGTTTTCATGAAGAGTTTGTAGATCTTAGCTAGAGAGGCCCCAGAATGCTGGAAGCAAAGCTTGCTGGGTGATTCTGGTCAGTGTACAGAAGACTTGAGTGCTCTTAGGGGTACAGACCATTCCAGTTGAGAACACACTGTTAGCTGGACTAGTAGTCCTGTGAATTTCACTGTGGCAAAAACTTTGTGTGCTTTCCTGAGGTTTTTCCAGAGATGGAGAGTGAGTCTGGCAAACTTAGTCTGGCAAACTTGGAAATTTCAAGACATCTCAATGTTTGAGTGGTGGCAAGAGGACTGCTCTCTGCTTTCAGTCAGATTTAGGGCCAGAATCTGGGGCAAAAGGCAGAAAAAAATGAAAAGCTGGAAGGAAAGACTAGAATGTGGAAAAGGACAAGAGAAAGAAGAGGAAGAGATATATTTATGTCTATATATAGGATAGCTTGGATAATTGTACTGCTGGTTTCTGCTGATCTATTGAAAGGAGCAGGTAATACGTAACTTTCTTTTCTTGTCCTTTTTTATATCTTTTTCTAAGCCAATTTTGCATATTTATGTTTGATAATATAAACAGTTAATTTAAAGATAACATTATGCAGTTCAACAACCATTGTCAAATTCCTATGATTTTGTTTAGTGAAATTCCGTACTGCTTCTAATTTTTTTCTTGTTTTACCATTTTGTATTCTCTTTAAAAAATGAAAAATAAAATAAAATATCATGAAAGACAGAGAGAGAGAGAGAGAGAGAGAGAGAGAGAGAGAGAGAGAGAGA
>NW_004524671.1:450622-456681 GCF_000260255.1 Octodon degus | reverse complement strand
AGAGAGAGAGAGAGAGAGAGAGAGAATGAACGAACTAAAGAACGAACGAACGAACGAACGAATGAAAGAGCTTACATTGGGGCTAGGAGACCCAGAAGAGCTTGAAGCTTAAAGGTATGGTTGCTAAAAAGATTAGCACCATTATAAGACTCAAAGACTTCACAAGGGACAGGAAGAAAAATGCTTTGAAGGCATCTGAGAAATCAGTAGCAGGACAACCAACCAACACACACACACACACACACACACACACACACACACACACACCCCACACTCTCACCAATCACTTTGGAATCCTTCAACCTAAAGGAGCTTTCGTAAATGCTTACAAGCCCCATAAGGAAAGGCTGAGACAGTGTGTTCAGTTCTTAGGTCAGAGATAATGTGTGATTGATTGCAGTGAAGCTGTGCTTTTGAGAAAACATTATACTGGTGAAACTATATCAAGAGTTTGAAGGAAATACTTTAGTAATATTATATTTTAGACATGTGATCTAGTTCTCATTTAGATGCATATATATTTTCACAGTACAATAATTATTAATTTTATGTTTTTATTAATATTTATATTTTCTCTATATTCTTTTTAGCTTTTATTGAAATATTTATTTTACTTATTTTTTATGTATTTTAGTACAGCGTCTACAGGGTCTCACTACACAGATTGGATTCATAGTGATCCTCCTGTTTTCAGCCTCCCAAGCGCTGGGATTACAAGTGCCTGACACCACACCCAGTCTCAATCTCTGGGGCCTGTACTCTGCCTAAACAAGCACTTTACTCCAGTGAGCTATCTGGTTAGCCCTTGAAACATTTATTTTTAAAGAATTACTTGATTGATTTTGCCAAAATGTTCATTATAAAAATGGCAAAGCTATAGAAAAAGTTAAAAAAAGGTCAAAATTCTACATGCAGAAATAACCATCATGACATTTACTACACCTAATTCTAGACATACTGGCATTGTGTTTTAGTGGAAAAGGCAGATAAAATGAACTTGAGGTAATTGCTGAACTTTAAACCACTCTTTAAGAAAACTCAGAGTTTCCTACAGTGTCACTAAAGTTTTTCACAGCTTTTATTATAGACAACTAAGTTAGATAGAAATATTATAGACAGTCAGACAGGGCTGGACCCACAAAGGAGTCACTGCACAAGATGAGAACACTTTACAGCTGTAGGTGGAGGCGCATTTATTGAACTGACCTTAAGACAAGGATGGAATGACTATACCAACATATTTCCACCAAGGATAAGCCATAATGATCCGTATTGTAGGTAGATGTCAGTCACCTTGGTGGGGACCATTACCTTGACTCACCCCTTCCAAGAAAGGTCCTTGTTGTTTTCAGTTACACTTGCTATGTGACTTGCTTCCCATTGGATCAATACTACTTAAGTTACTATACTTGTAGTATATCCAATCTTATTGGTTGATATAGTTTTGTCCTACCTTTTACCCATCTTATGATTTTATACTCATGTTGTGATTTTGCTCTATAAAACTTCCTTTGAGAAGTGGGCTCATGGTCACTCATTTTCTAGAGCCTCCTTCTGAGTCTCTTAGACAGAAGCTATCTTTCAGTAAATATTTCCTACTCTTAACATACTTTGTTCCTTAGAATTCATTCTTCGATTTTGGGGAACACAAACTCAGAATATGAGACATCTAGCAGGTAGGGAATTATCATATTTTTCTTAAGTGATTTGGATTTTTTGGAGGACCCGTATCATCCCTATATCACTTTCATTTTGCCTTCAAAGACAAAAAAAATTAGCCTTTCTTCTGTTTCCCTCATCCATTTTTATCTTTGTGTTTTTATATTATCATTTTATTTCAAGTTATATTTGAATATTATTCTTTAACTATGTTTTCATTAACATTTTTGAATATTTTCCTGAGCATTCATATCTTCATTAATTGGATAAAGGCTTCTTGAATCAGACATACCTGAGGTTTTTCATGTTTTAATGCAGCATGGTCCAGTAGATCTTCTGCAGTAACAGTATCTGTGCCATCTAGTACAGTAGTTACTAGTCATCTGTGACTTGTCGAACACTTGAAATATGACCCGTGCAACAAAGACATTGAATTTTTAAATTCCAGTAAATTATAGATTAAAATGTAGCTAATGGCTATCAAATTGGCCAACAGCTCTGTCTCCAATATTCTTTAGTGTCTCTTTATAACTTGTGTATCTTTATAATCTTGTCTTGGGTCAAAGTTTATACTAGAAATTTGAAAGTGTTGAACGCTGCTTTGAAAAATGCTGAGACTGCTACGAAAAATTCTGGAACTTTCTTCTCTATTTTACAAGTTGAAGATCCTGGGGTTGGTAGGGAGAGGAAGTTATTTAGCTGTTGTAACAGGTGGGCTAGATGATACTTTGCTTTTTACATGGATCAGTCAGTCCTAGTAACAGGGCTGCGCATCCACAAGGAGAGCCCACAGGTAGATGCAAGTGCTTCGCAAAGTGGTTACTTTTTGCCATTTCACAAGGGAAATTCAGAAAGATTAAATAATTTATCTGTTATGTAAACAGTAAACAACAAACATAGGAGTTGGTTTGAGCTCATTACTTTTTCTACCACCCCATCCTGTTAAAATTTTTTGCAGCAACTCTTTTCCTAAAAAATGAAATCTTTTTTGAAAAATGAATTTGGAATAGGGTCTCACTATGCAGCTTAGACTCGTAGTCATTCTCCTGTTTGCAGCCTCCACAGTGCTGGGATCACAGGTGTGCATCACCTTGCCCAGTCTCGCTGGCGGCTCAGCTCACTCGGTTCTGGGGCCGGCATGTGGTACCGGGGATTGAACCCAGGTCCTTGTACTTGCCTAGGCAGGTGCTTAGACCACTGAGCTATCTCTGTCACCCCTAAAGTATAAAATCTTGCTTAGAATTCTAAAGCATAATTCTAAAAACTTGTTCTTAATTCTATAAATATATATTTAAATGTTAAACTTAGAGTACAAGAATCTGAATAACTATTACAAAGACAACGATATGCCAGTGTATTCATTATTGTAACTGTCCTACTAACCTGTTTTGAAACTGTCTCATTGCTATTTCTTTCTCTTTAGAATTAATAAAAAAATAAAAAAACTAAAAATAAAATTCATAAATAAGAAAATATGTCAAATTTAAAACATTATTAATAAAGTAATCCACAAGAATAATGTAGCTGTTTTAATGAACACTAAACTTGAAGCTAGATGTTGTAACTCATAGCTCGTTCTTGATGTCACTCAGCACGCAACTTGTTTCTATCTGGTTCAGCTTGCTGTGACATGGAACTTGTGAAGCAGATAGTTGTAATGTTCACTTTTTTTTTTTTTAATAGTGTGAGTTCAGTTGAAGACATTTCTCAATAAAGCTGATCTAGAAACTTAAAGGAGGGAGGCATAATAGAAAATGTTTCATTTAAATTTGACTTATAACTACCTCCAATAAGTGCTCACCTTTATTAGTGTCAGTAGAACCCCTACTAACAACCCTTAAAGTACGTAAAGTGTGGTGCATATCAGTTCTTCAGTTATCGTTGAGTAAATACATACCTTTTTTTCCCTGTATTTTAGGGAAGGGTCTACAGGGTGTTCAGGGTCTGACTACTAGATCGGACTCATTGGGATCTGCCTGTTTTGTAGCCTCCCAAGAGGTGGGATTACAGGTGCGCACCACTAAGCCCAGTCTCAATTGCTGTCTCGGGGCAGCGCCAACACAGTGAGTAAGTAAATATTAACCTATGTTAACTACTTGAGGCAAAAGGATACATGTATGTCTTTCTTTTCTTTTTCTTTTTTCTTTTCAGAACCTGGGATTGAACTCAGGCCCTTGTGCTTGCCAGGGACCCACTTATTCCACTGAGCCATCTCCCGGGCCCCATGTGAGTGTTTCTTACTGCAGGATTGAGCAGAATATCCTTTGATGCCTTAACATTTACAAGAAAGCTTTCTACATTTATAAGATACATGTATAATATGATGCATTTATGAGAAATTCATAAATATATAAATCAAATACAGAAGTGCTTTCTTCTGATCTGTGTAAAAAATTAAAATGGATAAATATGATAATAGTAAAATTTTGATGATCATCAGTGTCATATGCTCTGGTATTTATATGTTAAAACCTATATTTTATTTTTCTAAACAGTTTAATATATTAAAATATACTTGAAAATCTATTTAAATCAAGTAAGTCCATAAAATTATACTAAATACAGCTTGATTTTGGAGCCTATTAAGCCTCATAGAACTTGATATGTAGTGGCAAATATTTAGGTTTGTGTCATGTCCATCAAAAAAAACATGGCCTCAAGCTATCAAGATTTTGCTTCTAAATTCATTATTTTATGTTCTTTCTTTGGTGGCTCAGAGTAAAAGAAGAGCTCACTTGGACCTGTTTGCTCTGCCATTTGAATTTTAGAGAGAATCACTGTTTGTGATTATACATCTTGTAGATCTTCCTTGCCTCCCTCCTTTCTTCCTCTTTTCCTCCTTCCCTCCCTCCTCCTTCCCTCTCTGTCTCTGTCTCTGTCTCCTCTGTACGTATGTATGTGTGTGACTGAATGTGTTGTAAATTACGAGAATCAGTGACCCAGTAACTGTTGTGGGCTGATTATGTTGCATTTACACCCAAATCCTGTGTAAAGATCTTTGCTAGTCAGCTTGTATTTGGGATAGGTATCAAATTTTTTTTTCACGAATATAGATCAACTTCAGGCAGCTCTGAATAGGCATCCCAGAAATGAACAATCCTCTTCTCCAGCTTTCTCCTCAGTTGAAATTCTAAGCTTCTGTGATTTCTTACTCCATTTCTAGTCTGTAACCACTTTTTGTTTCCTTAATAAAACAGAAAGAAGTCATGCATGCAGAGTGAACAGGGATCAGACCTGGGTGGACAGTAAATTCTGCAGTGTGCAGAACACAAATCACACACTCTGATTTCATATGTGCAGTAATAGGCTTGCTCTGTTATGTGAGGAACAGTTTATACATTGGTCTAGATCTTTGTCAAAATACCAAATAGAAAGAGTAATTTTAAAGTTGGAACACCAAAGAACTTAATATCCTTAATGGTGTCTCCTTCATGCAATTTGGGATGGAGAATAGATTTGTTCTTTGAGTAAATGAAGATAAAGATCTTGGAAGGCCTGCAGTCCCCAAACCTACAGGTCACATTAGTGCCAGCTCACTGTTCAATGACTAAGTCCTCACTATTTGGCTGGTTGTACTTGATCTGAGCAAGTCAAAGCTCACTAGAGACAGGCCAGATGCCTACACAGCTGACAGAATTGTGTAGGACCAAGCACTTGAAACTTTAGTACAGGGTACGAAGAGTAGGGCTAAATTTTCCCAATATGATTTTTCCCCACTTCTTTTAAACTTCTAAGGGCCTACTGCTGCAATTACTCTTGCTTCTATAATTATCAGCAAACATTTATGCACATGATTATTTTATTCCTCATAAACCTCATTAAGATTCTATTATTGAACCCACTTTATGGCTAAGTAAATGAACCTAAGAAGTACACAGCTTCTCTGTGACTGTTTTTGGGGTGTAACATGGTAATATCAAAGTTCGTTATGCTTCAAATCAGAAAACATTCTCAAGAGAACAAAAAGCCCCGCCCCTGGCAAAAAACCCCAAAACAACAACAACAACAACAACAACAAAGCCACACATTAGGGAAAAATATTTGCAGAAGATATCTCTGGTAAAAGACTGTTTCTTAAAATACA
This sequence comes from Octodon degus, assembly GCF_000260255.1. Classification (NCBI taxonomy): domain Eukaryota; kingdom Metazoa; phylum Chordata; class Mammalia; order Rodentia; family Octodontidae; genus Octodon; species Octodon degus. The sequence continues at coordinate 450,938 of NW_004524671.1, read as the reverse complement.
CAGAGAACTTTTAAAACTCTATAATAAGTATAGTAATAACCTGATTAAAAATGAACAAAAGATCTGAAGTGATACTTTAGCAAAAAAGATATACAGATGGTAGAGAAGCATATGAAAGATGTCGTGCATCAGATGTCATTGGAGAATTGAAAATTAAATCACCAATAATAGCTAAAAGCTGTCAAGGATATGCAGAGCAACAGCAATTCTCAATCATATCTGATGAGAATACAACATAATCCAGCAACTTTGGGAGATAAACTGGCAGTTCCCCTTTAAATTTCTCTTTTTTCCTATTTTCTATTTTATTTTCCTC
>NW_004524671.1:436885-450522 GCF_000260255.1 Octodon degus | reverse complement strand
ATATAAATTAATTAATTATACCTCCTCTCCTCCCTTCAGTCCCCACATCCCAGATCCTCTCCCTGACTCCACAGTCTATCTCTCTGCTTTTCAACATTGATTTTTATTTTGCTCTTTAAATTATTATACTTTGTGTTTTTCATGAAGGAGAAACCATGTGATGTATCAGATGCATCCGGTGTTCTAAAAGTGACTCACATTTATCCTTCTTTCTAGCTGAGTAGTAACCCATTGTGTATGTATACCACATTTTCAGCATCCATTTATCTGTTTATAGGCATGTGGGCTCTGTGCAAGATTTAGCTGTTATGAACTGAGCCATTATAAGCATGGTTATGCACACATCACTATAATCTGATGTCTTTACCTTTTAGGAAGACATCCAGAGGAGGTATGACTGGGTCAAATGGTATCTCTAAGCTTAGTTTTCTGAAGAATCTCCTTATCCATTACCAGAGTGGTTGTACCAGTTTATGTTCCCATCAACTATGTAGAAGGGTTCCACTTCCCTGGGCAACCTTGCCATCATTTGTTACTATTTGACTTCTTAAGGATAGCCAGGCCTTCTAGAAGGGAATCTGAGTTTTATTTTAATTTGCATTTCTCTAAAAGCAAGATATCTTGATTTTTTATGTATTTATTCACCATTTGTGCTTCTTCTGAGAAGTGTCTTTTTATCCAGTTTGGCCTGTTTTGATTGGGTCATTTATTTTGGGGGCTCTACTTTCTGTTTAGTATTTTTATGTATTCTAGACATTATCTCTCTGTCCAAGGAATAGCAGGAAAAATGTTTTTTTTTTTTTTTTTTTTTTTTTTTTTTTCCATTCTGAAATTTAAACAGCACCTCTGGTGTAGTACTATCATGCAAGATTCCCATTCTGAAATTTGTCTCTTCTCTCTGCTGGGTATTTCCCTTGGTATGCTAAGGCTTTGAAATTTGATATGATCCCATGTGTTGATTATTGATATTATTTCTTATGCCATTGGGGTTCTGATCAAAATGCCCTTTCCTCCAGATAGGTATTCAGGAGTTTTATCTATTTTATCTTTTAGTATTTTAAGCATTTCTGTTTTGACATTTAGATCTTTGACCCATTTTGGTTTTAGTTTAGTACATGGTGACAGATAGGGGCTTAGAGTCAATCTACTGTATGTGGATCCCCAGCACCATCTGTTAAAGAGCTGTCTCTTCTATAACTTGTATTTTTGGCCACTCTGTTGAAGATCTGTGGTGCTTGGGGATTTTTCTGCATCATCAGTTCTATTCCATTGATAAACATGTTTATTTTTAACAAGTTTAAATATTATGTGGTTTTTCTTGTATGAGGAACCCGAAGTATAAATAAATCAAAGGAAACAAAAGATAATAAGAGACACAAGATAGATCCTTTCTAAATGATAAGAGAAGCTAGAGATGGAGGGGGAGGATGATGGGAAGGGGAAGAAAAAAGATTGACATGTGCTATGTACACATACTCCTCCCCACAAAGATTATAATCATTGTACACTACAAATACGCACTGATAAAAGTAGAAATTTTAGAAAGGAAAAGGAAAAATTATAGATCTCCAAAACAAAACAAAAATTGTTTTTTTTTTGGTGCAAATATCGTGATTTTTAATTAGTTACTATAGCTTTATAATCAACTAGAGATCTGAGATTATGATGCCTCCTGCTTTGCTTTTCTGGTCCAGGATTGCTTTGCCATTCTGGGTCTTTTCTGGCTCCACATAAATTTTGACATTGTTTTTTCTAGTTCTGTGAAGACTGATGTTAGTATTTTGATTGGGCTTGTGTTAAATCTATGTATCATTTTTGATAATGTGGCTATTTTTATAATACTGGTTCTTCCTATCCACCCACTATCAGGGGTATCTGTCCATTTTCTGATATCTTCTTCAATGTCTTTTTTTCAATGTGCTGTAGTTTTCATTGTAGACATCTTCTGTTTCCTCGGGTAGGATAAATCCTATGTATGTAAGTTTTTTAAGCTGCTGTGAATGTTTTCCTGATTCTGTCTCCTTTGTTGTTATGCACAAGAACATTATTACCCTTGTGTATTGATTTTGTGAATTTGTTTATTATTATTATAGGAAACTTGGTAGAGTTAGTAAGGTCTTCAATGTAAGGGATCCTGTCATCTGTGAATAAGGTTTATTTGACTTCATTCTTTTCTTTTCTTTCCCATTCATTTCATTCTAATGCTGGATTGCTCTGGTTAAACTTTTGAGTAGTATATTGAACAGGAATGGTGAGTGTAGATACCTTTGTCTTCTTCCTGATTTTAAACAATATGCTTTCAATTTCCCCCCATTTTCTATGATACTGGGAATGGCTTTGTCATAAATAGCTTTTATTTGTTTGAAATGAGATCTTCTATTGCTATTTTCTTCAAAGTTTTTATCATGCATGGATGACAGATTTTGACGAAGAACTTTTCCGTGTCCACTGAGATGATGATGTGATTTTCATCATTGCATTTATTGATTATGTATGATAGTTCATCCTTGCATCCCTGAGATGAAGCCAACGTAGCATAATGTTATGAAATTTTTAATGGTTTGCTGCATTCTGTTCGTAGCATGTTGTTGAGGAGTTTTGCATCTATAGTCATCAGCGAGGTTGGCCTATGACTTTGTTACTATTGTTGTTGCTGTTAAGTTCTTGTCTGGTTTTGGTATCAAGGTAATACTAGCTTCCATGTGTGCATTGGGCAGTTTTCCTTTCCCCTCAGTGTCATGAAAGAGTCTGAGGAGCACTGAGGTAGATCTTCTCTTAGGCTCCTACAGGGTTCTACAATACATCCATTGCATCCTCACCTCATTGTTTAGTAGGTTTTTATTAGTTTATTGATGAACTGGTTTTTGTCTATTCAGACTTTGAATGATAAGGTTGTGTCTGTTAGATTCATCAGTTACGACAAGCCTTATGACTGCGTGTTCATCAATGTGCCTTATGATTCTGGATGTTCATCAAAGAGAAGGTTATGCTCATTTAGTGAAAGGATAGTAACTTGCTAAATTTCTGATCAGCTTTTACAGTGAGGCCAAAACTGCTTTAAAAAAATAGTTTACTACAAAAATACAATTTGCCCTTCTGTCAAAATTTGAGATTAGTGCTTCAAGTAACTTGCCCTAGAAGTAGAGCAGGTTTTCTTTGAATCTACTTGTGTGTGTGTGTGTGTGTGTGTGTGTGTGTGTGTGTGTAACATTGTATTTAGTAGACTATATGTATATGTGAATCTGATAATGATTCCACTTTTAATACCGATCCAACTTTGGATGACCATCAGGAGAAACTATGGGAAGAAACCTTCATCCAAGAGGAAAAAAAGGTTCTGTGCTTTTAAAATTTTTAAAAAGCTATTATCTTTTAGTTTAGAAACCCTCACTTACTTAATGACTTCTTTCCTCCTGCAGCTGAGGGTGGGCACATTATTATGAGGTCATGCTGACTTTCTACAGGGCATATATTATAGGCAGGCCCCACTGAGTTTATTATTAATCCTGTATATAATAGGGAAAGAGCCCTGAAACCTCTGCAAACCCATGACCCTTTGTTTCCTGTTTGCATTACTGTTTATTTCAGTGTGTTGTTGCCTGACCCACTCTAAATGCCAAGTGCACAGCCTCTTGTTTGAATTTAACAATGCAGCCATAAATCGCGTGTCCATTTCTAAATAAAATAAAACGTGGGATTTGATGGTGCTCGAGAGAGCACATTGTCTGAAACTCTTGGATCTCATTCTCAGCACAGATGTGCCAAAGCTGTTTGGCAAAGCCCAAGCTGAACTGGATGGAGGCTGTTCACAGCTCTCTGTGGTGGGGGCTGGGCACTTGGCTGAGATCACTGGCCAGCATTAGGAAATAGCAGTTGCCTGAGCCTGCCTGTGTTTCTTGATGTGCTGTGCTCGTGTTGTGCGGCATAACTGTGAGAGGGGGTTTGAGCTAGGCAGAAGTATTACTGCTTCAGGAAAAAGTTAGAAATCATATTCAGAAGGTACATAGGAAGCAGACCCAGCCTTCTCACAGAGACTGTGGGAAGAGAAAGCAAATTGCATTTCTCATTGAATTCTTCCAAGCTTACTTAGTTTGGAAATGTGTGCAGGTTCTGGAGTATTGAACTCCACAGCAGACACAGCGTTTGTTTCTCTGCCTGTGGTTTTTCCTTAAAGCAGTGTGCACAGTGTACTGTGAACTAGTGCTGACCTGTCATTGCACAAGAATGGTGTGGGCCTGGGCTGAGAGGAGGGAAGTGCAGGAGCCTGTGGCGGGCTGGGAGAGTCTGCCTGTTCTGCCCTTGACATGTGTCCTGAACTAATGAGAAGTACTTGGTTACGAAGCCTTTGAGGTTCCCTTTGTGCATTTGGAAAGGAAGAAGGTGGAGTCAGCCCCTGGCCACCATCACCCCAGTTTTTCTCACTTCCTGTTCTAGGCTCTCTGAAAACAGATTAGCATGCCAGGCCGCAGCCTCAAATGGCCCCCTTTGAACAGCCCTCCTAGTTTGGTCTGTCAGCCTCCTATGGGACCATGAGGTGGGTTGCTCTCTCCCTCTGCACTGCACAAAGGCAAGCAGACCACACCAGAATCCTGACTCTCCACCCCTACGTGGGCTAGTGTTTGATAGTTTAAAAAATACATTTGCTTATGGGACCCTTCCACCAATCCTCTGGTGTGGGAGATGTTACTGCCAGAGTTTATAGATCTGTGTCAGAAAAAGTTTCTGCCTAGACTACACAGTCATGATTGGGTGTCAGTGTATTTTAGGTGTCGAAGAGCCATTGCTTTGAGTGCTTTGCCGTTTATTCTTTCTGATGTTGGACATTATTTTACCTCAGCTTCTGCATTTGCAGAAAGGAGATCATAATATCCAAAAAAATGTTGTAATAGTAAGTTCCTGACCTACAAATGAGTTTATTCCAGGAGACTGTCTGTAAGTGAGGTCATTTGCAGTCCAACAAAATGAACCTCATCCAGGAACCTGTAAAGTTTCACAACTGGAATGTTCATACATCAGGGACTTACTGTAATGTGCACAAGGAGGCAAAGGCATGTTTTATGTAATGTAGAAAAATGATGTGAGCACTGCCAACCATGGAGTAAATTCTTAAAAATGATAGCTAGAATTATTACCGTGTCATCGGGCCACTGATTCTATACCTACAATCTATTATATCTTGCATCTATTGATAGTAGTGATGTTTTTATGATCTCAATTACATTAATGTTTGGAGATTAATGTTACTAAAAAGTAGGTCCTGTGTGTTTCAGGAACTCCTGGGAGTACTGCATTAACTTCCTGCAAGGAGTGAAAACGGACCATGTCAGCCTAAATCAATAAGAACCCTCCCTTCCACATTTCCCAAGAAAGCAAAAATAAAAACCAGCTGACCTTCTGATTTGTAAAGAAGTTATTCTGATAAAAATAAAACAATTTATTTTAGATGCTTTTGGAAAAGTTGTGTAAATAAGGAAGAAATTATCAAAATACATGGTTCAGTTCCTTGTGAACACAATTCACCTAGAGTAATTTGTTTCATTTGTGAGGAATCGTGGTTCTTGTTGGTCAAAGTTATTAACAGTCATAGGTACAATTTGATATCTAGAGACTGTGTGTGTCAACCTTTCATATTAGGCTTGAGGGATTGAGGGGAAGTGGGAAGACACTAGATGGCTACGTTGGCAGTGGCTTTTAAAGGCTTCTTCCAGACTGCAAACAAAAAGCCACAGAGTATGTGTGTGGAGCTTGGGCCCAGGCTTGGAAACCTGGCTCCAGCTTCTTATTGACAGTGTAACTGTGGATGAGCCCACTCAGCTCCCTCCAGTCAGTTTTATAGCCTGGCCCACAGAAGGGGGCCACTACTGTGAGGAGGATTTTTATTTCCTGAAGTCTGTGACCATAGAACGTCTCCTCAGAGATGTTACATCAGTTTGTTTTTGTCATAAAATATGCTGCATGAAAACCATGTCACAACAGGTGGCTCAAACTACAAGGACTTTTTCCTGAGGTACACAGTTCCATTGTAGGCTGTCTCTGAGAAGCTCAATTTGGCTGGGTGGCTCTGTTGGTCTGGCTGTACTCAGGTACCTAACAGCCTGTTGAGAACTGCCTAATGTCAGCTGGACTCAGCGTGTACAGTTAGATTTGACTTCTCAATTTTTTACCCTCTTGCTGGAGCCATTGGGTCAGCAATGGCGTGAAACAGCAGAGGCACAAGGGAAAGGGCCATTCACACAGGGGCTTTGTAAGACTTTGGTCACAATGCACTTACTAACATTCCTTTGGTTAGTAAGTCATAGGCTCAAAGCCAAAGCCAAAACCAAAGGGCAGTGAAATGCCACACTTTTTAGTAGGAGGAATTGCTAAATTATGTGGGAAAGCAGGCAGGTGGATACAGAAAGGGCTGAAGAATTTGGCCACTGATGCAACCTGCTAGGTCCCATCCTTCCCTTGGATATGTGGAACTACATTTTGTCTCTCACCCACGTTTGTGCTCATTGATCTCAGGAAGAGATTTCTTCACCTGAAACTCGCTTCCTAGGGAATAGAAATGTGCTGGGCTGCTTAGAGCAGATGTTCATCAGAGGGTTGGCAGAATCAGCAGTACCTGAGAACTTGTTGGAACAAATACTTGGGCCCTGTCTCAGACTTATTAAATTAGAAACTCCAGGAGTAGGGCCCAGGAATCTGTATTGTGATTCCTATACAGATTCCAAGAGATTAATGTTTACTAAAGTTTGGAAATTGTCTTATTCATTACCTGAACCTGTTGTCAGGGCTTCAGGAAGATGTTAATACCCCAGAGTAACAAACTTCTTAGGCCAGGCTGTGTGAGAAACAGCAGAGTAGATGACAGTGTGCACTGGTGCATGGAAGCCTCTTGTCAAGGGTGGAGAATGGGAATAGAAAGTCCCAGGCCTCTGAAAATCTTAATGCTTTAGGTCTGCTGTGCATATGTATGTTAGTAAATGACATGTTTGTATTACCTCATCAATAACATAAATCACTTAACTTCACTGCTAGAAGTAAAGAGAAAAAAGAGTGCTTCCCAATATGTCTAAGAGAGTGGAAGTCATATTTATGTCATTGCAAATCACTGGAGAAACGTAATAGTGTCCTTACCCTTTGCCAGAGAAATATGTACCTGAAGATATGTCAGTCTTTTTAGTTTTATGCATAAGATGAGTTATACCATAGTTTCCCACATAGGAATTAATATAATTATGATTTTATTGAAAATATAAAACATATAAGTGGGGCAATCTGATATAATTTCACAACACCTAAAAGGAGATATTGGCTCCTCATTTTCATTTCATTTTGAGATAGCAAAACTGAATTTGTAAAGTTTAGTCAGCAAGTAATATCCCTAAGATGAAAACATCTAGAGTGTCATAACTCAGCACAACTATATGCTAACTGTGTGTCACAGCAGATAAACAACAGAAAATAAAGGCAAAGGATAATTGCCTACAGGATAGAGGAAGATATCATCCTGCCAATTGCTTCTTAGAACTGTATGCATCATGTCTTGTATTTGTGATGCAGCACAGGGAGTCATTGCTAACAATGAATAGCATTATTGGGAGACCGCAGGTTAAGTGCTAAAGAAATTTGAGTTCTGACACACCAGGCATACACATAACATGAAAAATGTATGATGCATCACTATGGCTGATTATGCCTGTGGCAGTTAAGATACCAGCACTGACTGAGAGGCTCATCTGTTCATTTGATTGTGTCTTATGACTTAAATCTCTTTAACAGGTAGAGAGGGTAGTGGGTGAAAAAAAGCTAGTTTACTTTGATTGATGGTACAAACAAGGGGTTCTGCTTTGCTTCTCATGTAAATGTGAGAAATAAGCTTCTCTGAGTTCGCATTTACTTTATTATCAGAGATAATAAATAGGTGAATTCTAAGAAAGGAGAAGTGATGTGAAAGCCTGGAAGGTTGCTGTGTGAGTACATAGCTCAGTCGGCTAGAGACACCTTTGCCAGCGTGGCTGCCACTGTTTGCTAGACAGCTTCTTAATGCAAGAAATCACTGGAGAAACGTAATAGTGTCCTTACCCTTCTTAATGCAAGAAAACTTGAGTCACACTTGCTTCTTCCCTTCTCTTATACCCATTCCATGGGACCTACCTCTTCTTTTCTCAATTTTTCTAGTGCATCTTTTTCTTATTTTTACTATTTTATTCAGCAGTAGTCTTATTCTCTCCTTTGCCCTTTGCCAAGACTGCCTAGCTGGCTGGCATGCCTCCAGGGTTGGAGGTTCTCCTTTGCAGTTGCCACTTGTGACCTTTTTACCTCTGACTCGTGAAGTCTTCTATGGGGCCCCATTTTTTATCCATGATGGCATCTAGCAAAGAGACCTGATTGGTTACAGGGAATACATCAATCTACGTGCACTCACATGAATCTTCAAAGTAAGAAGTGATTGCTATTGGAGTGAAAATGCCACCTTGCTTTGTCCAGGTGTCATGCCTGGAGGTAGCCAAGAGAAGGAGTGATCTTCATAGCATAGAACAGTGGACAGCAATATCCTTTTGGACCTCCTCAGCCGGGCTTATGAGTGACACCGTCCAATTTTTACCAAACAAGCTTTAACAAATAATTTACAAAGAAATAATAAGACAATGGCAAAGTTAGAATTTTTGTCTTCTTTTGGTACTTTATCAGTCATATTACGAGCCAGAAAGAATCATGATCTAATTATATCTGACAGAGTGATAAAAAAAAACCCATATAAGCAAAAATGAAATTATCAAGATTGTTAAGAATGAATCTCTGCTACAGAATAACAGTGAAATTGATCTTGAGATAGTAGGAGTATATGTATATAACACGCAAATTATATTAGTATGTGTAATTTTTTGTTTCCTTTATTGTTTGAGTATAACTTATAAATAGAATCATATTCTTAAGGGGCACAGTATTATGTTTTGATATGCATTGTGTTAGGAAATATTCCTGTAGTCAAGCTAATTAACATATCTATCAACTCACATACTTACAGCAACTTTAACTTCATCTGCTTAGGAGCATTTTATGATGGCCTGTCAAAACATACTCTTAAACATTATTGACATCTCCCAGAGGCAGATCAAAACAGGTGAACACCACTGTGGATGACTTCTTGATCTCTCCATACATTACTGCATTTTCAAAAGTGAAAAAATTGCCTGTGCCATATCTACTGCTTTGCAATCTGCTCTTTCACTTGACAGAGTATAGTGGGTACCTTTTCTCCTTAATAAATTCATGCCTCCTGTGTCTGTGCTTTTTTAAACTGATGAGATATACAATGACAACCTGGCTCACATGATGCATTTCTTTTTTTCTTTTTTCTCTTTCTTTCCTTCTTTCTTTCTTTCTTTCTTTCTTTCTTTATTTTTATTTACTTATTTATTTATTTTTGGTGGAACCAGGGATTGAACTCAGGCCCTTGCACTTGCCAGGCAAGTGCTTATTCCACTGAGCCATCTCCCCGGCCCCCATTATGCATTTCACCCTTCTCATCATGGCGTGTTGATTCCTCATTCCTAGCTTGGGCGCTAGCCTCGGGTCCAAACTTCTCTATTGAATGTCTCTTCCTTCTTCTGCCTAGACTCTCCAGACTGACGCTAATGATCTGTGTGACTTGGACCAGTCCCTTAATCTTTCCGGATAGCTCTTGCTCTCTCTTAGGCTGTCTCCAACCCTCCCATCCACAGCTGATTTCAAACTTCTGGAGTCAAGCAATCCTCCCTCCTGCCTCAGCCCCCAAAATGATGGTGCTATGCACAGGAAACACAATGCCCAGATTCTCCCATTTCTTAAACAGAAACTTGAACATAATTTAATATTCCTCTTATAAGTTAAAGTGTTGACTTCACGTCTCATAGAATTAGGCAGTTTATTCATCCTAATTAATAGTTCCACGATGCTGCAATTTCAAGTTCCATGTCTGAATTCATACATGTTTCTTAGAACCAAGTTGTGACTTACTTCCTACTACTTCTTTTCACATGTCATCCTCTTTTAGTCCCTGAACTTTAACTTGATGACTGTAAGATGTCATTGGCTGAGGAGAGTTACTGAGAGCACACACTTTCCACTGATTACATACCTTGGTTTTAGGTTATCCACTTGGTTGGCAAGGGAGAAGGAATGCCTTGCCCAGCATTCTACAGCTTCAGCCAGTCTGCAGCAGGGACCATGACCCTCCTTGATCTCAGATTTTCCTCACGGCTGGTTGCCCTCTTCTTCCTGGCCTGTGCTTGGCACGTAAGGAATGACTCCTACAGTGTATGGTTGCCTTCTGAAAGACTGGACTTTTGATTTGGCACTAAGACTCCCAGGCAGTAATTTTTTAGTCATGTCTCCTATCTCAGAATCTGTCAGCTGTCCACTTCAGGCCAAATTTTCTGAGTGGTATGAAATTTTCAGTCTTCCTATTTTTTTTCCTACTAGTCTCCTCCAAGTTGCTTCATTTCTTGGCATCACAGAAGCTGAGAAAAGCTGGGATCCTGGAAAAAAATCATCATCAGGAAGCAGTATCACTCACATTTTCCACTGTAGGATTTCACTTGCTGTTCTTATATATGACAGTTATCAATCTTGGAGTAGAGGATTGCCCTCAAAGGTTGTTTTTGGGACTTTAACTTCATCCTTTGGCCATAGAAGGAAATAGGAGGGAAACTCAAGAACACAATTTACAAAGCCACCGATTTAAAAATGTATCCTGCGTAGTGGATATTCATAGTACAAGATGCAGACATGATATCCTGTCCAAATACTATTAGTACAAATATTTCTCTCATTGAATTAAGAGAAAGCTGTATATCTATCCTAAGTATTTTGTATATACAGATACAAAATGGTCCTTCATTTGTATCACATTTTTTGTTTAATTTTGTCAGAGATGGGTATTCCATTGCTATTTAAATATTGTAGATGTGTGAATTCAGCAACATATTCCAATATAGTCCAGTAGTCTACAACAGCAGTGGGTTATCCACAGGACTGGTAATGTCAGAAGTTGTTGACTTGAGCCTTTTACAGCTCAGCATATTAATATGGCTCAATAATATGCAATGTATTAATTAATGAAACTGTCCTAATCAGTTTTGAAAGTATCTCATTGCTATTTTTTCTCAATAAAATTAATTTTAAAAAAGGAAAAAATATATGCTGTTTTAGAGTTGCTTCCAAACAACTGCTTCAGGTGGGGATTTCTTCTGCAGTAAACATGCTTAGTGTGGAACCAGGTTTCAGACGCATGATGTGAAATAATTTATGGCTCTACCTGACCAATGCAGAGTGAAGCTGGCTATTTGGGGGTGAAATGTCCTCTTGATATATAAATCCAAAGCCTGCAATACTTTAACTAGTTGTCTTTCGGCTGGAGAGCTAGAGAAGCAGAAAGGGGACTGGCCTCATCTGCCTTCTTCCCTTGGGGAACAGGAAATGAAGCAGGCAACACCAGCTATAAGAAAGTTGGCTTTGAGAAGTGATATGCTCATTTATTCTCCTCTCTCCTTCTTTGCTTTTACTCTCTCCCCCAAAATAATTAAATGCAAAAGCTACTTGAGTGCAATGATAGGTTACAGATTTAAACCCACAAGAGTCAAGAACTATAGAACTAAAAGTCCTCAGGGGGGCATTAACTTTGCCACTTTTAGATCATTATAGTAAGCTATTCATTTAATAGCCTAATTTGTAATCACAAATACCATGGGAAATTTTGCTCTGCTAACCTCTAGCTTCAGTGTTTTTCTGACTTGGTTAGTGGTTTTAAATGTTGTAACCATTCAGAAATTTGTTTTTAGCACTTAGCTCTTCAGATCACTGATGGATGAAGTCACTTATTAGCTACATTCTTCTCAACTTTGCATCCTACCCAAAATAGTAAACTTGTCAACTAGTGTGAGCACATCTATAAGGATAAGATTAAATAACCCAATTGCACTGCTCTCATTTACTTAGCTGATTTATATGGTCCAATGAAGACTTATTTTTACCAGGAGAGTAGTAACAGGGAGACATGAGTTAACCAGTAATAAAGATTTTATTTGGTATTTGTCTCTAAATAATCACTCTAGTTGACTGAGTGCACTAAGGATTCTAATTAATGTATGCACACCTTTTGTCCTGTGAGTTGGTAGGTCCTTGTCACTTGGCTCTAGGCTAAAACATGTGTTTTACTTTATTTGGTCATGTGCTTTTCACAAATGCAGCAGGCAGAAGCTTGGAAACTTCTTGAAATTTTCTACTTGCTCTCTTGAGAACATGCTTGACCTAGCCTTCTAGATTAGTAAGAGAACCATTTCATTCCAGCTGAGGCCAAGCGAGACAAGCCAGCCTGCAGCCCACAAGCCAGCTCATTGTAACTGTGTACACATGAGCACTCCAGACCCAGATCAGCAGAACCAGTTAACTTGTGGACTTAACCCTCACAATGAGGGAGCATTGTTTTAAGATGGTCAGTTTCAGCATGTTTGGAGGACAGCTCTGCTGTGACATTAGAACAGATACACCTCCCATCTGCTGTCTAGCAGCTCATGTCATTAAGCCCTTCCCTGCTCTTCTGTAGACCCTGCTTATAAAAGCTGCAGCACCCCTTTGTACTGGTATCCTTATTTTATGCTCCATGGAGCTATTTTGATTTGGAAATGTTTAGTAGTAGGTCTACAGTCCACTTCCTGGTCCCTACTTTTGTCACCATCCCATTTGTCACTTGTGACTCGGCCAGGGGAAGCAGCAACTCTGCACGCCTTAGTGATGTTGTGAATAAGGAATTCACTTCCCCCTCTAAAAAAGTGCTGCAGGCAGAAGAGTTTCCCAGTATGTATCCGAGGGGGAGAAGGCATCTGCAAGGTGCAGCCTTCCACTTGAAGGTGCCTCTTGAGAGGCTTCATCAACAACGCACTTTACTGCCATGAAGTACCCTGTCGCTTGAGAATGAGGACGAATCATCTCCTCTCAGCCTAACTCAGAGTCCCAGAGTATCAGCGTCGTACACTAAGGATTTCATTTCTGACCACAGAGGGTTTTAATGATGTTATCATAGGCCTCACCATCTGTTCCTGAGTCTGTTTGTAGGTTGCTTCCATTTAGCAATTAATAGCCAGAGCTAAGGACCTTTGTGTATTTTTATTATTTTAAAGAGAATTTATTTTTATTTATTTATTCATTTTATGTATTTGGTACAGGGTCTCACTATGCAGCTCAGACTCGGAGAGATCATCCTGTTTTCAGCCTCCCCAGCGCTGGGATTACAGGCACACACCACGATGCCCAGTCTCGATGGCCCACTCAGCATGCCTGCAGGCAGGGCTGGGGCGGCATGTGGTGCTGGGGATCAAACTCCAGTCCCTGTGCTTGCCTAAGCGGGCGCTTTGTCTGCTGAAGTATCTCACTGGCCCTTAAAGAAAATTTAAAAGCAATAAAAATGATACAGAACTTCAAAACAAGATGATAGAAAATTAACAATGGTTGTTATATTGTGTATTGTTACCTGCAAAGTAGTTACTCAGATTGCCAGATGTAGGCATGCAAGATTGGTTAAACAATATAAGCACTAACTATTCCTTTCTATAAACTAATATAAATTGGTAGCACAATTATCTTAGCTAATATATATATATATATATATA
>NW_004524671.1:392825-436785 GCF_000260255.1 Octodon degus | reverse complement strand
TATATATATATTCCCCCCTTCCATCTTTTCTCTTTTACTTCATTTCAGTTCTTTCCTTTTGCACAGATCTTTTTCTCCCTTTCACAATATGTATTGTAGTTTTTGGATTTTATTTACTCTCGCAATTTTTCTACACTAGGGAGATAATATTACGTTTACACATGCGAGTCTGATTTATTTCACTTACGAATATCACCTCTCGTTGTGTACATTTACCTATAAAAGCCTCTAGAGCATTAATAACATAATGAGGGAACAGCCTTCATTCCAATGGCCAATTCTGATAAAATGTAATTTGAAACTGTATGATCAAGTATATTCGATTTATTTTTCTGAGCTAAAATTGGATATTACGAGAGTCAAGGGGGAAACCCACTTATACAAAGTAAACATCATCTGTAACAAGCGGTAGCATGGGTTTAGCCACTAGAACTCTATAGTCAACTAGTACATGGTAGGCATAGATTCCTCTATTAGACGGCTGACCACTCAAATGCTGGAATTTTGAAATTTTTATTAAAAAAATAGAAACACTATCTAAATGACTAGTGTGAAAGATACTTGGTCCTTTGGTTGACAGAATTTTTCAAAATGCCAGTTCTGAGTGGTCGAAGCAAAGAGGAAAGAATGTTCCACAGACCTGTTTCAACACACAGTTGTTAAAAACAGAGTTTTATGTTGGCTGATTGGCTTTCCTGCATACATTTCTATGCCAGGTTGCTAATTGCTAGGTACTTCATACTGCTTCATTGTGCATATGCCATCCTTAACAGTTGCTCTACTTGCTAAGGTGGCATGAACTCAGTGAAGAGGCCTGTATGATGGTGCTCAAAAGGGAGAGGACAGGAAGAGTGAGCCAGACCTGGGTGCAAGTCCATGCTCATCATTTATTAGCTGTGTAGCCTTGGGTAGATCTGGGTCTCAAAAATCTCCTTTGTAACACTGCTAGTGGGAACATAATAGATAACAGGGCTTGTTATAAAGACTAAGTGAAACAGTGTCTCGGTGGGGGCAGGGTTCTGAAGCAGTGTTGGCACTTGATAAATATTCCAACTCTATCTTTTTCAGGGTGTGTGTGTGTGTGTGTGTGTGTGGGCGCGCGCGCGCGCTTATGTTCAGGGTCTCACTACGCAGCTTGGACTCATAGTGATCCTCCTGGTTCCTGCCTCCCTAGAGCTGGGATTGCAGGCGTGCATCACCACATACAGAATCCATCACTGGTTCAACATGCCTGAGGAAAGGGCCAGTGAGGCATGTAATACCGGGGATCAACCCCTGGCCCCTGCGCTTACTTAAGCAAGCCCTTCAAACTCTATCTTGACTCTACTTTCCCCTCCAATTTATTTTATTTTATTCTATTTTTTTATATTACTACATATTTAGTAAAGGATCTGCAGGCTCTCACTGTACAGATGAGACTCATAGTGATCCTCCTGTTCTGAGCCTCCCAAGAGCTGGGATTACAGGCATGTGCACCACCATGCCTAGTCTCAATCGCTGTCTCAGGATGCCCTGGGGTGGGGGGCGGGGCCCCACAGCATTTCCTTCCACCTTAACATTTGGAGAAACTCCTGGTTGCCTTGGTGGAGAGGACTGGAGATATGCAATATTTTTAAGTATTCAGAATTGTTGGGGTAGCTCTCCATGAAGCCAGCTGATAGCTAATGAAGCCTGATTTCTTAGGCATTTGCCTCTTATGGCTGACTGACTCGTTAACTGAATTATTCAAAGATTTTCATAATATGTTTGAACGTTTTATATTCATTTAGTGGCTAATGATTCTTAGCCAGGCCCAGTGCCTCAGTTGAGTGAGAAAAACAGATCTGTTCAAAAGATGAAATATTTTTTAAGAAAATGACTGTTATATCCTGATGGAGACCTATAATTACTAGTTTGGGACTCATTTGAAATTGGATTATTGGCAACTGACAGCGGATCTAGACAGACAGCTGAGGAGAAAAGTTATTTATCACTATATTTTTTGAGAACACCAAAAGCCAGTGATCACACAAGTGGAGGAAGTTGTATACCTGAGCATTACAGTTTGCAAGGGAAAAGTTATGCTGGTCATTTTAAAGCCAGAAAGCAAAGTCTGAAACTGTCTTATTTGTCTAATCTACTAATGCCATTGTTTTATATTATTAAGGTTAAAGATAAGATAGATAAAGTGTCATATGAATCTATACTGTTTCTGTGATAAGCTTGTGGCCCTTGTGCTGGGGTCTGGACTAGCCATCTGTCACAGAGAGGAGCTCTTTAGAGTCCCCTGAAGTATTAGGTGCCTATAATCTGTATAAAATATTCCTGGGGCTATCTCCAGAGAGACACTTGTGCTCCTGAAAAATGACCCTATTTGAAGTAACTGCCGGGTTCACATTAAAAATACAGTGAGGGGAAATTTTTCCTGACTTGGTCTGAGTAATATTTTTCCATTTTAACAAGAAAGAATAGTGGGTTATATATGTTATCGAGATGGGAGCTGTTCCCAGTTGGATCCTAATTATTTCCTTTCCCTGATCAGAAATGTTTAAGAGATCAAAACAAAGCCTCCAAATGAAGAGAAGTTCAACTCTTAAATTTTGACCTGCCATCAAACCAAGAAGACTTTATTTCTATTGGCAGCTACTTTAGCAGGAGGAAAATTTTGGTCTGCCTATAGATGCCTACATACTTAGAGGTGGGATGGGGACAATGGGAGCACCAAGACTGAGGAGGGTAGCACTCATTCTGTTATTCAGGTACCTGCCAGCAAGACTGCCATACATGTGGACTGTTCCAAAATGGTGATTGCTCTCCCCTGTCCTGGAGCCTTTGAAGACAGTTTGTCTCTTGGGATGTTTATACAACTTAAATATTTGTGCTGTTTTCTCTGAGTGAAATTATCTGTCCAGAGCTGCTGAGCTTCTGAGATTGTTTTTCTTTCCCAAGAAATGGGGTACTGTGAGAGCCACTTCATCTCAAGGGAATGTGGAAGGAGAAACATGTGTCTCACATTAGTAGCTCCCACCCACTGGGACGTGGACTTGGAGATGAGGGGTCTAAGGCAGAAGCCAAATGCTCATTAACTTCCTAAATACTAAATATGTAATATGCCTCTCGCACAGATGTTTATTACTTCTTTGTTGCAAATGTATGTATGTGGTTATTCTGAGGAAAATACAAATTCACTTAAGGGTATTGCTGAATTCCTAAGCTTTCACTGAAAGTACACCTAGTTTGTGTAATTTTTTTTGTTTTTCACATAAAAACAGAGCCCTTGCATTTAGTGTGTGTGTGTGTGTTTGTGTGTGTGTGTGTGTGTGTGTGTGTGTATGTGGTGGGGGACCCTTACCCTCAAGTGGAAAAAGTGAGGATAACCTTGTTAGAAAAGTAATCTTTGAATCAGGAGGAAAAAGAGACTGGTGAACTGAAGCGGGAGAATGAGAGTGTTGCAGGCAGCCAAATTAGACAGAAATATTATAGGAAGTAAAAAAAAAATATTATAGGAAGTCAGACAGGGCCAGGCCCGCAGGGAGAAAGCACAAAAGACAAGCTACCTTACAACTGTGGGAGGGAGGGATGCTCCTGCTGTGAGCCAGACCTAAAGAGCAAACAAATGCTAACCTCCCTAAAGAATAGCATCCCGGACTGATCATTACCCTGAGAAAGCCAAAAAAGAATCTTTATCTGATGGCTACCAGATAAGGTCCTGTTTTATATCCATGCTCCCTTGCTATGTGACTCACTACCCCGTTTGGTCCTGGGCCTATCACTTTTACCTGAGCAATGGTGCTTGTAACCCCATTGGTTGACTGTAGTTTTGTCCTACCTCTTGTCCACCTAAGGGAGTTCCCATTCTTTCCACCTTAGCCCCACATGGTTTTACACTATGAAAGTCCCTGGAAGAGACAGCTTCTGGGGGACCAACCCACTGGGGGAGGGGCCCTCCTGTTCCTCTCTCAGACAGGAGCTTTCTTTCCTCAATAAATATATTCTGCTCATAACCTCCGTTTGTTCCTAAAATTAATTCATTCTTCAGTTTCAGAGAACAGGAGCGCGTGCAGGTCAGGTCAGGAGATCATTTTTCCCTATGTCATTTGGAGGTCACCCACCCAAGATCAGTTTTTCTCTCTGTATCAAGAGAACCAGAAACATAAAATGGAAATAATCAAGATAAGCTGGTAAACACTAAACACTATGATACTTAGGGGTTTCAGCAACAACCTCTCTTTTACCTCTGTGGGTTGCCTGGCCTTAGAGACTGTTCTGCTCCAGGTGGGGTTGTCCGGGGCTGTACACATCTGGCTTCAGTGCTTCGAGGCGCCCACCTATTTTACAGTAGGGCAAGGGCAGCAGGACTGCTAGGCTGCTGTCATGTGTTATCAGAGTCTCTTCATTTCCATGTGCTATATTGGGGTAACAAACATCTAAAATGGTAGGTTAGGCCTCCCCAAAACACAAAGGCTAGATCTTCCCAAGGTTAAGGTTTAGCACTGACACAGCACTTTCTCTTTGTATTCTATTGGTTAAGAGCAAATCCCATGTCACCCCAGATTCCCTGTGCATCAACACCATTCATTTACACATTAATACCTAAAGGCAAGGTTCCTTGACAGCCATCATTAGAGAGTAGCTATCGGATCCTGTTATGGTTATGTCCACAGAACAGTGTGGCTAGTGTGCCCACTAGACACAAAAGGCCACTCCTTCACTCTTTAGCTTACTTGTTTCTGTCACTCTTACTTTTAACAGTAGCTGCAGGTGTTTAACCATTTCTCCAAGGCATTGAGCCAATTCATATGTTCACATTCTAGCTGTCAAGGAACATGGAAAGTGATTGTTTCCTTCTTGGTGGTTTTTGTTTAGAAGTCAAGGACTTCTTTTTTGAAGATTTGGTTGACTAGAGGACCCTGTTTGCCTTGGATGAGCCTAAAAGATTACTGACCATGCCTCCTTTAACTTAGAAGAACTTTCAGTGTGGATGATCAATTATCTTGTTATCCTATGACCAACACCCACACAATGGAGGGTTCTCCAAAAGTAAACACAAGGTTCACACAAGCTCTCCAAAAAATAAAAAATGCCCACTTCTACCTCTTGGTTGTCAGCATCAATAGACATGTTTGTAGCTGGAGCTAAGAAAAGAAAACCTGGACTGATAGGGACAGTTCTGTCATGTGCATTCCTTTTTAAAGAGAGGTGTGGGCAAGGGCAGTGCTCAGTACATATTTAACCATGGGTAGAATTCCGGAAGAGCTTTACTTCTAGCATGCATTTTCCCTTGTTAGCAAAAGTTCAATCATGTCTATGAGCCTTTCTCCCCAAAATGCTGATTCTTCCTCACCCTCAGGTCTCTTTGAAGGGAGATTTTTTTTTTTAATCCTATAATGGGATTTAAAATAGCCTATAATTCATTTTATGAAAAATAGCTTCAGTATTTAATAGAAATCCCCTGTGTTGAGCACCAAAACCTTAGTCCTAGTCTAAACCTGTGTCAAATTGGATATATTATCATAGATTGTGCTTATTTCTCCATTCATAAACCAGGTCATTGAGTTCAGATCAGTGATAACATAGGCACTCCAAATTCCAAGAGATCCTCAATAGAGAGAAGGGTATATTTAAGCAGAAGGCAGTTCTTTATCCACAATCTAGACTTACAGGCTGACTAGAAAGTTAATTCCTACAGACACATTAAACTTTAAATGTGACAGATAATGGTATAGGGGAAGTATAGGCTATCACAGAAATACATTTTGGGAGACCTGCCCTATTCCAGGGTTCTGAGGTCTTTTCTTTCACCCTAGGTGAAAGGTGAAAGTCAAACCTGGGTGTGATTTTTCATGTTTAGGAACAAATTAAGTTTCGGGGCATAAGAAAGAGTAGCACAATAAGTTGATACTTCTCTCTCAGTGTCATAGTTCTCACTCTGAGGAAATAAGATTGTCTGGAGGAGTTCATTGCTGGTAAAGGAGTGCTGAGCACATGCTGCAGGAACCGATTATCTTATCTGACATGGTAATTTTCATTAACTTCTGTTTCCTTTCTTGGACCACAATGATATCTCATGATCATAGCATTTCAGTCCTGAAAAGGTCTTAGAGATCCTCATGGAACTTTATCTTGAGTCTACACGTTGAAACTATTACAAAATAAATGTTCAGATGCTTTAGATAGCTTTCATTAAGCGTGGAAGATGGCTTGGTGCCCTTCTGTCATGTCTGTGGTTGTGAAGAATGGGGTCAGATGTATAATTAAAGTTCTTCTAGAAGACTTGGTGAATTAGTTGCCAATTTTCTGAGAATTTCACAAACTAGGGAATAGACCTTTTTGGTTTTGTCCTGCTACAATTCCAATCAAATTCATTTGTTCTTGATTATTATGCTGGTGAACCTTGATGATTCTAAATATCATTTATTTGAGTACTATTGTTGCCAGATTGCCATGGTAAAATGCTTCTCCTTCTTTACAAAATAATTATTGTTTAGCTTCTGCCATGGACTTGGGTGAAGTTTGTTCAATAATTGTTTTTTAATTTTTTTTTAATTTTTAATTTTTTTTTAACATTTATTTATGGGGTGTGTGTGTGTGTGTGTGTGTGTGGCCAGCTCAGCCCACCAGGGGGCGTGGCTGGCTGGCATGTGGTGCTGGGGGATCGAACTGCGGTCCCTGTGCCTTGCCAAGCTTGTTCCAAGTAGGTGCTTTAGACCACTGAGCCATCTCTCCAGCCCCTCAATAATTGTTAATGTTAGTTTTTCCAACTGATACCTTGCCTGTGGATCTAGATACATCTGTATAAAAACCTATGACTGGTGTAAGGAGGCTCTTTCTGTGTCTCTCCTACAAATATTAAAAATAAAAAAGCAACAAAGTTTTTGATGGTTTTAATGAAACACAGACTACGTTGAGATTTCTTTACCCACCCTATCTGCATTTGGACACCCTGGATCAGCTGTGAGGAGTGTTTCCCATTTCGGTAGTAAGTAAGTGTACTGCCTGTACTGTGGACTTCCTGGGCAGAGGAAAGAAAAGTCATAATGAAATCCATCTGGGAGGGAGCTTAAAATAGTGTCCATGTGTCATTTTGTAGTTAGGAATCTGGATCTGGCTAATGGGGTGTTATCAATCAGGAGATAAAATTAAAATCCTACATTAGGAACTGCTCCTGCAGCAAAGAGTGGATTCTATAACAGCTGTTTTCTATTAGGCCCATTGTGTTCTTCAGCAGAAAATTACACAGATCAGAAATGCATGGTTAACAGTTTCCCCAAACAAGGTTGTACATAAGACTGCTGTCTTCTGAACATGTTCCAGGTTACAGTGGAAGGAGAGGAAGCTGTGAGCATAGACACAGTGTACTTTTACTTTAGGGGACAGTTTTCTGTTCCCCCTTGAGGCTCAAGATCTTCTGCAGAGAGATGTCCTGGGCTAGGGAAATGACCCTTCAAACTTGGAATGAGAAGGTATTGTCTAGCGTGTCCTAACAGTCTGCTTTTGATTGGTTCTAAAATTCAGTGAATTTTCAGAGGGAAGAAATTAGCTGGAGTTGAGACAAAGAGAGGAGAGGGGAGTGTGACGCTCAACTATCACTATGTCTGAATCCAATGAAGATGAGTTACTTGAACAGTTAAGAGACAGGCTATGTATTCGCCCACCACTGCAGCTCAGTAGATAAAATTTGGTGCATTCAAAGCCTGCTTTGTACTGATATTCCTGCCGTATGGGAAGGAGTATGCTCACACCCCTCCCCTTTTTCTTTAACAGATGACAGTAATAATAACAACTAAAATCACTCAAGTCTGCATATGAAAGGGAACTGTCTATTTTTTTTTAAAGACATTGCTCAGTGCCATCTGTTGAGGTACAATAATGTTTTGTAACAGGTTTTGGAAAGCACATTAAAAGGCTTCATCTGTGCCTGTCCTTTCCAGTTAGTCAAGATATAGTTGTATCTCCTGTCTGATGTGGATTCTTGACTCATGTAATTATTTCTAATTTATCTCTAAAATTAAGCCTCTCAAATACAATTTTAATTGGGATTTCATTAGATACTTATTATACCATGTGTCAAATGATAGTTGATTATTCTGAACAAGGAGAGAGAATTTGAAAAGATAGTGGGAGAATGATGGGTACTTCTGAAAGCTGATGGTGCTCAATAAATATGTCTTAAAATAATCAGTTGATATATAATTAATGTAAGTAATTACTGCAATTAAACTCTATTTATGGAACCCTGCTGTGTTGTTTCTCATCCCAAGCTTAAACATGATTGTTGTTCTTTTGCCCAAATAAAATTAATGTAATGAGAGGAAAAGCAAAATAAATATAGGCTTGGATAACAGAGAGGAAAATATTTTCCTTTTATTACTGTAAAATGTCATGAAGAGGAAATTTTACTTTCATAAGAAAAAGTGGTAGGAGATTTTAAAAATATCTTCTGCACCTAAGTGGATTGGGTATTTTCACCTGGATGAGGGAAAAACAGGTTGTTGCCCTGAACAACCCAACATGGAGAAACTAAAAAAGATTTTGCTACAGAGCCCTTGCCCTGTGTTGCTATTTTAATTTGTCTTCATAACCTCAGCATGTAGGGAAGTGGCTGGCCATGGTAAAATATTCTGAAAATGATATATTGTGTGATTAAGACTGGGTCAGGTGCATCTTGGGTCACAGTGAACATGGATAATTTTATAAGGGATGATGGCAAAATAAACACAAGGGGGGGGGGGAGAAACGGATTCAATTAGGTATGTTCCCTTTGTCAAACTAAGCATTTCTGATTTTGCTTCTGGGAAAGATGAGTAAAAGGCATCAGATTTACCCTTTGTCCTGACTCAGTTTGAAGGTATACTAGACAAAATATATGGACTACCATTTTGGATATTTTGGACATCAAGCAAAAGGGGCATTTTATTGAGAGATGGGAAGCAGGTGAAACAAGACATGGCTTCCCTAGCCTGTTTGCCTAAATAGTTACCAGGCTATGATGTGTGACAGGGAACACAGGTAGACCTGGGCATTTTCCCTGCAAAAAGACCAGAGTTAAGAATCTGAACAGATAGGATATCTAGAGTTGATAGGGCAACAGACCAGAAAAAAAGAGATATGCACAGAGGAACAACTTCAGAGATCTGTGGAGATTACTTATGAAACATTAGCTGAATAACGGTCAGTGAACTCTAGTAGAGATGCTTCTGAAGGGAATGTAAATACTATATGGAAGGGACTGGGGAGATAGCTCAGTGGTCTAAGTGCCTGCTCAGCAAGCTCAAGGACTCAGGTTCTATCCCTGGCACCACATGCCGGGCTGGCCCTGGAACAGCAGGTGTGCTGTGAAGTCTGAGACAGGCAGATCACTACAAGTCCGAGCTGTGTAGCAAGACCCTATACCAAGTATAAATAAATAAGTATATAAATAAATAAATAACATATAAAAGAATCAGAAGGACAAACATTAGGACAAACAAAAGAATTCTTACTCTTCCCAGCAAGAATAGAAAAGCTAATAGCATAAGGTCACTAGGTATTCAGAAAAGTCTTAATTCAGTAAGTGGCAAAATAAATTGCCTCCTGAATACTGCTTTGTTTTCATCAAAGCTTAAAAGAATGACCTAAAATAATCAATTTATTTCCACTTGGTTATGTCTTAGAACACAGTTCAAGAATATACATAGTTATATAAGAATAGCTAGCACCGAATAAAGTAAATTTACATTAAAAATTACTAGAGGTGCTAATAAATAGGAGACTATGACCCATGAATAGAAAACTGAGTTGATCGAGAAGGCTAACGTCTCTTACTGAAAAATGAGCAGTGAGACATAACCTCTTTCCCATAATAATTGTAAATCTGGATAGTATATGGGGGAAAAGCAGATATTTATGCCTCTTGAAATCACCCCAAACAAAAAACAAAGTGACAAGGATAGCATTGGGAATACGATCATGTTCCTGCTTGGAGCTATTTCTTTTCAGTCACCTTGGTTGGCAGAATAGTCCTACTGTGTGAGGCAGGCTTTGAAATCCAGTGGCTTCTCTGTAAGAAGCTTGCCACAAGAACTTTTTAACTGAAAGATGAAAAACCCACTCCCAACAGTAGTTGATAAAAGTTCTGATTTTACAAGCAAGCCCGTGAGTCAGATTAATAACTTCTCTTCTGAGTTATAGTCTCGTTTGGGACCAGTAACAGACTAATGGACTAACCAGAAGTTAAACAGAGATCCTAGGTATGAAGCAGCCATAAAGGAAACTGATAATAATTTTTACATCCCTGCTGACTTTATGGTATGGGAGACCCAGGGCAGTCCAGTGTGTCTACCTGTCTGTCCCTAGCTAAATAGGAAGTTACACATCTGTGCAGAGCAAATGCAAGAGAACCCAGCAGAGAATTAAAACCGTAGTGTAGTTCCTTTTTTTTTTTTTTTTTTTGCTAGGATAAAATGCACAACACCCAAATGTTGGAGGTGGCTAATGCTGGAATTTCATCATATGTGGGAGGACACAACAAGGCTTCAGGGCTTAAAGCAGTCAAGCTACTCCAGTGTTAAGAAAAACATCCTGCCTGGACAATTTTGTCTCTTAGTCTCTAGGCAACCTTGCTTCTCCAGAGTCTAACTTTTCAAAGGTATAAATAAATGCCACTACTATTGTTTTGTTTTTTTTTTTTTTGTATTT
This sequence comes from Octodon degus, assembly GCF_000260255.1. Taxonomy (NCBI): domain Eukaryota; kingdom Metazoa; phylum Chordata; class Mammalia; order Rodentia; family Octodontidae; genus Octodon; species Octodon degus. The sequence goes on along the minus strand of NW_004524671.1, from coordinate 426,129 downwards.
AGGACAGGGTATACAGGGTGTAAAGGGTCTCACTGCGTAGATCAGACTCATAGTGATCCTCCTGTTTTCAGCTTCCCAAATGCTGGATTACAGGCATATGACACCATGTCCAGTGTCAATCACTGTTTCAGTGCACCCTAGGGCCAGGGCCAGCATGGCAGACCCAGGGATTGAACCCTGAAACCCTGTGTCTGCCTAAGCAGGCACTTTAATCTGCTGAGCCATTTTTCCAGCCCTTGTTCTTTGATTTCTTTGCCAACAAGGTAAACAGGCTACCACCTGACCTCAGCTATTATCTCTTGTCTTTATTTTCTAAATCCTCTTACTGTTTTCTCCTGGGAACCACTGAGACATCAATGAGTCCCTATACTCAAAGGAGGAAAGTTTTATTTGACTCACAGTTTTCAGTTTATTAGCAGCTGGCTCCAAGACAGGGTATCACAGCAGAGAGGCATCACTGATCAGAAACAGTTCATGGCAGGTAGAAGGCAGAAGGCAACCAAAGCAAGCTGAAATCAACAAGCCTCTTTCTGTTCAGCTACCCACCCTTGAGGAGGATGGCACACACATCATTCATTGCATCATGAATCAATCCCAGCATCACATAATCAAGATCCAGTCACTTCTGAAAAAGCCCCACCTGTATGACCAGATGAGGCTTTAGGGGGCACCCCTAGACACAAGACATAACATGGAGTAAGGCTGAAACTCCTTTCAGAGTTTCAAAATTTTGAAGAAAACTACAGGCAGATCCAGCGCTTAACAGTGCAGGGCTTCTTGGCTCAAAGAGTGAGTAACAACTCTGATGTGTCATTGGCTTACCATCACAAGGAAGTGTGGCCACAGAGAAGCCAAGCTTGAAAAGAAAGACATAAAAATTACTGAGCAGAGACATCAGGGGCAGCATATGGCAGGGGAAACCAATTCCACAGATTTAGTGTTAAGTTTCTAAAACAAAACAGAAAACTACCAACTGTTGGAGAAAATATCAAAATCCATAATCACTATATTATCTCAGAGGTTTAGTTTTTATCAAAATAACGAAACATACACAGGAAGGGGTGTCCTATGCTTGGAAAAAAAATCAGTCAACAAACTGTGTGGGCCCAGATGTTTGACTTAGCTGAGAAATGTTTCTAAACAGTTGTAATATGCTCAAAGAACTAGAGGAAGCCAAGATCAAAAAAGTAAGGATAGCATGATGACAATGAGTTAGTAATGTCACCAGATGGGATTCAAGGAAGGGCTCTGAAGAGGAGATACAGACCTGAATTCACCCTGTCATGTAAGTTTTTGATGCGCGTCACAGAAAAAGAATTGCTAGATATATCCATGAAAGGCGTGGGTGAAGTTTTATGCAGAATTAGGAAGTTAAAAAAAATAGGGAAAGGATTCTTGCATGAGCACATGGTGGGGGGACTCACTCTGACAAAGAGATTTGGAGTGGCCTGTTCGCAGAAGCACAAGGCCAACTTTTATGCAGTAGTGGAGATGGGTCAAGGTCGTATTGAATATGACATCAGGCCTGAGAGTCTGGCTCTTGAGGGACCCTTTCGGCTTGAGGGACAGTTCAGTTTCATGAGGTGATTGATCCTCTTATGGGGTAATTGCTCCCCATGAGGAGGTGACCACATGGAGTGGTCATTGATGTTCTGCTTTTCCTACAATTTGATATGGTTGCTAAGTTTCTAGGCATCTTTTCAGGGAGTCTGGAAGTAGACTTTTTTAATATTAATTTTATTGAGAAAGAAATAGCATTGAGATAGTTTCAAAACAGGTTAGTAGGACAGTTACAATAATTAATACATTGCATATGGTTGTCTTCGTAGTAGTTAAAAACAAGCAAAAAAAATACAAGGCAACTGAATCTCCCTATAAATTGAAAATTACTTTGAAAATTACTTCAGTTACTCTTGTTTTGGTGTCTCCAGTCTTGAAGAGAGACTAGAGAAGGTAGGTAAATGTAGGGCCAATAAACGTCACAATACTCATGCCCCTGAATGATTAATGTGCCTGTGTGTAGAGTGACCAGAAGACTTAAAAATGAAGGAAGGGAGAACCAATTTTATCCTGTTTGTAGTTACTATTGAGCATCTGCAGGTCAGATTCTAGCTCTTTAATTGCCTCTAAGAAAAACACAAATCATGTAATTAATGTAAAAGTAGTTAAGGCTGCAGAAACTTGTCCCCTGTCCTCATGGTGGTCAGTATGAGAGAAAAACAAATAAAAGGATGTATAGAAAAGAATTTCTTGAAATTTTGGGAGTTGAGAAGCACAGTAATTTTTTTTTTTTAAAAAAAAGCACTATAGGATCTCAGCAGATTTGAGCAGAATCATCAATTATCTTCAACTAGCCCATTAAAAATTCACCAATCTGAAGACCAAGAGAACACAGACTGAAGCAAAATGAACAGAGCCTCAGAGGCCTGTAGGTCAACAGCTAGTTTACCAAAATACATACAGTGCAATTCCCAGAGGAAAGAGGGAACAAGAAGTAGAAATAATATTTTTAGACATAAAAACAGAAAACTTGAGAAATTGGTGAAAAAAAATCTAGACCCTAACAGTTCAACAGACCCTATATAATAAGATTTCCAAGAAGAGAGAGTAAAAAAAAAAAAGTATTTTTAGAACTGACAAATTTTCAAAAATGATTAAAAACTCAATCTATCAATCTGAGACATTCAACAAACCACAATTAGGATAAACACAAAGAGATTTACACCTAATCACATTATAGTTAAATGTGTTGAGAGACAAAAACAGGAAATCTTAAAGAGCAAAAAGGCTGATCAAGTACAATGGAACTTCAAGACTAACACCTCACTTGTCATCAGAAGTGATCAATGCCAGCAGCAGGGCAATTTGTATTCACAGTGCTGAAAGAAAAACAAAAACTCTGTTGGCCAGAAATTGCATGTCTCGGAAAGTTATTCTTTAGGAATGAAAGTGAAGAAAGGCATTCTTACATAAACAAAGACTGAATTTGTTACCAACGGAAGTTCTTTCACTGAAAGAAATGACATTAGATGGTAACTAAAATTCATCTAGTTTTTGAGACTAATAGAACTGTAGATGCTTTAGTGAGCAGGCAAATACAAAAGATTGCATAAATATTTGGCCTTAAATTCTTTAAAAGAGATTATAATACATAAAGCAATAATTATAACTGTTGGGTTTATAGCATGCATGATGTAATGTAAGAGAGACTGCAGGAAATTTTCTGTTTCACTGGAATGAAGGTAACAATTTGGAAGTAGGTTGTCATCAGTTGAGATGCATATTATGACCCTAGATCAATCACTGAGGGTGGCTAAAATGATGTAGTAGAAAAAATAAACTGATAACTCCTTTACAAAATAGGGCTAAACAGGGACTAGTTTTGCCCTACCCTGAAACCAACAAAAGCACTCATACAAAATATCTGAAAGGTGGTTTTTTTTTTTTTTTTTTTTTTTGTATTTTTTGTATTTTTAGGACAGGGTCTACAGGGCCTACAAGGCCTCACTGCTTAGATCGGATTCATAGTGGTCCTCCTGCTTACAGCCTCCCAAGTGCTGGGATTACAGGCATGCATGCCACCACACCCAGTCTTAATCATCATCTCAGGGCACCCTGGAGGCGGGCCCGAGGATTGAACTCCTGGCCCCTGCACCTGCCTAAGCAGCTGCTTTAATCCGCTGAGCTATTGGCTGGCCGGCCATGAAAGCTTTTAAAAGATGGTGGGCAGTGGAAAATGCAAGTGAGGAAATTATAACAGGTTATGAAAAACTTTTGAGGGAAGGTAGAATGTTCATTATTTTGATTGTGTGATGATTACATAAATGTATCAAACTATATGCTTTAACTTATTTATAACAAAGATTGCAATTTTAAAATTTTTGCATAAAATTCATATAGTTACTTTAAAAAGTTCAAGAAACAAGAATTTGAAGAGAAAAACTTTTATTATGTTCTATGTTATGGGTATTCTGTAAATGGAATACTAGAATTTTATAGATTAGATATTTGCAGTATATGTAATAACAGATGAATAAATTATTAAAATCAGTAATCTGCAAATTTAAAGCATACACATGTATCTAACATAAAAAACTTTGGAAACTGAAGTTATAAAAGTATTTCATGCTAATTTTGAATTCTTTGGAACACTATTCTATAATTTGGAAAAATATTTGAAAAATGCATAGTCTGAAAGATGTAAGAAAGCAGATGCAGTTTAATTCATGTTTTTTTTTTTTTTTTTTTTGTGGAGCTGATGATTGAACTCAGGCCCTTGAGCTTGCTAGGCAAGCACTTATGCAACTGAGCTATCTCCCCAACCCCATAATTCATGGTAAGTTTAAACTGTAAGAATACGTTGAAAAATAATATGAAATAGAATTTGAAAAAAAAATACTATATCGCACCTCCAATGGATTTTTAAAAATATTATATATATTTTTTCACAACAGAATATGCTGAATATATACTGAGTATGCAGGATATATACCGAGGGTCGACCAGATAGCTCAGCAGACTAAAGTGCCTGCTTAGGCAGGCTCAGGGACCAGGTTGGATCCCCAGCATGCTGTGCCGGCCCTGCCCCTCAGGGCATGCTGAGACAGAGACTCAGACTGCGTGTGGTGCCATGCTCCTGTAATTCTAGAACTTGGGAGGCTGAAAACAGGAGGATTACTACGAGTCCAATCTGTGTAGTGAGACCCTGTAAACCGTGTACTAAATACATTTTCTAAAAAAAGAAGAAGAACATACTGAAAGAAGACAGGGCTGGCCTGTATAATACATGCCAGGCAAAAGCTGTCCTGGCTACAGTAACTGAGGTTGAAGAGTAGATTAAAGATGGATTTGAAGAAAAACAATCTGCATAGCATAGTGTGTGATAGTTTTGGAGGTTAGGAAGGAGTCCAAAGATTTCTGAGATTTCATTCTCACATAACTTGGGTAAGTGCTCTGTCATGAAATGAGATGGAGATTTAGTAGAGGCATAGGAGGACAGAGAGAATACTTTTTAAAAATTTATTTATTTATTTGATAGAGGGTCTCACTATATAGCTTGGACTCATAGTGATCCTCCTGTCTCAGCCTCCCCAACCCTGGGCTGGCATGGCATGCAGTACTGGGAATGAAATCGGCGTCCTTGCCCTTGCCAGGCAGGCACTTAGACCATGGCATTATGTCCCCAGCCCCAGAGTGATTTTCTTTAAAGCATAATGAGGATATTATTTTGCATTGCTTATTTGAGAATCATGTAGGCATCAGTTTCTCAGATCTCTATCACGGAGCCGTCCATTCGTTTGTAGGTGGCTTTGTGCAGAAAGGGTGTTAGGACTGGACCTCAGGATGGTTGTTACTTTGCGTAGCAACAATTGTGTCTGAGGGCGAATTGCTGGGGTGGGGGTTGGGATCAGTCAGTTGATATATTTTTATTGAGACATTCTCTCTGGCAGAAACAATGTCAGGTTCAGAACAGTGAAAAGTATGGATCATGTTGCTGCCTCCATGGACCCTGTTCTTTGGGGTGTAGAAAATGCAGAGACATCATTCTGAAAGTGAGAAGGGGATGTTTTAGCCCTTGTTTTACAGTCAACCTTAGAAATGCAGTGATTGGAGGGCGTGAGCCAAGAACAAAGAATAGAGTTGATCATGGTTTTGACTCACTGGGGCATATGATAGTTCCGATTCTCCTTTATGTAGCCTCAAACTTTGCTTCATTAAACTCAGGAAAATGCCTCGATTTCCTGTAGAAGGCCCAGTACCTGGTAAGTCTAGCTATCTGGAGCCTTTTCTTTAGAATCAAATTATGGCTTAAACACTATCACAAAATCAGGCTGTGGTTATGGAAATTATAGTGACAGTTCTTTGAAAGGCAGAATGAAGGTGAAGCTCTGTGTTTCTGTCATCAGACCTCTGTTCACATTACTGACTCAATGTTTGTTTGGTATGAATGGAATCAGAATTAAATTAACTAGAAAAAATAATTAGCTTACGAGACACCCAATTCTAATGGGGCCTTTTCCTTAAAACCTTTGCTAATTTCTTTTATTAAACATTTCTGTTCATTTATTCTAGGGGAAGAAAGGTGATGTTATTATTATTAAAAAATGTAGCACCCATTGCTCTATTAGGTAGCACTAGGAAATTTATTACACTTATTTTGCATATTTTAACTCAATCATTTAAAAAGTAAACTATTAAATTCATTTAAATAGACTTCATCTAATGTTTAAAAGTAGGCTTTCTTTAATAAGGGCTAGCTAATTATTTTAACCTATTTTGGCTTGTCTAACAATTCATATGATTAGTGAAAATCAGTCAGCTCACACTAAATGCTGAAAATAATATAGTACCTTTGAATTCATTAGTACTTTTCAATATAGTTCCTTTGAATTCATTAGTACTTTTTATAGCTACTGTGAATGTAAATGGATCTAAGTAATTAAGTTTTGTAGTAGATTTAAATACTTGAAAACCCCCAATAGAAAGAGGGTTGCATGTATGCAGAGCTTGGAGTTACTTAGATAAACTCTGAGTTGAGATCACAGAGTCAAGCCACAGCTACATAATGACCAATGTTTAAGACCACACGAGAGCTACTTTTTACACTTAAAATGACTCTATGGTTTTAAAGTAATTTTTATCATTATTATTTATCTTTTTTCCAACAAAATGGTCCATCTAAGAATATTAAAGACTGATTTAATTTTTCTCTGTCGGAAGATCACAACTATAACTTGAAGAAAATGAAGGAAATGAAAGTCATTTGTTCTTACTGAAATAAGTATTTTTAATAATACTACAAATATATTCAGGCCCAACTTTATAGTTTGGGGGTTTAATTTTATTGTCCTTACTTTTTAATTAGAGGGACTCTTCATCAATAAAAATCTACCTATAAAGAAGAGAGATGTCCTTAAAATGATTTCAGAATAGGCTATCACTTTGTCCCTGTCCCTTTGAAATTTTGGTTCACGTACACAATGCAGAAACCATTGCTTGGCATTATAAAGTTTTTCCTTTTATTTAAACCAGAATTAACACCTATGGAGGTTGGGATTTGAATCACTATTGGCAGAGAAATATCTTGGAACATGTCTGTGCCAAGTCAGGTGGCCACTTACAGCTACCCAAGGCTGTGCTTAGGACCCCACAGACGGGAGACAGTCCTCCTTAGAGTTGTTCAGTGGTGTCCAATGTCCAACTTTCATTAAGATCTACCTACTACCTCTTTCAAGATTTTTGCCTTGGATTTCTATTTAGGTTTTCTCTGCCTTTACATTCCTAGTACTTCATTAGATAATCTGATTTTAGCTTTACATGCTGTGGCCAAGGTAGTGAAAATACTATTCAGTTAACACACACACACACACACACACACACACACACACACACACACACAGGAATTTGAGATTTAGAGCAAACACTGACATTTAAAGCAGTGCTTCATTCCCATGAAATTGTTTTTTCTTTTTTTCTCTCCCTTTGTCTAAGAGTTTTATTGCCATTGAAAAGTTCAGTACTGATTTAAAATCACAATGTGTATACAGATAAAACAAGAGAAAATAAAATTTAAGAGATACAGCCCTACAAATAACCTTTTTCTTTTTGATATGCTTACATTCCTGGTGTTTAAAATCACAACTCCCCAAATCAGCGTATGACATTTCATCTTGACTATCTCTTAATACTGTTGGTTTTCACACATTTGTCTACGAATGTAATTTTAAACTAATTTTATAATTGTATAATTTAGTTGCCTACAAATCAAGATTTTTGTGTGTAAAGTGAGTGATTGTTTGTTACTAATGCATTTAGGAGAGATACAGATTCAGAGAAAAGCCCTTGAAGCCCTTGATTGTCAGTGTTAGTCGGTATTTGAATCCCATCCCCTTGCGCATTTCCAGTCAATTTTCTGAATAAATTCTTTCCATAAACTAGAACTCTAGTTGTTCCTATAATGATTGGTTTCATCTTTCATGCCATAATTTCTTATTCCTTTTCCCATCTATCTAAGGTAGTGGTTTGCCTCTTGGTTTCCTTGACTGTTGTTATTAGTTTCCCTCTTGAGATTCAGTACAAATCACACATGTGTTTCTTCTTCAACCTTCTTTAAATATAAATAGTATATCCATACTCCTTTGGTGGCTTATGACTCATTCATCATTGCGTCCAGTCAATATTAGCCTTGTTCAGCAAAACTATTCTTTTAGGCTTGCTGAGTTTATTTTTGGATTCATGCTTTTATCACCTGGGAAATTTGATTGTGACTGTGGTGGTCTGAATGAACTGCACCAAGCTTCTGGAGAGGAGAGTTTGCGGAAGCCGTGTGTGAGGGTGTGCTTCATTAAGTCTCACCGAGTGCAGCATGAGCTCCCTGATGACGTAACAAGTGCCAGCCACACCAGTTACCATCTCGGTTGTATCATTACTTTGAAGTTGACTTTCACAGAATGAAGTTGAGGGAAACTCTCAAGCCTGTACCGGATGTCCTAAGAGTATAACAGAGACACTTGAGTGAGTCAAGAGATGTTGGGGCAGGTGCCCACCATGCTAGCCCAGCCTCAGCTATGCCAGCATTTTCTTTGTTTATACTTCTCTCTGCTGAATATCCCCGTTGGGACCCAGCTGTTAGAGTGCTAGGTATGGCCCATAGACTAATCTGGGCAGGACCAAAAGGCTAGACTGGTGGAAGCTCAAGGTCATACTTTTGTAAACTCTTTTGTCTAGAATAATGATTTTTAAAATTAAGATCACCTATTTCTAATTGTCGGTCCAGGGATAGAGCTCAGCGGCTTGTGTACCTGTCTGTCAAATGCAATGCCCTGAGTTCAATCCCTGACGTGGCAAAAACAAATAAAATGCTTCTATTTCTAATTGTCTCTGAGGTGCATGTTGCTGGCCAAATGAAATCATTTTAAATTCAACATGTTGAAAATAACTCACTGTGTTCTACTCACAATCAACTTTTCTTTGATTTCCATATTTCTATCAATAATACAGTCATTTTCAGGTACCAAGCATTAAAATCTGTCCCATACAGCTCCTCTTTGTTTTTCAGTCTGTACATCCAGCTCACTGACAGTCCTCTAGATCCTCCTAAAACATTCCTCCCATCACAGCACTCACTACAGGCAATGAGTGTTTCTCATAGGAACCCGTTTATCAGGTCAGGAGCTTATATAAGCCTGCATCAGCCCATTTCCAATCCATACATGCTGTGCACATAGGTAGTTACTCTTCTTTACCAGTGCATGCCTACTGTTGTTACAGCAAACCATTGAAAGACTCAGCTGTGTACTCAATTGTGTTCTCCAGTCTAGTCTTGTATTGTTTTTTAAATGTATTTGGTTGTTGCAGGGTCTCACTATGCAGCTCGGATTCATGGTGATCCTCCTGCTTTCAGCCTCCCCAGCACTGGGATTATATGCTGGACTCTGGCCAGCTCAGCCCACCTTGGGGGTGGGGCAGACATGACCAGAGATCAGACCTCGGTCCCTGTGTTTGCCTAAGCAGGAGCTTAATGCACTGAGCTATCTTGCTGGCCCCAGGATTGCATTTTGGACCTCCACAATAAAACTGTAGTTTATCCTTTTAGTTATAAATTGTATTTCATAACCCTTTCAATCCTGCATCTCAGCTCAGAGAAATATTTTAGAGGGGTTGGAGCTTGGCTGTGTGGGAACAAGAAGGAGATCAGTGATGCCAAAATGAAGGCCGAGGTGAGAGGTAAAATGTAATCAAGTGCATACAACCACAGAAGTGCATTTTATTTAGCTACTTAGCTCAAGGCACTGTGAACTAAGGTGTAGTGGATACTATGTGAAAGAAAAGTCAAGAGATCCTCTGCTCATAAAGAATTTATGTTTTAGTTAATGATATAAGATCACAAGCAATGTTAAACGATAATAAAATGTTGAAATTAGTCATAAGTGATATAATAATACAAAACATGATTGATTGATGAATGTCACAATTTCTGTAAATTTAAATGCTGTGCAGTTGAGCTTAGACTACATGAGCTTTATGGAAGAGATGGGATTTGAAAGCTTCAGAAGCAGTTGGTTTCAGTTTGAGTGTAAGGTAAGATTAAGGGATTGGTAAAATTAAGCAGAAGAGGCAGACAAGATTTCAGGTAGTGGCAGTGCATAAAGCAATGGATTGCAAGTCACTAATGCAATAGGCCAGGTTCTCCTTCCTTTCATTCCTACCTTCACCCCTAGTTCTACCTACATAGCCTCAGCTTACTTTCAAAACCAGTCAGATTATCCTACTTTTGAGCTTTCTGGAAGATTTTCCATCTCCCTAAAATTAAAAGCCTAAGTAAGCCCTCAGTCCAGCTCACAGGCCCCTTACACTCTAGTGGCCAGTACCTCCCTACCTGATTTTAACTACCCCTGCTTCCTACCTGTCTGCTTTCTACTCTGGCCTCCTTTCCCTTGAACACATCATTCCTGCTCCTCCTTAAGTGTGTAGCACGTGGCTGCCTTAGGCAATCCTCTCCCAGTTCCCTTTGGGGACTCCCTCCCTCAATCCAACAGATCAGCTTCTCAGAGGGATAATTCCTTTTTTTTTTTTTTTTTTTTTTAAAGATTTTGTTTTTGAAGTCCTTGCATCAATGGTTTATTGCTTTCCTAAACTTGACCATCATGTAAGTAGCAGCAAGAAAATTTTCCAGATTTTATTGGATTGCTTATTTCTATTCCAATTCTGAGGCCTTCATTTTTTTCAGGAGCAGCTGTTGTCTGGAAAGTGGGATAAGGGGGACAATTGGGGAATTTGAGTTATTCATATTTTTACCTAGGTCATCACTGTACATAAAACTTTATTATTGCTGCCCATTAAATATTTCTATTCTATGTACTATATGGATATTATCTTATAGAAAAGTTGAATAAAGATCACATCTGTCAAATAAAAACTGTCAGTTATTTAAAAGAAGATTTTATTTGTTTATTTAGTACAGGGTCTCATTATGTAGCTCAGACTCATAGTGATCCTTCTGTCTCAGCCTCCCCAGGGCTGGGATCACCGGTTTCAGTGGCTGGCTGGGCATAGGGCCAGCACGGCATGTGGTGCTAGGAACTGAACCCAGGTACTTGTACTTGCCAGCCAGGTGCTTAGACCTCTGAGCTATAATCTTTGATCCTCTATCAGGATTCATGCCCAACAGTCAGTCACATATTACTGCAATGTCTTCTTTTATTTTTATTTTTTTTGCAATGCTTACATGCTTGATATGGCATGTATTTATTCATGTCTTTATCATGAACTCCTTGAAGTAAAATGTAAACTACACTAGGACAGAATTGTTTTTCTCTACTGTATCCCAAGGACCTAGAACAGTGCCAGACCTATCCCAGGTTTTCAACTAATATTAAATGAGGGTACTTCTAACAAAATAGAGCAGTGATGGTGAACCTTCCAGAGCCATGCTCACACCGCAACTCCAAGCTGGCCTACTTATCACCAAGTGCCAGCACTGCCTCTCTGTGTGCTGTTATCCCACACTCAGCTGCTTAGGTGGTGCTGGGGGAGTTTGGCTCATGTGCCAGAGAGAGGTTCTGCATACTCACTGCAGCACAGACACTGTAGGTCCCCCTATTGCGGCTCAGGAACTAGAGGAAGTACTTTTGAATCCATGACAAGTCTCAAAGGAGTGAGAAAGGAAGAGTTAACTGAAAGATGTATTGAGCATTTACCTATGTTCTAGAAACCATTCTGCATTCTGTTTACAAAAAGTTTGGCTGCTGTTCTCCTGGAAAGATAGAGACAATAATAAGTAAATAAGATAATGCTGAGGGAATAGGCCTATTAAGAACATCTTAGAGGGCCAGAGAGATAGCTCATCGGTCTAAAGTGCCTGCTTAGGCAAACTTAGGAAAGCACACAGGGACCACAGTTGGATCCCTGGCACCACATGCTGCACCAACTTTAGCCCCAGAGTGAGGTCAGCTGGCCACACACACACGCGCGCGTGCGCTCGCGCACACACACACACACAGAATATCTTCGAAAGCACAAAGCACTAGAAAGTGGAGATGATGTATGGAGTCTTAAATGGGGCCTATCTTCTCTGCAGAGGCAGAGACCTGAGTGGTACCAGTGTATCCAAGTGACATGCAGGGAAAGGGCACTGAGGGCACTGTGAAGAGCAGCCACCACCCTGGGCTCCCTTTTGTGCTCACCCAGGGGGTTTGAGTGGCTGCATCCCTTCAGGACTGAGCTTGCAGGGAGGGCACCTGATGGGTTGCATTCCTGCGTTTACTTTTTCACCCAGGGACAAGCAGCTACTCCTTTTTTTTTTTTAAAGAGCTCTCTTTAAATCAATATCTATCTATCTATCTATCTATCTATCTATCTATCTATCTCTTGTGGATTTACTGAAGACTGTTGAGGGGCCCATCATATAACTCTTAAATCAACCTAGAACAATACTTCATTGACACTTGACTTCAATGAAACATGCCATTACTCTCCTTTCAACCACCTAGTTCTGTATTTCAAATTCTCTTACTTTCTCGTGTGAGTGGAACTTCCTCCATCAGACAGTACTGGTGTGGAACCCTGTGGCAGAGAGGTTTTCCCTGCAGAGAAGCTACAGGCAAGACCCACCCAGATGATCCAGGAGCAGAACATCTTGTCAGAGTGGCACAGCGGATTCACTTCTAAGTGTTGCAGCAGGAAGAAATGGAGCACAGCAGCCAGATGAGTTTTAGCTTGGTAGATCCGGACCTGGTGCTAAGGTAATAACTCTACCAAAGCTCTACAACAAAGGTCAGGAGATAGTGCTTTCCTTTCTCCCAGCTGTGGGATCTCCAGGGTCTCACATACGCTCAAGAATAAGACCTACTGCTTACCATGTCATCTCTTCTCCATTTACTCAAGTCCTTTCAGTGACATTTTAAAGTTTTCTTCACACGATGCATTTTTGTCATGCTGCCCTTTAGATATTTTGCTTAAAATTATAATAGCACTCTTATATCCTCTATCTGATTGTATAAATTGAATTATTAGCTTTCCCTCAGAATCAGATTCAGTCCTTGAAATCTAGAGTCACACAGCAAATGGAAGGAGGTGCAGCTGCAGTCCCTTGCACTGGGTGTGGGGCCGGGAAGCGGCTTTCTTTGAAGGAGTTCAGGAGAAGGGGTGACCAGAGTTCAGACTCTGGCAATCTGTCCCACATCTTGTCTTCATTTCAAAAACTCCTTTGTTTAGTTATTTATAAATCTATCGCCTAATCCCTGGCTACTCAAAATGTGATCCAGAACCTAGCAATATTGATATTACCTAGGAGCACATTAGAAATGCAGAAACTCATATTCATTCAGAGCTGCTGAACCCAAATTTGCATTTTAACAGGATCCCCAGGTGATTTGTGGGCACTTTCATTTGAGAAGGCCAGTTCCAATCTATTCTTAGCCTCTTATTATAAAATTTTTGCTAGTAATCTTTTTCACATTTCATGTTGGTATCTAGTTTCACACCTTACTTAGTTTCTCACTGAAAACTTCCAAATTCACATCTTGTTTTATCAAACATAAATAAACCCTGAAATGCCAAAATAGTAATTGGAAAATTTCAGCTACTTTCTCATTAATTACTTTATTCAAACAGCAAGCATGGTGACTAGGGACCAGGGCCTCAGCGAGTCAGAGCTGGAAAAGAACATAGGACATTATCCAAAGGGAACGTTTGAGAACCGTGACGGGGTTAAAGCAGAGGTTACAGACAGCTGGGAGACTGGAGTAGAGTGTGTTTCTCTCATTCCCCAGTTGTGTGCACCTTCCCTGGGCCTGCTGCACCTCCTCCAGAGCCGCTGTGGGCAGTGAGTGCTATTTGTTGATGCGACAACATCAAAACCTTGTCTTGCTTTGGGAAATATAAAGCAAAGGGAAGGAGGGAAATGAAACAGCTCCTGGGAAATGGAAACAAGTCACGCAGGCTTGCATTCTTACCCAGTTAGCGCTGAGGAATTTCGTCCATGTAGTGAGGATGAAAGCATATTGGAGCAAATGAGCCTGGCTTCCCATTACAGTTCCAGGAGATGAGCATGTGGCTCCTTACACGTATTCTCCACTTGATGCCTCCTTTTTGTTGCACTGGAGATGAAAGTGGTCCTACTGTGGTCCTACTTGAACAGCTGTTCATCTCCAAAAAAGGCTGGAGAAATAAAATGTGGGGTATTGCCAGTAGAGTAGGGTTCAGGGTCCTTGGTGGGATCCCTAGCCTATTAGCAAAAAGATACTGATGCCTCATTCCATAAAGGGGGAAATTCATTTTAATGATTGCCATGCATATTCAAATTGAATTCTCACAACATGACTTGGGTGTCAGTATTTTTATCCCGGGTGTCCTGGATTGCCACTTGGGATTCATAGGCTAGGTCACTTACTTTATGAAGCAGAGTGATATTAGCTTAAACGTGACATACCTGTTCTCTTTAGCCAGTCTGCCTGGGCCTAAAATCCAGCTTCCCAGCTTACTAGCTGTGGTGGCTTTGGCAGGTGACTAGACATTCTGTACCTCTATTGGCATGTGTGTAACATGGAGATGACAATGGATATAGCTCTTTTCTCCTAAGGTTGTTAGCACAATTAAAGCACTTACCATGTTGAGTTCTTAGAACATTGCCTGGCAAAGGGGGATGAGGGAGGATAGGAGCCCAGATCTCTTAGAGTCTAGCCCTCCAGTGCCCTTTTTACCCTTTACACTACTTCTTGAGAAGCACAGTCTCCTTCTTCATGCTTGGCCATGCTTGGTTTAGGTGTTTGTCTCCCATTTATTTCTCATCAAAGCTTATATCCTTTGAATGCCATTGTTGAACAACTACGGGGTGTTTGGATTAATTTTCTTGAGAGGGTGCAGACCAAGATGTAACTAGGAACTCCTGGCTGGATAGCCTGCTTTGTCAGGTTGTGGTTTGAGTTCAGAATTTGCTGTTTCACAAATTAGAGACTGAACAATCACTGGTGGGGGACTGGCCAGAACATACACAGGCTGGAATGATTGGCTCCATTTTCTCTGTAAGGGGAAGACCAGTGTGGGAAAGGCAGCCACTGCATCAGATTCTGGAAGGCAGATTTTCAAGCCTTGGGGTCTTTCTGTACCTCTCACCTGTCTTACCACTTATTCAAGGTTTTCTGTGCTGGTAGGCTGGCCAGGCCTGTGGGCAGAGATCATCTGAATAAGAGCTGGTCACTCCAGAGCCTTTACAGAAACTGATTTAATATATCAATAGTCTCATTATGACTATTCAAGATTTCTTTTATGGATTAACATGTTTTGCCAATGATTTTTTTCCAGTCAAACTGATAATTTATTATAAAATTTATCTCAACTTATGCCCCAAGACTAGATATTTGAATTGGGATTTTCCAAAAGTCTACCTACCAGGCTAGAAAAGGTTATGAATGCAGGATCAGCCTGACTCCTAACAGTGCAAAGAGAGTACAATGAAAAGAAAAAAAATGACAGAAATCAGAAAAAAAGAAAACCAATTTAGCAGTATCTCCTGCTAAAAATGAACTAAGGAAGAGAATAGGCTAAAAGGACACAAATCTCTTAAAGGAATGTGTATGTGTGTCTATTCTTATGCTTTATTTCTGTTGACAGATGGGTCTTAGCTTCCAAACTTGGAAGAAATGTAGGCAGTAAATCAGTTTTCCCACTTTATGACAGACTTTATCATGAAAGATGATTCTAAATGTAAACACAGTGGGTAAAATGCCACTTAGAGGGAATTTAATAAACATACTAATTTAGACCTCAGCAAGAGAGCACCTAAATATCAAACATAATGATATACCACAAATCAAGTATTCAGGATATCTATTTTAGTCTAAGAGGAAACAACTCTTTATTCTAATCTTGCTGTAAAGCCTTTGGCTTCCTAAAGTATGTGATCTTGTTAAATTAAAGGATTAAAGTGAATGCATCCTTACTTGGGTATATACTTACAACTAAATAAATAACACGCTTGTTATGACTGCAAACAAAATGAGTTAAGTGAAACAAGACAGAGAGCATGGACTTGCTGATGTCTTTGTTTCTGACAACCTCTAATCCTGGAAGCAGGAAGATACTGAGATGAATAAACATTCTTTGTCTATGCGAGTTCCCAAGTGGTTCAGTAAAAAGTTCAGCAACTGAAGCATCTGGAGACCCTGCATATGCATGAAGGAAATGTCTCCCTTCCATTGTCTTCTGTTTCCTGCTTATTTGAAAATCCACTAATGCATTTGCATTTGGGCCCTCAGAATAAGGGAGGGGGTAGAGAAGAAAAATTCTTCCCTAGAGACTTTTGAAGAATTGTTCTTCTTGAACAGCTGTCCCACTTTAGTCTTTGTCAACTGTCACTAAAGCTTTCAAAGAGGGCAAAAAGATAATGCTCTGCACGAAGTTGCATCCAGCAACATAAAAATGCAGGGCCACTGATGTTCCCTCTGTCCTTCTGGAATGCTGTACTGAGGCAGGCCTGCCAGCATTGAAGCAGCCCACAAACACACCACAAATATTTGTTTATTGGGCATCAACATGTGGAGTGGGCTGCCAAGTGGAGGCTGGATTATTAAGACCTGATTGAAGAGTGCTGCGGGCATGCTTGGGTAAACACTGCCCGTGTATGGTACTATGCAGACTGGGAATTCATCAAGCGCCCTTCAGAACTGCGTCACGTGGCCTGACCACAGCTCTGCTTTATGAAATCTTAAACTGTAACATGAAGAGTGACCTAATCTAGTCCATGTGGGCTGTATGTTTGATGTCAACAGACTTTCCTTTTTACACCATCCAGGGAATGCAGCGGGGTCTCAGTCTTTAATAAAATCTGGGCTGTTTCCTGCTAAGTCATTTATCTTGAGGGATTAATTATTTTTACATTATGATTGATAACCCGGGATTCCATGGGTTTTCCTGTACTTTCTTAGGCATATCCTTTGTGCAAAGAACAATTAACCCTACATCTGAAAACATTAGTGTCCCACTGGAGGAGTGGATGTGGAGCAGGTTCTGAGGCTGAGAGGGCTGCTCTCTCCCTTACAGATTTGTCAGAGACACAGAAAGAAGATAATAGTTGCTGTCAGAAGTAATAGACATCATTCTTTCTACATGGAAAGGCTACTGTGGACTTAATATGACAAATATGTACATATTTCAAAAAATTACCTTCTGAGTTGCTCTTAAAACAATTTGCGATGTGACTCGTGACTGGAGATTAAATTCGCAACGTATTTTTTTCATCAGAATATTTTCAGAGTGAAGATAAGTTATTTTTCTATCAGACAGACAACTGGTTAGCTATTCATTTTTTTTCTTTGTCATTATCACCATTATCTTTTAAAAAATCAAATGAGCTCATCTCAAAAGTACATTCTTTTTACTTTTTAGTTTTTTTTGGTTTTTTGAGATAGCATCCCGTAGTTCAGGTTGGCATAGAACCCACTACGTAGCTCAGGCTGGCCTCAAACGCTTGTCAATACTCCTGCCTCAATCTCTGAGGGATGGAATTACAGGTCTGTGCCACCACATCCTGGCTGTGTATTTCTTAAAAGGCATATTGCAATTAAAATTTCCACAATGGTAGTCTCAGTACAGATTAAAACAGTGGAAAGTGACGGTGTCTACCTTCAAGTAGCACTGAGGACTTCTAGGTTAATAAAACAATGAAGATAAACAGGGAACATTCTGACCTGTGCCCCATCCCTAGGTGTGGTTGATTCTGAGAGCTCTGATACTCAACCTGTCCATCTCTGGACAGCAGCAACGGCAACATCAGAGAATTTGTTGGAAACGCAGACAGGGAGATTGATCTTTAGCAAATAGAAGATAGATGGAGAAAGTAAAGTTGGAGCAAGAGGAAGGGAAGTAAAAAGAATAAGACATGTTATGTACATGTACCAATTCCCCAAGGAATGTGATCATGATGACTATAAGAATGCATTAATAAAAATTAAACAAATAATAACAACAATTGAAATATAGACAGATGTTTAGTTCCTCCTCAGACTTAATGAATGAAAATAAGAATTTTAACCAAAACCTAAGTGATTCACAGGCAACTGTAAGATTGAGAGGCACTCTTTCTGTGCATGGCTTGAAAGCTTGCCTTTCATGGGCCTTGGCTAGCTGTGCTGATCTTTTCAAAAGTACCCAGAGGGCAGAGTTTTTGTTTGTTTGTTTATTGTTTTTATTTTTATTTTTTATTTTTTTGTATTTTAGGGAAAGGTGTTCAGTGTCTCACTACTAGATCAGACTTGTAGTGATCCTCCTGTTTACAGCCTCCCAAGAGCTGGGGTCACAGGCCTGTGCGCCACCACGCCCAGTCTCCATTGCCATCTCAGCATACCCCAGGGGCAGGGCTGGCAAGGTAGGCCCCGGAGAACAGAATCCCCCGGCACCTGTGCCTGCTTGCAGGTGCTTTAATCTGCTGAGCTATTTGGCTGGCCCTCCAAAAGTACCCAGAGAAAGAAAACTTTTTTTGTTGACTGTGAACCTGGAATAGAAGAACAGAACAGGTGAGTTGGCATCAGGTTTGGATGCATAAATCCTGTATTTTTAATTGAGTGCAGTGTAGTGTCTGGTACAGCACACAAATGGGAAGAGACACTTTCACATTTCCTTTAAGGCCTGAGGCTGAGTACAGCAGAGCGGAGACAGGCTGGAGATATTCTTGTGTCCATTTTAGCACACTTTTAAGTTGGAATCTGTTCTTCAATTCTGAATTTTAATATTCAGACACTCTGGGCCAGAAGAACTCTCATAATTTCAAGTTTGTCTTCTAAAAGCAAATAGCTGCAGTCTTTCTTTCTTTTTTTTTTTTTTTTGTTCCAAATGCCTTCAGGGCAGGTTTGGCTGGCTTGAGTTGTGGGGATTGAACCACAGCAACCTGAGCCTGACTGCTTTGTTGAAGCAGCCACTTAAAGAACTGAGCTAAGGGGCAGGCCCCCAACAATAAATCTTTAACACCTTAAAAATACTTTTTTTTTTGAACTGGGGATTGAACTCAGACCCTTGCGCTTGTCATGGAAGCACTTATTCTACTGAGCCATTTCCCCAGTCCTAAAGTTTCTTCTTTTTTTTTTTTTTTTGGTGGTACCAGGGATCAAACTCAGGACCTTGCACTTGCTAGGCAAGCACTTATTCCACTGAACTATCTCCCCCAGCTTAAAAATACTTTGGTTAACATAAAAAAATGCAGATTACATATTGGATGAAATATTCCAATCAAATTACAAAATATTATAGTCACACTGATGTTTGTCTTATACAAGGAAATATATCTTTATGAAATAGTTTCCATTTTAGTTTAAAATAAATTTATGAAATAAAAATTTGAACAATAAAACAGTTATAAAATGAGAGAGAGAGAGAGAGAGAGAGAGAGAGAGAGAGAGAGAGAGAGAGAGAGAGAGAGACAGCAGACAGGCAGACAGACAGGCTGCAGAGAGACAGACTGCAGACAGACAGACAGACACAGACAGACGGTTATTTTGTACCTCCTGCCCACTTCCCTTTTCTTGGTTTCTTTCTGATATTTATGAAGGGTATTTGTCTGTAACTTCCTGTTCTTATAGGGTCCTTTGTTATTAGGGTAACGTTTACCTCATGAACAAGCTGAGATCTCTTCCTTTGTTTGCTATTTTGAGGGAGAAATTACAAACAATTGAAATTATTTATCATTAAATGTTTGGAAAATTCAATAATAAATCTATATGGGCATGTAGTTTTGCTTTTTGAACTATGATTTGGACATGGTTTTAAATTATGAATATAATTTATTTAATATGTATAGAACTATTCAATGATAGTTATCATTATAATAATAACTCTCCAACTTTAGGCTGAGATTATTTAAATTAGAACTTATCTTTTGTAAACATCTCTAATAAATCTTTTTTCTGATTAAAGCCTCTCAGGGAACACTGACCCTCTGCAAGAACCAGGAAGACATTTACAATTCCATGATATACAGTTGAATGTAGTTGTTTGCCTTGGTTTATGATCTTTACATTTTTCCTTAAATTTCATTGATTTCTATTCTTATCTGTATAATTTCTCTCATTTTGCATGCTTTGAGTTTACTTTGCTCTTTCTTTCCTTAAGGTAGAATTTTAGATTTCTAGTTGTGATCATTTTTTTATTATAAGAATTTAATATGTAAGACTTCCTGTAAGTACTGTTTTATTTTTGACATATTGTGCTTTAACTTTTGTTCAGTTAAAATGTCTTTTAAAGTTGCTTTCAGAGTTCCCTTTTAATCCAGTGGTTACTTAAAGTATTTTATTTAATTTCAAGATTTTAGAAATGTTTAAATATGCCTCTCTTACTGGTTTCTAGTTTAATTTAATTATTGGATTAAAACATATTTTGTATGATTTATATATGTTTTTAATTTGGTAATGCTTACATTGTAGTTAAGAACATATTTTTGTCAACATTTTGCATGTACTTGAAAAGAATGCTATTGTGTTGTGCTCTTGCTTGGTGGCAGCATGTTCTATAAATATTAATTAGCTTAAATTGGTGGATAACCTTCTTTAGGTCATCTGGGTCCTTAATGGATTTTAGCCTTCTTTGTTCTGTTAATTCTTGGAAAGAATATTAAAACCTAAGGTTGTGGGTTTGTCCATACTACCTTTTAGTTCTGTCATATTTTATCTATCAAAAGCTCTATACTTTGAGTCTGTGTTGTTATGCGTATATACTTTAGGATAATTATTCTTTTGGAAAATTGTGCCCTTTATTATTACTTGATGTATTAAACATTAAGTACTATAACATTACTTACAGTAAATTTTACATATTAAATTCTTATAATACAGAAGAAAAATAATTATATTCCTATCTAAAGTCTCTATCTTTGCTACTCTCAATCTTTATGCCAATATTTGTGTCATTTCTCCTTTAAATTCTTTTTAAAGTCTTAGTTATTATTTTTAAAATATTTGCATTGTCTTATTTCCTCTCTCCTCCTGGTATCTGTTATCCACTTGATAACAGATTCCACTGGAATCTTTAACATGTCAACGAGTTATTCTGATTTCATCTCAGACATTTAATATCTCTGGCATCTGACTCTAGTTATGAGAATATCTTTGTAATTTGAGAATCTTTTTTTTTCTTGCTTTTTTTGTACTTTTTTATTGGCAGCTGAACATTTTGATTTGGACATGACAACTGAAGTACAGAAATTTTATTCTTAGAAGTAGGCACGCACTTTCTTTTAGCCAGGCTTTTGGTGCTGGCATTAGACAGGTAGACAATAGCAGAGTACCAAAAGCGATCAAGTTACACATAAATGCTTTCTCAGTTACACATAAATGAAGAGATAAAGACTTCAGTGTAAAAAACATTTAACACCGTTTATTTCAAGACACAAAGCTTCTAGTTCTAGAATAAAGCATATGGTGTTCCTGGTTACCATCTTCCATAGCTCAATGGATCAGACAGAGGAATATTCTTTAAACACCCTCCAACTTTGGGCTGAGACTATTTAGATTAGAGTTTATCTTCTGTACATGTCTTCAATAAATCTTTATTCTCATTAAAGCCCTCAGGGAACACTGACCCTCTGAAAGAACCAGGAAGACATTTACAATTCCAAAGTAATGTCTAAGAAATGTGCTGATAAACATCGAAATTATCCTAGTTCCTGACACCAAGAAACTCTGGTGTGTGCAGGAAGGTATCTTCAGCCACTTGGTGCAAATGCCCCTGCATACTGCCTGCCTGCTTGCTTGGAGGTGTGAGTCTGCCTTGTTTCATAGTAACTTTCACTTCTGCACTTGGCTACATTCTTTCATGGAAGACAGGAAGGACCATGGAGTCCGAGGCTGTCCGCTTGGAGCCTCAGGACCTGGCTTCCCACTGAGAGCAGGATTTGAGTTAACTAATAGAAATACCATTTAGGCTAGGTGTAAGGGTTCTTACTGCTATGATTACTCAAAGCACATATCCAGCTTCACATGTCTCTAGTTTTATTTCTTGTTTAAGATAGGAGCTGCTTTTGGAGATACTGTTTTTTGTGATTGTTCCACCAGTGGTTTTAATTCTTCCCTTTTCTGTGCCTCAGAGAACTGTGCCTTTTGCTTGTTACTGTGACCAAGTTTTGACAACAGTGCTGTGGGTATTGAGAGGGAGGGGACTCTATTTTGTTCATGTCTTAGTCTGGCACTAAGTCACTGTATCTTGGGCTGTGGCCTGCTTGGTAATTCTGCCCTTGGCAGCTGCCCTTTATCCTGTTCCTCTCTCCCTGTGCAGCTTTGTTTCCTGCTCTCTTGTTTCCTTTTCCCAGCTGCAGTAGGATTTTGCTGCGATTTTGTAAGTGTGAAGGTTTTTGCATGTTTCCATGCAGGTGAAAGCTAATTTATCTCTTCCGCCATGGGAAAGAAGGAAAGGAAAGGTTTGGGGAATTTTCCTGCCCCCACCCTGAAGTAACTGTTGATCTCTTTGCCACAAAGGAGGCTGTTCAGGGCTCTCTAGTCCTGGCTGTAAATATCCAATGGGCTTGGGCTGAAGGCTCCCTATATGCACTGCCGCTCAAGGTGTCCCCTCTGTGCAGTGCTCTGGGGGTCCCCAGCAGTGTCCTCCCTCCTGAGCAGATTCCCTCCTCATGGTGTTTGGTTGCATTGTACTCACATAAATCATTGTTCATTCTTGTCTCACCCTGTGGGTGCTCTTTCCTTCCTAAATTCTAGCCAAGTGCTTTCCTATGATATTAAGCATTGTAATAAGTTCAGATTTTTCTTTTTCACTGAAATGTTGAAGGTGGTGATCCTTCCAGCTATCTCCATCTCTGAACACAGATTGGGAGTTTATATGAAAATATGATAATAGCTATCTATAGTCTCAGAAGAAAATGAGATATAAGAAACTGCGTTTTCCAAAGTCGACTTTAGCCTGTTAGGCAACACTGAAGCACAGAATGAGAAAAACACATAAAGAGTACAGCATAGTCATATTAATGGGAAGCTTGAGTTTGGGCACTGTGCTGCAGCACCAGTGAACAATGCACGTGGCACTAATTCTTTGAGAGCTATTTGCAAACATTTTCAGAAATTAGTATTTTGGAACCAGGTAGGCAGATACCAGAAAGAAAGTAATCATATTATTTTTGATTTCAAAATTTCCTGCTTTATCATCTCTAAATTATCATCAAATTCTAAGTGAGTATTACTTATTTTTGGTATTAAATAACTGATTTGTTTCTCAAAATTAAACATGAGTCTTCTAACAAAGTATTCCCATAATTAAGCAGAACATTCATGAGAAAGACCCAACCATGGAGATATTATACAAAGTAAAGGGAGTTTCATTTTGAAATGACTTTGAAAAGATACTTCTGGACACTGAACACGTATGGGCCATTCTTAGCTAATAATGAGTGGGTGGAGAAAAGACTGGACTAAGCATCAGGAATCTACTGCTTCTTTTCTGTGTAGCTTTAAGCTACCATGGTTAGCATTTCTAGATCTCACTTATCACAGATAACAAATAAGGGGTGGAGTGGATTGGATGAAAATATTTCGAACACTCCTCCGGCACTAATGCTTTCTAGAGTATAGACCCTTTCCTCCTGTGGTCTAATACCTGTCTAGAGCACAGGTGGATAACCACGCTAGGAACCAAGTCAGATGCCCGCCTCTCCCCCTTGAGGAGCCTTGCCTTTCCCCCTTGGGGGACCCTGTGTACTGGCCCATTTGGTAGCCCCCTCAGTACCTGAATCTCTCAGACCTGTGACCATGCTATTGGTTGAGATAGGTAGGTTCCACCTGAAAATGGGCTCCAGCTTCCTAACAGTTGTGCAGAGCCTTCCTCTGGCAGTGTCAGTGTCAAAAGTACAATAAAATTACACCACAGCTTTCCACCTTCAGGATATAAAGGCTTTTGGAGAATGCACTCTTACATGACCCTCGAGTCAAACTTGCTCAGTTTTGCAAATAACACTTATTTAAGCACTTTCAAAAGAATGATAAAGTCTTCTTATGTAACCTAAGACACAATAAAACCATCCTGACTGTGCAAACATTAAGGATGGCCTAACTCTCTGCAGATCCAATGAGAAACGCTGGTGGCTGTACAGTGAGATGAGTCACATGATGCAGTAGGTGCTCACAGGCCACAGTGTACAGATGGCAAGTTTTTGAAGAAATGTGGGCTTCCTTGGATGATAAGCTGGGTAAGGGTCTGTGTGTGTGTGTGTGTGTGTGTGTGTGTGTGCGCGCGCGTGTGCGCATGCACACGCACACACTCTCTGAATGTGAGCCTGAGACTCACATTCAGAGGGGACGGTGTGAAGTTACATCAGTGAACACTCTGTCTCCTGAGCCTTGTGGAGCCTGAGAGGGCTAAGCAGAAGGTAGCAAGAAGGGCTGCTGAAGACCTGACTTGCTGCCTTGACATCCAGCAAGCCAGAGGACAGTGTCAAGGCCGGTGTCAGAGGACACTTCTATGAACATGACAGGAAGAAGGTTGTTTCTGTTGCTCACGTAATTCCCTGTGTTGTGGTAGCTAGGGACAGCCTGAGGATTTGAAATGTCGAGGTTAGCATTTCACAGGTAGTTTTGCTGCCCCAGAAAGTTGCTGCTAGCGCCTGCCAGCGATGCCCCCAGACACTGCAGCCTGCCCGCCTTCACAGGAGGGGCTCCGCTCCTTCCTCACTGTCCTGGGCTCCAACCGCCAGGCTTGCCTTCGGACCCTCCAGCTGGCTCTTTAGCCTCACTGGTCCTGAGAATTATTTCTGTGGTATTAAATTGCTCAAAAGCAAAAAGAAACTCGGATGGGTGAAAGGGAAAGGATGGAAGTGAAATGAGAAAGAACAAGCATCAATTATACTGTTAGCGTCTTAGTTCATTGAAAAGGAAGATTCATGCTAATATCTATCTGAGAAATTTTTATGCTCATATTTTGTGCTCTGAGTAACTACTTTAAAGATAACAATATGCCATGTATTGGCTATTGTTATTTTCCTATTATTTTATTATGAAATTTTTTTTTATCTCTTTTCCATAAAACAAAAAACCACAGTGAACACTACATTCTAATTGTGCATGCTGAATTGGACTGTTGGGTTATATTTGGGCATGTTTTAACTATTTTCATATCCTAACATTGCCTACCAATTTGTTTTCCTGAATTCTATTGTCACAGCTTTTTGTTGTTGATTTTTAATTTATTTCATTTAATTTATTTATTTAATTAATTTATCTTTTGGCAGAACCGGGGATTGAACTCAGACCCTTGAGCTTGCCAGGGAAGCACTTATTCCACTGAGCCATCTCCCCTGCCCCTTATTTATTTTTGAGCCAGGGTCTCACTAGGAAGTTTAGGCTGGCCTTGAGCTCACTGTATGTCACTGGATAGCCCAGGCTGGCCTTCACCACCTAGTGATCTCCTGCTTCAGCCTCCCCCTTGTTAGGATTACAGATGCCAGGCCTGTCTATTGTCATAATTCTTAACAATAACATGCAAAAATACCTTACCAGGGATGCCTATAAACCACATAGATGTCTAGATTTTTCAGGGATGCTAATTACTAGTGGAAGGGCAGGAAGCAAAATAACTCTGCCATAGGTACACCTGAGCTATAATTTTAGACTGTGAGAAATAGTAGCTTTTGTTATTTAAATTACTTTAGAAAACATGTTGTTTTTATGGAGTTTGTTTAACCCAAATAGTATCACTACAGAGAACTGATTCACTATAAACAGCTCAATGAAGATGTGCACCTTGTACCTCACTATACTACCACATCAGGGTACTCCGTGTACCAGAACCCCAATACTGACTGCTCCTCTGAACTGAACTAGTGTTACACCAGTCTGCTGAGTAATCCCATTCCAATGCTATGATTAATTGGCTTGACTGTAGCTGTGGGATTTTAATTTTCTGATATCACTTACTGTTGTATGAAACTACTTCAAGAGCTTATTTCAAAAATATTATTTCTAAGCTTGAGATACCGTTCAGTATAAGTAAAAAATAAGGAAAAACAATGCATTTCTAAAAGCGGATGACCTCCTTGTCCCTACAGATGTTTGTTTCTTTTTATGATAATCACAAAGGGAGAGCCTAATTCGAGACTAAACGATAGCAGGGTAGTGTTTAATTTACCAGTTCCTGTGGGACCTCCATGTAGCAGATATGGTCCTAAAGAACAATAGGCAAGGAATAACATCATGAACAGAATTCGAAGTCAGTGTTAAAATCTCAGCTGTATTCTTGACATGAAGATTAATTGTTTGAACATAATTTTATTGCTCTATTTTTCTTTCGGGTTCAAAAAGAGAGCATAGAACACTGTAGGGTAGAGCTGTGGCTCTCTGGATACTGGATATTCAACAGAATTGTATTTCATAATCACAATAATAATGCTAAAATGGTAATAATTTAAAAGGAAAACAAATCACCAATGCTGCTTGCCAATCTTAAAACTGTTATATGAATTTGTCCTTTTGAAACTGTAGTTTAGTTTTAAAAATAATTTTAAGCAAATGATCATTTTGGGATAACACAAAGCTAAGGAGTATAGAAACTATATTTCTCAGGGCTAGCCAAATAGCTCGGTGGATTAAAGCACCTGCAAGCAGGCGCAGGAGTTGGGGGTTGTGATCCCTGGGCCTGCTGTGCCAGCTCTGCCCTCAGGGCGTGCTGAGACAGCAATTGAGACTGGGCATGGTGGTGCATGCCTCTAATCCCAGCTCTTGGGAGGCTGTAAACAGGCTGATCACTATGAGTCCGATCTAGTAGTGAGACCCTGAACACCCTGTACACCCTTCTCTAAAATACAAAAGAAAAAAAAAAAAAGAAAAAGAGAAAAGAAAGAAAGAAATATTTCCACCTGTTTTTGTCACTACCTTCTTCCCTTCATTCTCTTTCTCTTCCTTTGCTTTTTTTGTCTCCCATTCTTCCTTACCCTTCTTCTTGTATTTTCCTTGCCTCCTTTTCCTAAGACACATAGGGAAAAAATGCTCCATAATCTCTTATGGGAACTCATAAAGGAAAAAAAAAAAAAAAAGATTTGCATGGTGATGAGGTGTCATTAGATGCAAGGATTTGCAGGCCCATGTTTTAGGGAGAAAATGAAAGCTTTTGGCACACATAAAGAATGATAACTAATATTGATAGTAAATAGCCAGTATCTATTAATTCCAAATGTTTTCTTTAAAAAATTATTTTGAGGGCTGTACAGATAGCTCAGTGGATTAAAGCACCTGCTTAGGCAGGTGTAGGGATGGGTTTTGATCCCAGGCATGCTGCCCGGCCCTGCCCCTGGGGCACGCTGAGAGGGCAACTGAGACTGGGTGTGGTGGCATGCACACCTGTAATCTCTGTGCTTGGGAGGCTGAAAGCAGGAGGATCACTACAGGTCCAATCTGTGTAGTGAGGCCCTGTGGATCCTGTACTAAATACATTTAAAAAAAGTTATTTTGCGAGACTACTGTGGTTCCAGATTTTATGTCAGAGAAGACTTTCTCCTAAGCCACTCCTCATTCTCTCAGGGTCGTCAGATGTTTGAAGCCCAGTGAAGATATTCACTCAACTTTCCTAAGTCTTAGGAATTTTCTGTCTTATGTTGTATTTTGTATTTCTGCAATCCCTAGTAAATCAAAGCAAATTTTTGCCTAAATTACCTAAGCATACTTAACTGTTTGAGAGTTAGTATGAGTTTACTGACCTCTTGAAGTCATATATTTCGCAATAGCCTAGAGAAAAACTGGCTTTGTGTGTGTTCATTCATTCTTTTATTAAAAATACCAATAAAGTACTCTTGTAGGTACTGGTATTATACAATGGGTAAAACAATAATCTCCTTCAAGGGAGTTATTTAGATTAAAGTCTGATAAGCAGTGACACTGAGATACAATGAGTAAAAGTACAAATTAAGAGGTAGCATATTATCATGAGTGGGACATTTTGTTTTATTTTTATTTTTTAATGTATTTTAGTAAGGGTCTTACAGAGTCTTGCTACACAGATTGGACTCATGGTGATCCTCCTGTTTTCAGTCTCCCAAGCACTGGGATTACAGGCTGAAGCCACCAGGCCCAGTCTCAGTCCCTGTCAGCACGCCCTGTGATGGGGCTGGCATAGCATACCAAGGGATTGAACCCTGGTCACTGCACCTGCCTAAGCAGGTTCTTTAGTCCATTGAGCTATCTGGCCAGCCCTGGATCTTTTTTGTTTTAAAGAAAAAAGAAAGAAAAAAACTAAAGACAATGATACAGAATTTCTAAACAAGATAGTAGGAAATTAACATAGTTATTATATTATATATTCTTACCTTCCAAGAGCTTGCTCAGATTACAAGAGAAAGGCATGTAAAACTGATCAAAAAATATAAGCACAAAGCATTTAGTATAATTATCTTAGCTCTTGTGTGTGTATGCTTATTGTTTTTCTTCCCCCATCCCAGTAGTCCTTTCTTTTTCAGCAGTTTCTTCTCCTTTCACAGTATCTTTTGTGTGTTTTGGATCTTATTTAAAGTTTCTTACACTAGGGAGACAATATCATGTGTCCCACATATGAGTTTGATTTATTTCACCTATGAGTATGATCTCAGATTTAATCCATTTATCTATAAAAGGCTTGAATTTATGATGATTTACAGCAGAATAGTACTCAATTGCATAAAAATACTGCATCTTTTTATCCAATCCTTGGTTGATTGGTACTTAGGTTGTTTCAAGATTTAGCTATTACAAATTGTGCTGCTATAAACATGGGTGCACATATATTGTTGTGGTATAACTTTTTTATTTCTTCTCAGGAGATATCCAGAAGGGAAATCGCTGGGTGGGACTAATAGGACTGCTAATCCTAGGTTTCAAATAATCTCTACCCTGATTTCCACAGTGGTTGTATCAGTCTACATTCTCACCCACAGAGGAGAAGGTTCCTTTCCTCTACCCCTCACTACTTCTGCAGCATTTGTTATTGATTGACTTCTTGATTATAGGCATTCTTTCTAGGTTAGGATGGAATCTCAGTATTATTTCAATTTATATTTCTTGACTGACCAGTGCTTTTGCACATATTTTCATACGTTTATTTGCCCTTTGTATTTCTTTTTCTGGGAAGTGTGTATTCATCTCAAATATTTATTTTTAGATTGGATCTTTGAATTTGGGGGGCCTGATTTTTCAATTTTTTTATGTGTTCTAGATAGAAATTTTTTGTCTCAGGGAAAGTTGGCTAAAATTATTTCCCACTCTGTGGTTTTTCTTTTCCCTCAGTTGATGATTTCTTTTGATGTGCAATTTTTTTGATAAGTTGAGATCCCAGTTGTTAATTCTCCAAAGCACTTTCCATGCAGTGTGGCTTTTGTCCATGAAGACTCTGCCTAACCCTCTGTCTTCAAACTTTCTGCCTACTTTCTCTGTAAGTAGATTTAGAGTTTGTGTTTTAATATTTATATATTTGATCCATTTTGACTTTAGTTTAGTGCATGGTTCCAGACAAGAGTCTAATTTTAGTCTTCAGCATATAGATAGCCAGTTTTTCCAGCACCATTTATTAAAGAGCCTGTCTTTCTTCCAGTGAACAAATTTGGCTCCTTTGTCAAAGATAAAGTGACTGAATGTGTTTATAGGTATGCCTGCATCTTCTAATCTGTTCCAGTGATCTTCAAGTTTTATTGTTTTATTGCCAATGGCATGCTGATTTATTGCAGTAGATTTGTAGTATAATTTCAAATCAGGGTTTATGACACTTCCTACCTTTCCTTTGTTGCCCAGGATTGTCTTTAGCATTGTAGGATTTTTATGGTTCCAAATGAATTTCAGAAATGTTTTCTCTAGATCTGTGAAATATGCTAATGGTTTTATTTATTTATTTATTTATTTATTGCTAATGGTATTTTAATTGGCAGTACATTAAATGTGTATAACCGTTTTGAGAGTATGGTCATTTTTACAATATTGATTCTTCCTACTGATGAGCAAGGGATAGGAAAGGATAGGGTATTTCCATTTTCTGATATCCTCTTCAATCTGCTTTTTCAGAGTAGTATAATTTTCTTTTTTGCTTGTCTTTTTTTCCTTTTTTGTACTGGGGATCAAACTAAGGACCTTGTGCATGCCAGGAATGTTCTTATGCTACTGAGATATCTTCCCAGCCCTCTAATTTTCAATATGTAAATCTTTTATTTCCTTTGTTACATTGATTCCTAAGTATCTTTTGTTCAGGTGCCATCACCAAGGGTGTTGTTTCCCTAATTTTTCTCTCAGTAAAGTTTGTTGTTTGTGTGCCCTGCTATTGATTTTTGAGCATTAATTTTGTATCCAGCTACCTTCCTGAATTTGCTTATTAATTCTACAGGTCTTTTGGAGTTTTTTGGGTTCTTCTAAGTAGAATATCATGTCATCTGCAAATAATGATAATTAAACTCCCTCCTCTCCTGTCCTTGTTCCTTTTATTTCTCTCTTGCATAATTGCTCTGGCTCATGTTTCTGGAGCTATACTGAATAGGAATGGTGATAGTGGATATCTGTTGTGTTATGTATCTAGTTGTCCCTTCAAAGCCTCATACAGTCATGGAGTGGCTTCTAGAGTTTGTGATTAATTCATGATCCAATGCAGGGATTATGGGTGTGAGTGCTACCCTTGCTCTGGGGTGCATAATCTGCATTACAATGTAAGAAGGAGAGAGAGGCTAGCTAGATGCCAAATCTGCTGCTTCTGCTTTTGCTTTTGCTTTTTGCTGTTTTCCACCATCATGAACTGCTGCCCTCTGCCATTTACCACTCTGCCTTGGAAGAGCCAAGTATGAACTGAAATCTTCACTAACTGTGAGATAAATAAACCTTTCCTTCTTTGATTTTGGGTGTCTGATCTTGGATATTCTAAAATTTAAATCCCTATAGAATGTGAAGAAAAACAAGTACACATTTTTACATAGAAATTTAGAAATCAAACCATATATATATATTTCTTTTCCCATGTTTGGGAAAATTTCTAGTATTCCGTCTCCAAATAGTCTTTTTATGTCATTTATGTTGACTCTTTCTCTTCTATTGACAAATATCAATCTTATGTTGTTCTTCTTTGTATCACTTTGCCCCTGTTAAGTTGTTACTTCTTGGTTGCTTTTTATTCTTAAGAAATCTTTCTTTTCATGATGACTAGCTGGAATGCTGTCTTCAAGGTCTAAAAGTATGTCTTCAGTTTCAGTCAAGCAGTTTTGATGGTTTTCAATGGAATTTTTAATTTCCTGGGTATCTCTTTGTATTTGTGTCATGCATTCTAATTCTTTCCCATATTGTTCATTCAAGGTTTCCATCATTTTTCTGGGCTCTTCTATTCTTTTTGTGTATAAGTTCTTTAGATATGCTGAGCAATTCTGTCATTATAGTTGTCATTTCTTTTACTACCTGAAAGACTACTTCTGATCTGGTTTCTTTTATATAGTCATAGAGTTGTTTCCTTATCTCCATTCCTGTCATTTCAGAAATTTCAAGTGTATGTCTTCCAATTTCTTCAATGTGGATGTCTCTGACTTTTTCTGGGTGGGCTGGAGGTCTGAGAATGCATTTTTCTTCCTTGTCTTATTTTTCTATTTCAAACTCATTTTATTTGTTTTGTGTCATGATCCTTTTGAGTATTTGTATTAGTTAGCTTTATCACTAGGATCAGTGCCTCTCTAGGAAAAGTCTGTTCTTCAGGAATGTCTTCTGTGTACAAGAGATTCTTGGTTTGTGTTTATCCCACAATCCTACCTTCCCAACTAATTGAGGGTGGCATGTTGATATCTGTTGGGCTTGGTCCCTAGACATCTGATGTGGGTTATTAACCCCAGAGCTTCGTTGTATTGTTTCAGAAATGAGAACACATTGCAAACATATATTATATCCTAGTTAAAGTAGCATAACTATCAATAATGGTAGCATCAAACACAATTAAGATATTGACAAACTGTGGTAACTTTTGTTTTGTACTTTGGACCAAAAGAGAAATCTATGTTTATATAATAGAACTGATCAAAAATTAAGAATTTATTTGCAAAGTGTTTCCCTTTGGTAGAGTGGATTTACCCTGTGATGGGAAAATTTAAGGAGGATGTTGTATAGGATAAATATAAGTGGAAAGGAAGTGGGAGCAATGCTGGAGAACAAAAAATGGTCACACAACAGTTAAGAAACTAGATAAGGGGGCTAAAAAGAAAGAATGAATGAGTATTCGAGGGTTTATCTAAGCTTGGTTTCTGGATTTGTGGGTTGGAATTAGAACAGGGAAAAGAAAAAACTGAAAAAGAAAATTGAGAAAAAAAGCAAATAAAAAAGGAACAAGAGAAGAAAGTAAGATAAAACAAAGATAAAATATAATGAAATTACATAAAAAAAAGAAATGGGGTGGTCTCACCCATTTCTATTTCACATCTTTATCACCAAGGACAATGCTGGTTCACCTAACCTATCATCTGTTGGCTTGCATCTTGGTCTTTTCCCTCTTGCTAATCTTGCTTGTCTATCAGGTATGTCCTACTCTGGGTCCTACTGTGTGGCTATTGTTACCTCAGTGGCCCAGCCCCACAGTGTAGAGGGAGGGGCCGGGCACCTTTATATTCCTCTGGCTGAGCCAGTTGCTAAGTCTGGATCAGGCTGCTGATCCGGGCATTGAAGGGTAGGGGCCAGGCCAAGAGTGGGACATTTAATAAAGAAAAATAAATGAGGAAATCACTGAATTAAATACCCTATGGAGTGATTATAGATAAAGAAGAGAAGTCATGTAATAGACTCTCTAGCATTTTGCTATCAGGTAGATAAGAAAGAGCTAGGATCCATAAGATAGGTCAGCTGATTAGATCACTGATAGATCACTGATAGTTCAGTGATGCTCAGTGCCTGATTAGGTAAGCACAGTGACCAGGTTGGATACCAGGCACCACCTGCTGTGCTGGCCCCGCCCCTAGGCATGCTGAGCTAGCCACACCTGTAATCCCAGCACTGCGTAGACTGAAAACAAGAGGATCACCACAAACTTGAGCTATATGGTAAGACCCTTTACCAAACATATTAAAAAATAAATAAAAAATAAAAAATAAAGTGCTAGCAAGATGTCTCAAAAGCAGTGTCTTAAGAGATAGGAGGGAAATCAGGAAAGGTTTAGCATTTCACAAAAGTCACCCTGGATGTTCCAGCAGTAGCAATTATGTGGATGGAGCTATAGGACAATCCAGATAAACCCAACAGAGAAGTAGCCCCCTTTGAAATTATCAGTAAGCACAACACAGTCATAGAGAAACATCATTGTGTATGTACCTCTTCTTGCATTCCTTAAATCATTTATCTAGAGACACTGAACCGTATCT
>NW_004524671.1:382169-391615 GCF_000260255.1 Octodon degus | reverse complement strand
TAGGTGAATTTAAGGTGAACATTACAAATTTTGACTTTTAGCTTATTAGGCAATAGCCTTAAATTGCCTATTTATTTATTTATTTATTTATTTTTTTTTTTTTTTTGCAGAACCAGGGAATTCCCTGTGTTTAGATATGCTCAATACAAATATACTTCTATACATAATAGAGGATTATTTACTTGGGAGATCAAATGTCAGAAATGCCCAACAATTAAATGAATTTTTAAGAGACTTTAAAAACTTTAAAAAAAATATATCACTTGAAAGATGGAAGAATGTTATGGTCTGTTGTAGCCAGGACACAGAATGTTCAGGATTATTGTATAATATTCACTGAAAGAGTCCAATACAGAAGAGTACAAGAGATCTGTCCACACACTAGAGACCCAAAGAATCCATCTGAGGGCCTAGATCACATGGCCATGTCCTGCAGAAGCCCAGCTGAAGACTCTTAGCCCACAGCAGTGTCCTCCACAAAGCCAGCTGGAGGCCCAGAGACCATAGTACTGTTTCATACAAGTCTGTGTCAAGAATGTACATTGGAAAGACTAAAAAGTCAGAAGTGGAAGCTAGAAAGTCTGTGCTAGCAGAATATAGGATCTGTGCCAGAAGGCTGAGGGATCTTCACTGGAGCCAGGAAGTGATGCTTATGGTAAGGACAAGAGCAGCCCTGAATAGCCATCCCCCTGTAGCCATCCTCAATGACAGCAAGGACCTGAGCTTCTCTGATGATGAGAACAGCTCAGTTCATATGAGGAAAGCTAGCCTGACAAGCTTCTCCAGGAAAATCAACAGCACACCATCTTCCCAACCATTCTGCTCTTATGCTGATGGCAACAATCCTCCGGTGGGTCTTCCACACCCAGCACTACTATGATTAAGTTAAACTGGGTGTTACAAGTAGACCAGTAGTTAGTGCTCCACAGGTTCATGTATATTATTATTTCCTTGCAATGGAGTGACCTACTGGATCTCAGTGATCCATCAGTGACAGTGAGAGACATGAGGTACAAATCACAAGATATGCAATACAAGATATGGTTGCAGTGACTTTAGCTATCTTTTTTTTTCCTGTATTTTAGGGAAGGTTCTACAGGGTATTCATGGTCTCACTAATAGATTGGACTCATAGTGATTCTCCTGTTTACGCCTGCCAAGTCCTGGGATTACAGATGCGCCACCACACCCAGCCTCATTTGCTGTCTCAGCATACTCTAGAGGCAGGGGCAGCATGGCAGGTCCGGGGATCGAACCCCTGGCCCCTGTGCCTGCTTGCAGGTGTTTTAATCTGCTGAGCTATTTGGCTGGCCCGGCTTTTGCGATCTTGCTCATAATGCATTAGTGGCCACTCTTCCATCATTTTAGTATGTTGATATTCAAATCAAATTGAAATTCTATAAATACTGTTTCTTTTTCTGACAATCTTAGGATAGTTTTATAAGAGAGTTATGAGTTTTTCAAAGTTTTAGAAAGACAATTGTGGGGCCAACGAGATAGCTCAGTAGTCTAAAGCACCTTCCTAGGCAAATTTAGGCAGGTGCAGGAGACTGAGGTTCAATCCATGGCACCACCACATGGCATGCCAGCTCTGCCCTCAGGACAGGCTGAGACAGTCAAAAAAAAGAAAGAAAGAAAGATAGATAGATAATTGCACTGGTCACTTTCTCATTGCTAGGACAAAATATCTGACATCTACCATTTAAGGGAGAGGCATTTATTTGGCTCAGATTTTCCAGCGGGCTTTGTCTGTGGTTGCTGGCTTCAAGGCACAATCAGCATGGCAGAAGGGTATGGCTAAGGGAAGCTGCTCACCTCATGGCCAGGAAGCAGAGTGAGGAAAGGATCCAGGGAGAAGAGTGTACTCTCAAAGGTCACAGCCTCAGTGATCAAGCTTCAGTAGGCCTGCTTTCCAACAGCATATTCAGCCATGAATTCACCAATGGATTAATTCACAGATGGGTATAGTGCCCCCAAGGTCTATCCACTTTCCAGTAGCCCTGTCTAGGAATGCATGAGACTATTGAGGAAGATTTTGTGTCTGTTCCATAATAGTAATTCAGAACACTGTGAAAGGAAAACACAGCAGATAGTAAAGTGACCAAAGTAGATTTAATTCAGACATGGCTACAGTAAGAGAAGAGAGATCCTAGTACAAAACTGAGTCCAATTTCAAGTGCAGCACAGGAAATGGAGATTTATAACCAAGTATTTGGGCTGCTAGGAGTCAATGAGTAGAAATTTCTCAGAAGAAACATCAGGAGTAAGGGGAAATTTTATCTGAACTTACATGACAAAATTCTTCCCAAAGGCAAGTTGAGTAATCAGGTAGCAAGGAGTGAGGATAGGAATTTGACCAAATTTTGAGGGTGAGCAGATTGTTAACGGTAAGAGCTTTTTGCTAACCTAACATTTCAGTATTCTTGATTGAATTTATAGATGTTAAAAATACAAGCCTAGGGGCCGGGGAGATGGCTCAGTGGAGTAAGCACTTGCCTGGCAAGCACAAGGGCCTGAGTTCAATCCCCAGTTCCACCAAAAAAAAAAAAAAAAAAAAAAAAAAAAAAAAAAAAAAGCCCAAGGCCCAGCCAAATAGCTCAGTGGATTAAAGCACCTACTTAAGCACACACAGGGGCCAGGAGTTTGATTCCCAGGCCTGTAGTGCTGGCCCTGCACCTAGGAAGCACTGAGATGACAATTAAGACGGGGCATGGTGGTGCATGCCTGTAATCCCAGCTCTTGGGAGGCTGTAAACAAGCGGATCACTACAAGTCCGATCTATGCAGTGAGACACTGTAGACCCTGTCCTAAATACAATGAATAAATAAATAATAAAAGAATAAAAATACAAGCTCAAAGATCAAAGCCTTCTTGAGAAGAGGGTTCAGATGCTCTGAGTAAAGTTTGGTTAAAGTGAAGTTTGCCCAAAGAAGAACTAGGGCAAAGCACACCATAAAATCCATGAATTTTTTTTTTCAGTGAAATGTTGGAATAACTTGATTTTGCTGTAATAATAATTAATTAGAAAAACTCAAACTTTTTGTATTGCAGAACCCTATATTGGTGAGATAGCCTAGTCTTTCATCCCAATTTTTAAAAAAAGCCCTAAGAGAATATATTCAAGAGATACTGGCAGCTAGATTGAATCTTTATTTTGAAGAGTCTTCTTTTTCAGAGTTACTGAATATGTACTGTGGAAGTATCACTGTTCATAGTGTATATATTAGTCATTCAGATAAATTATTGCATGAATATGCAAACTAGAATATTAACACAAATGGTTCTATTAGGAATCCTGCCATGAGTAACCCTCTCAGTGGAGGCCTTGGAGTAGTTCACAAGAGGATTTTTTAAAACAACAAAATCCAGTTATGTTGAAGTAGCTTGAGGTATTATTTAGAAATAAAAGAGGCTCTTTATGTGAAGATTTTTGACTAAAAACACTGAAGTCTTTAACAGAGAATTTTCTTAACCCAGGCTTTTATGACTTAGACTGGGTGTAGCATGTGTCTAAATAGAATGCCTCATATAAAATTGAAGTTGGCTTTTACATTTCAAGTAGCTATTTAGATACCTGGCCTCTATTGTGTGATTCTCTGATTTGAACACTGTTCATCTTTCATTTCTATCCAGTTTCCATGACTCAAATCCTTAATGTTAAGCCAGAATGTGTTAATAGAGGCAATTATACCATTGAGTATATGACCTCGGCTCACAGTAAGGTTCACACCTGGGTATCATTACTTTTTCTCATATCAGTTTATTTTTTAAAGACTTATCATTTGAAAGCTCTTATAGTGCATAAGCAATTAGGATAACTGAGAGTCTCTCTGTAATAAAGGTATTTATTTTACTTTCCTAGCTCTTTATGCCAGCATAATTAAATCTCCCTCTAATGTGTCAATTGCAGACTATTTTGAAATTGACAGCACTCTTCTCTTTCATGAGGAAGAAAAAAACCCATACACACACACACACACACACACACACACAAAGCAAACATAATGTGTACTAGTTGCGAATATATATTAGCATCTAAATCAGCACTCAAGTACTAGATACACCTGACTTTTTTTTAAATGGATGTTTTTGGTAACTTTTACAGTACACTACTTTGTGGACTTAATGAGAAACAACTTGTTGGCAATGAATATTCCATGTGCCAGATTTGTCCAGCACAGTGTGTGAGTGATGGTGTAGCACACTGAACATTTAAGATGATGTCATGAAACCTGTGGGACAAATTTCTGAAGAAAAGTTGACCTCAGGGATATATTTATTAGCATATGCTTTGGATGTAAAGAATACTTTGCAAATCTAGAATTTTGCTGCATGTCTGGTTTCTTTTCTAAAGAGTATATTTGCATATGAGAGTTTAACAGCTTCTCCTTTT
This sequence comes from Octodon degus, assembly GCF_000260255.1. NCBI lineage: Eukaryota > Metazoa > Chordata > Mammalia > Rodentia > Octodontidae > Octodon > Octodon degus. Next base: position 387,222 of record NW_004524671.1, on the reverse strand, counting down.
AATTTCTAGAAGAGTCTCAGTCCTAGGAGAAAATAAGTTAAGATGGCTTCTTGCAATTTAAAACATTATAATTTGAAGGTAAGTGGCAACTCTGGAAAGTAGCTTTTACTCTTGAATGCTAATGCTAAGAAACATGTTTTCCTTTCTATACCAGCAGAGCTGCCCCTGATCCTTGGTGGTAAATACTTCTCCAGAAGCCCTGTAGAGCACTGGAAGCCTTGTGATGCTGAATTAATGCTTCAAACATTTCCCTATCTACTGTGGTCTACCCAGTAGAGCCCTACATTACTACTTCTTGCCCAGAGCTATGACTCCTGGTTCAAAATCCAAATGTATTTCTTGGATGGACTGAATTGAGGACTGAGATGAGTAATTTCTGCACAACATGATAACCCCAAGACAGTATAGACTCTGGGCTTAAAGAAAAGTTAGGAAATTGCTTAACACATCTTTAGATGTTTACAGTACACATTAGTTTATGAAAACTCCCATATTTAGTTTGAGAAAAATCTTTTCAGTGTTTCTCAGATGTCTCAAACATTTGACCTTGGGATGATTCTTTCATATAACATCTATTAGAGTCCTCATAAGTAGTATTCCTTGGAATATTTTGCAGTTTTTTTGGACAGGAACTTGGTTTATTCATTGCTTATGCAAAGCGATTAATTTTCACAAAATGATTATTTCTTTAAGGTTCTTCACAGTGTTGGTGTCCACTAGACAATGGCCAGTGTTAAAGGAAATATATGTTCATGGCACTTGTTAAAGAATGGTAAGGCACATTTTATTGAGGGTCCATTGCCGTTGGTGTAAGGACCACTGCAATAGGATTTTGCAGCAAGACAGAGAAGTTACACTGAATTAAAAAGGCGAAGTCAAAATATATAGCCAAAGGAACACCATGGAGTCAGTGGATGGAAAATTACAGAAGTGAGAGCAAACGCTGGAGCTAAGGAGGAATTCTGGTGAAACAGGCCCAAGAGCTTGTTGTGGACAACAGGTCCGGCTGATGAGGCATGTCTTGTGGCAGGATGGAGAATGAAGAATCCTGGAGGGTGAAGAACCTTCCAGATATGGGGAGTGATCAAACATGAAAAGTGGGAGATTCCAGCTGCATGAACTTAGCATTCTTGCTAACATTAAGGAATTCAGGTGCTGGTTGAGTAGAGCATTCAGATAAGCCTGATTAGCATGGGATCAAGGGCAGACTCTGGCATCCACGAAGGGCTGTAGAATTTTTGTCTGACTGCTGAGGGACAAATGGATGAGTTTCAGAGCTCAGTTTGCTTCCAAAAGATTTAGGTTAGCAACCAGGAAACTGCCTGACATTTTATGTTGCTTATATGTTCACAAATGTCTTATAGAAAAATCTTTGCTAAGCCTTTGTTAGACTCTGTATTCCACTAGAGCATCGGTTGGCTGTTCTTTGGGATGACATTTGTTCTTTGCCAAACATATCTCATTAAATTTTTATTTAGACAGCAGTTTTGAACCCAGGGCTTTTTACATTCTTAGGCAAATGCTTTACAACTGAGTTACATCCCCATCTCTTTTAAAGAACTTCCAAAATTTTGAGACAGGGTCTTCTTAAGTTGCTGGCTTTGAGCTTTTTGATCATACAGCCCCAGCCTCCCAAGTAGCTGGGATCATAGGTAGATGCTACCACTCTTGGCTTTTCCTTAAGTATATTGGGGAACAGAATGAGGTTTACGAATCGCATTCAGAAATTAGAGGATTAAAATTTGTATACAATTTTTGTTAGATTTTCTTCTGTAGATACTTGTGCTAATTCTGCTAAAGTTCACTCTGCTGTTTATTCCTCTGTTCTCATTTGTTTTTCTTTATAAATTCTGGAAGAGAGGCTACTTCACACATAAAAGCAATTTTTGAATTAATTAAAATAGAGAACCTGGCAAGGTTCATTTTTATTTGAACTTTGCTTGCAAAGGTACTTACATATTCTACCTTCCTAGTTGCTGCTAAAAAGACCTCCAGTTGATACAGAGTCCTACAACAGCATATTAAACAATATTGTACTTTCGAATGACATAGAAATAAAGACTTCCATAGGAACTGACATCTTTTATCTCTGAGGAAAGTGTCCAGTTGATTTTAACTACAGGTCAAAATGGTACACTCAGAGACACTTGAATAGCTTTAAAAGTCACTGGGATGGTGATGGTACAGATTTATTTATGACATAAAATAATACTATATAAGATTTTTAAAATGCCCATGATCTTTTGTTATCTATTTTTGTTGATAATTGTCATCAACAGGACTATTGTACTAAGAACAAATAATTTATTGCTTGATTAAAATGTACTTTGTGGAATGTCCTTCACTAGTCTATTGTACAAAAAAAAAAAAAAAAAAAAAAAAAAAAAAAAAAAAAAAAAAAAAAACCACCTAAGTTATGCCTAGAGAGTTTTTAAAGCACACATTTGGGAATTAGTTTCTGTTTTTTTCTCTTAAGTGGTGAAATCAGGTTGACATGCAGGTCAGATGACACAGAGAATCAAATGAAGGTGAATATGTAAACAGTGATAGCTTCCTCTAATCATCACTTTCGAATCCATGCAAAGGAGCAAACCAAGAAAAATAAGGTGGGTCACATAAGACATGTTTCATTTAGATCTGGGGTATATTTATAGGTTACCTGACATGTGCAAATTTAAATATCCATGAATATTCAAAAAATATTAACTCTACTGGGACAGATAGAGACTTGAAGTGTTCTCATTCTTTTATGCCTAGTAAGAACTGTAGTTAACCCTCAGTAAATATTTATGGGAAGAATAATTTAATGAATAAATGAGTGGAATATATGAATGCCTCTTTGTTTTTAACCCTAATATAAAATCATATAAATACAACAAGAGGAGTATACTTTCAAACGGAGCAGTCACTAATATGGTGTACATACTGACCTAGATAACAGCACTTTTATCTACTCATGTCTCTTGCAGTTAAGGGAAAAACTGCCCCAAACCACAAAACCTCCAAAATCCACTAATAAGAGTCACATGGGACACACTTATACTCCAAAATTATTCACTGTTAATTTGAAATTCAAATTTTGGACCCCATATTTTTATTTGCTAATCCTGCCAATCCTGTAGCAATATTGCTAGGGGCCAAAGTTACTTTCCTTTTTAAAAATTGGATTTTATTGGCATATGTTAGGTATACCTGACAATCCCATTCATCATAAGAGAATTTCTACCTGTGCATGATAGAACTTGGTTTTTGTTTCCCCATTCTCCTCACCTCCCTTCAACCCTTCTTCCTTTCCCCATTTACAAAAGCTTTGTTCCCATATTTTCCCCTTTTTCTCAGTTTTTTTACTTTTCTCTTTCTTGCTTTTCCCCTTCCCTCCTCTTTTTTACTCTCCCTGTTTGAACATTTTCCTCAGATTTCACAATTAATACACTATTATACATTTTGGTCCTTATTTACATTTTCAGTTTCTTAAGCTAGAGGAATAATGTAGTATTCACAAATGTGTGTCAGATTCATTTCACATCCTATTATGGTCTAAAGACTCATCCATTTTCCTGTAAATGTCTTGATGGCAGAGTAGTACTCCATTGTATTAAAAAGCTTATATATTCTTTATCCATTTATCCATTGATGTGGACACTTGGGTTGCTTCCAAGATTTGTCTGTTACAAACTATGCCACTATAAACATAGGTATCATATATCACTGTTGTACTTTTAATTATTTTGGCAAGGTATCTATAAGTGGAATGGTTGGGTCAAATGGAACTTCTAGTACTAGTTCTTTTTGTTTGTTTGTTTGTTTGTTTTAGAAATCATCACACTGATTTCTACAATGGTGGTAGCAGCTTACACTTCCACCAACAGTGGAAAAGGGTGCCTTTTTTGTGCACAGCCCTCCGGCATTTGTTACTGGTTGACTACATCTTCATCTTCGTCTTTGTCATCGTCCTCATCATCGTGGTCTTCTTCATCTTCTTCCTCTTCCTCTTCCTCTTCTTCCTCTTCCTCTTCCTATTCCTCTTCCTCATTCTCATTCTCCTCCTCCTCCTTCTCCTCCTTCTCCTCCTCCTCCTCCTTCCTCTTCCTCTTTTTCTTCTTCTTCTTCTGTTTTGATACAGGATCTTGCGACAAAGTTCAGATTTATAGTGATACTTCTGGCTTATCCTGTCCAGCGCTGGGATTACAGGTATGTACAATGCCCAGTTTGGGGACCAGTATGACATGCCTGGTGTTCCAGGTCAGCATGACATACAGTACCGGGGTTCAAACTCTGGACTTTGTGCTTGCCAGGCAGGCACTTAGACCACTAAGCTATCACTCCAGCCTACTCCAGCCTACTGGTTGACTTCTTGATGATAGTCTTTCTTCCTAGGATGAAATGAAATCTTAGTGTTGTTTTAATTTGACCAGCAATGTTGAACATTTTTTAATATATTTATGTGTGATTTGTAAGTCTTCATTTGAGAAGTGTGTATTCATCTCAGATGCCAATTGTTGGTTAATTTTTGGGGGTATCTGATTATTTTTTCATTCTTTACATGTTCTCGATAATAATGTTTTGATGAATGTCTGGCAAACAATGTATCCCACATTATGGGTTATCTCTTCACTCTTTTGGTGATTTCTCTTGATGGACAAAAGCTTTTTAATAACATGAGACCCCAGTTGTTGAAACTTTGTGATAGTTACTATGCAATCAAAATTATTTATAAAATCTTTGCCTATACCAATAGCTTCAAGAGTTTTACCTATTGTGTGTCTGAGAAAATTTAATGTTTTTGTTTTAATATTTATATCTCTGCTCCATTTGAAATTTTGTTTAATACATGATAAAATATGTAGGTCTAATTTTAATCTTTGCCATGTGAAAAGCCAGTTTTTCAAGTACCATTTATTAAAGAGGTTATCTTTCTTTCAGTACATATTTTTGGCACCTTTATCAAAGATAAGGTGGCTGAATATGTCTGAATTTGTTTCTGTATCTTCTACGTTGTTCTACTGATTTTCAGGTCTGTTGTTTTTGCCAGTACCACACTGCTTTTGTCACA
>NW_004524671.1:376189-381902 GCF_000260255.1 Octodon degus | reverse complement strand
AGGCACACACCACCACGCCCAATCTCAATTGCCATCTCAGCGCACCCTGGGGCGGGGCTGGCATGGTTGGCCCAGGAATCTAACCCCCTTCCCCACCCCTGTGCCCACTTGCCACTGCTTTAATCCACTGAGCTATTTGACCAGCCCTTTGGACTGTTTTTTCTCATTTTGTGATGTATGCTGTTGGAATTTTAATCAGAATTGTATATTAAATATGGATAACAGTTTTGGGTTATGGCTATATTCACTATATTGGTTCTTCCTACCTGAATCAAAGAATATTTTCCCATTTTCTGATATTCTCTTCGATTTTCTTTTTCAGGGTATTATAGCTTTTAATGCTGAAGTCTTTTACATTCTTTGTTATATTGATTCCTAGGTATTACCTTTCTTTGGATGCTATTGTGAAAAGTAATGCTTCTCTACTTTCTTTCTCAGTGATGTTTTTTTCATGTATAGAAAGGTTATTGGTTTTTGAGTGTTGACTTTTATACAGTTATGCTACTGAAATAGTTTGCTTTGAGGAGTCTTTGGGTTCTTCTATGCAGAGTATCATGTGATCACAAATAATAATTAACTTTTTCCTTTCCTATTGTTATTCATTTTATTTCTTTTTCTTGTCTAATTGCTTTGGTTAATGTTTCAGGAACTATGTTGCATCAGAGTAGAGACATTGGGATCATTGTCTTGTCCCTGATTTTACAATGAAAGCTTTCAGTTTTTGCCCATTTAGTACAATGTAGGTTGTTGGTTTGTCATAGATGATTTTTATTGGATTGAGGTAAGGACCATTTATTCTGATTTTCTGTAGGGTTTTCTTTTTATCATGAATGTGTGCTAGACTTTATCAAAAGCTTTTTCTACATCTATTGAGGTGATAATGTGATCTTTGGCCTTGGCTCTATTAATATGATGTACTGCATTTATGGATTTGTGTATATTGAACCATCTCTGCATCCCTGTGTTGAATCCTGCTTGGTCATGGTGTATAATCTTCTTGATGATTTACTGCATTTCATTTGCCAGCAACTTCCTGAGGATATTTTCATTAATGTTTGGTAGGCAGGTTGGCATATAGTTCTCTTTCTTAATTGGGAGTTGGGTCCTTCTTTGGTTTTGGTATGAAGGCTTGCTTCCAGGAATAAATTTGGGTGCACTTCGGTTTTCTTTGTTTTGGTACTGGAGATTGAGTGCAGGAACTTGTGTTTATGTTGATGCACTATGTCCACAGCTCCCAGGACTCAATTTGGAAGTTTTGCTTCTTTTTCAATTTCATTAAAGGGTCTGAGAGGTAGTGATATTTATTCTCCTCTAAATTTCTTGGAGACTTCAGCAGTGCATCTCTCAGGGCCTGGGATTTTCTTTGGTGGTAGGTTTTAAAATTATATCTTCAATTTAACTGATTGATATTGTTTTACTTAAGATTTTTATACCTTGATTCAGCTTTGGTAATTTACATATATCTAAGAATCTGTCCATTTCTTCTGCACTTTTAATTTTTTTTTTTTTTTTTGACATTCCAATTCTTACAGTGGGTATAGATGATCTTCTGGATTTCTGCAGGGTCTGTTGTGATTTCATCCTGTTCTTTCCTATTGTGTGGATTTGAATATTTTCTTTCTCTCTCTTTTTTTTTTTTTTTTTTTTTTTTTTTTTTTGTGTGTGTGTGTGTGTGGCCAGCTCAGCCCACCAGGGGGCGGGGCTGGCTGGCATGTGGTGCTGGGGGATTGAACCGCAGTCCCTGTGTTTTGCCAAGCCTGTTCCAAGTAGGTGCTTTAGACCACTGAGCCATCTCACCAGCCCCTCTTTCTCTTTTATAATTAGGTTGGCTAAGAGTTTCTCAGTTTCATTTAATCTTCCAAGAACCAACTCTGTTTCATTAAATTTTTTGTATTGTTTTCTTATTTTCCAATCCTTTAATTTCTGCTCTGATTTTTATAATTTCTTCCCTTGTATGAACTTTGGGCTTGGCCTGCTCTTCTTTTTCTATAAGTTTGAGGTTCAACATTAATTTGTTCATTTGTACTTGCTCTGTTTTCCTGCTATAGGTATTCACTGCTGCAAATTTCCCTCTCAGGACTGCTTTCATTGTGTCCCCTGAGTTCCAGTATGCTGTACTGACATTATAATTTAATTGTAGAAACTGTCTACTTTCTCCTTTAATTTCTTGTGTGACCCATTGTTTATCACAAAGATGTTATTTAACTTCTATGTGTTTATGAAGTTCTTATGGTCTCTACTGTCATTGATTTCCAATTTTATTGCACTGTAGTCTGATAATACACATGGGTTAATTTCACTTTCTTTTCATTGAAGTTAGTTCCTATAGGATACTGTGTTGGAACTCCTTCCAGTTTCCCTTGAATTATTCTGTTCAGTCATTCCCCAGCTTTTCTGGGTTTTTCTATCATCTGTTAGCGTCTTGGTTCTAGCTCACAGGATTGCCCTTAGGCTCTCGATCCTCCTTGCCCTCAAGGACAAATTCTGCTCCCAACATCAGCCTGAGTTTGTGACTTGCATTGAAATTACAAGTTTGCCTTACTTCTTCCTCTTCTCTTGCCTGCTCCTCTCCTATCCCCCTTGCATTCTCCTTGGTTGACCTTAATGTATCTACAGCAGGTAGAAGATCTGCTTCTGGGAGACCTGATCCAAAATAATTACTTTTACTTCTGTGTACAAAGAATACTTGCCAATAAAAACAGGTAATGTAAATCATTAAAATTTTTCTGGCATTTTAAAAAGTATTTAAAGAAATGCTTCATTTTTCACTAAGTTTAAATAATAATCAAGTACTCATAGCTTATGGTTTTAAAAAGTAACAGCTGAACTTTCTTATTGAATTGGCTGTGGTAAGGACACAGTGTCCTACAGAAAGGCTTTGTCTTGGTAGATTCAGAATTTAAACCAAAATAGAATTGGGTTCACGTATTGTTACAGTTTGGAGTTGCCTTACAAGTAGAATGCATTGTTATTTACATCCACTTTTGTAAAATTTCCTCTGGTATGGCAGATCTAAAAATATATGCTTCCATTTACCTTTTTCTTTTCTGCAAAGATTATAGATTATAGTTGGGTCATCTTGTTCCCAGATGAACCTGATTGCTATCTAATTTATGTGGCCCAGTTAATCTTGCCTTGGCATATCCTAATGAAGACCTGCAATCATTACCTATTGCCTTTTGACAGTCTTCCACAATTTAGTAGTTTAAAGCAACAAGCATTATTTATCTTAAAGTTTTTCATGAAACTCCTTAGCTGGGTGGTTCTGGCACAGGGTTCTTCATAAAGTTTCTGTGATACCTTCAGCAGGGACACAGTCTCTGAAGACCTGATTGGAGCTGAGAAAATAACAGGGAGAAGGAATGGGAAAGGGGAAGGGGTGGGGAAACACACATGCCTGAGAGGTGGTAGCTGCAGTTAGTAGTAACTTGCTGTGCCATGGTATCATTTGGGTGTTATGCAAAGATCTCTGTGAAGACCCTTAGTTCTCAGGTGCTGCTGCGAGACTTTAGGGCCAGGACAGTGGGACTCAGTTAGGTCACTGTGCATGTGCCCTTCCAGGGGACATTGCCAGCCCAGCCCCTTTCCTCATTCCCTGTCTTGGTCTACTTTCTGAACATGGGAGATGAGCAGTCTCCTTTGCCATGTAGCTCTTGTGTGATGCTTTGCCTTTCTCCAGACCTAAAGGAAACAAGGCCAAGGGATGGTATTATTAGTGACAACTCTGTAACCTTGAGCAGAGCAAATATTTCTCCTGTTAAACTGATTTTTTCCAGTGTTTAGTCACGGTGATGGAAGGCTAGGAATGTCTAGGTTCACAGAGTTAAAATAACTGTGCTACGTTGCTGTTTTTTTTTTTTTTTTATGTGTGATTAAGCATCCATCGTGCATATCTACTGGGTCTCAGGAGTAAAGGCTTCTTAAGAGTTCTATTTTTTTTGTATTTTTCTTTTCTTTATTGTTGCTTTTCATTGAAAAGAATTCTTTTTTTTAAATTGTGCAATGTTTATTTTATTTATTTATTTACTTTTCAAAGTTTTATTGATAAACAGCAATGAGACAGTTTCAAATCAAATCGGAAGTACAGTTTCAACAAATAATACACTGCATATATTCTTCTTAGTGGTTAATTGCTGTACAAGATGTGGACTTGTGATCCTATTTATAAACACCATTAGAACAAATCATTCTATTCATTAAGAGAATGCAACTATATATCTATCCTAACCACTTTGAATACACAGATACAAAATGGACATTCATCGGTATACCCCATTTTTTCTAAGTTCCGTTATTGAATATTATAGGTGTGTAAACTCAGCAAAATATTCTAAAAGAGTCCAGTAGCCCATAATAACATTGGGTCTTCTGTTTAACTGGAAATGTCAGAAATTATTGACCTGAGTCCCCCACAGCTCAACATAACAGCATGGCTTTACTTCTTGTACTTCGTTTTTATACTTTTCTGCTGGATGGTTAAGACCAAGATAAAGCAAGACCTATGCAACAAGAGTTGTAGCTTTTTGGTCTGAGGTCAGTGAAATGCCCTCAGGATTTATCTTGAGATCCTGTACCTAGATTGTAGAACCTTTGTCAGTGCAGCCATGTGGATGAGTCACGGCCATTGCTTGGCCAATGTGCTCTCTGTGAAAACCTGAGAGAGTGTCTTCTCCCCATGTGACTCTCATGTACCTCGGTAGTGTCCCAAATTTTCTGATCAAGAAGATTATGGGGCCAAAGAGGAAAGTGATCGATGACGTAGAGTGTGCCTAATGAAAAGAATTCTTGTTTTATGTTTTCTGAAATTTTTGGATCTGTGGTTTGGTGGCTGTCATTACTTTGGGAAATTCGCTGTTATTTTTCACATATTTGTTCTGCCTTGTTTGCTCTTCTTTGAGATTCCAAGTACACTGTCTTAGACTAAGATGGTGCTTGATTCTCTGACTGCCCTTACTTCCCCCCAACACACTTTCCTTTTCTTTGTGTTTTGTGGATAATTTCTGTTGACTAATCCTTCAATTTGTTATTATTTTTTTCCTTCAACAACATCAAGTTTACTGATGAAACTGACATCCTTAATCTTTCTTACTAGTACTGCACTGGGTTTAGGATAGGAGCTAGATCTTTTGTATTGGGTCTCAAGAGAGGTTTGCATATTCTTGCCCCTCTTTCAACAGGATGTTTCAGTCATTTATTATGTGCCAGTGTCCTCAGTTCATGCTAAAATCTGGCAGATGTTGGAGAAGCCCTCACCTCACTGTAGCCATGCACAAAGACTAGCACTACTACAGGTCTGAGGATGCAACCCTCACTGTGGCAGAATATCTACTCTCTCAAGCATTTGGATTAAGATTTTGTTTAGGGGTCTGAAAACAACATATGCCTCATTTCATCTCTGTAATATCATGCCCATGCATGAAAGTCACAACAATTTAGAAATTCACTTGAATGCTTTGCTTACTTCTTAGCTATTAATAAGTTCAGGGGTTCTAAAAAATTACATGTTTTTCATTATTTCTCATTATCTCATTCACTCTAGACCTTTTCCCCCAAAACTTTCATATTTTGTGGCTAAAGTAACAATGATAGCAAACACATAGATAGAACTTAGTAAATGCTAGGGACAAGTCCATTTGCTCTTTACCACTATTTTATGAAAAAGACAATTGTATCAGCCAGTGCTTACTAGAGAAACAGATTTAATGCAATATAT
>NW_004524671.1:369680-375204 GCF_000260255.1 Octodon degus | reverse complement strand
TTTTTTTTTTTTTTTTTTTGTATCTGGCACATCTTGGCTGTATCAGCTTTTAGAGATTTTTTTCTATGAAAATGTGTAAGAGCAGTATTTATCATGTTAACAATAATGGATAAAAATAATGTAATCTAATTAAGAAAAATGGCACTAGTGAGCCGCAATCACATCATATTAATAAAAACTAAGAGAATTGAGCTGCTAAGCATGATCAGTTTATGCTGAGTGTATGTGCTCCGCAACGTTGCCTTCTAATGCATATTAAGGATTGATTAGTCACCCTGTGGTATCGTTTATCTAAACATGATTTGTGACCTTAAACTTCCGGTTAATTCTCATCCAAGCACACCTTAAAAGGCAAATTTAATATGTTTTTTTCCCAGTACTAGTGCTTACAAAAACTCATATTCCCTGACATTTAGAAAACAGTGTTGCCCACAGAAGCCATTAACATCTGAAGGGATTAAATTAAAATTCACTTAAAGGCCCTACAAGTACCCTGAACATTCTTATTTCTTGATTTCAGTGTAAGATGAACTTTTGTTATATTTTCGGTAAGGTTTTTTTTTTTTTTTGATCCTCTAGGAATTATATTCAACTAAACCTGGTGTTTTCTCCCCCTCTTCCTAACAGATGCTGAAATTATCTAATTTTATGGATAGACATTCTGACATACAAATGCTCTTATTTATCTAAATGTAGATGAGAAACCAGGTTTTTGTCCTCTTCTCCCTTCTTCATCCTTTGTCTTCTCTTGTTTTTCTTTTCCACCAAAGGAGGTGGGACACAGAACTGAGAACCATAAGCTTAATATCCTCATCTGCTTATTTATTTTTATATTCTGATTGATTGGATATTTAATTGCATCAAGTACTTTCTTAAGGACTTTTTTCAGGCTAATAAAATGTCAAAGGAAAATAAATTACCAAAGCAGAAGAATAAGTTAACTATCATTCTTACTAATACACTGTAATGGGCTTAAGAGCATTTTACAAGAATATAATAATCACATTGGCTAAAACTAGTTGGAGGTGGAAGAAGGAATTTAGATTAGACCAGATACAGACATCATTTAGATTGAATTTGTGAGGTAATATTAAGTTTTAGTATGTGAACGGGAGGATAAACTGGGTGCAGCAATTAACCTGACTAAAATGATAGAGTCTTTATCACAACTGCAAAATCAATTCTCTTCTTCTACAGGATAGACAACTGAACTGAGAAAAACAATGCTCTTTTTACTAAGAAGCATCCTAATCAAAGACTTTGCTTTTGTCTTTTTGAGACAGGGTCTCACTATGCAGTTCAGGCTGACTTTGAGCTCACTTTGTATCCCAGGCTGGTCTCAAAGTCACAACGATCCGCTTGACTCTGATTCCTAAATGCTGGGATTACAGGCATGCATCAACACACCCAGCTACAGATTTTAATATTAAAGCATAGGTGATATCTCCTTGGGTTTTAATGTTCATTCCTCTGATGATTAGCGATGTTAAGTATTTTTATAAGTATGTTTAGTATTTGTATGTCTCTTTTGAGCAGTGTTTACATACATCTTGCAATCATTTTATCCTTTATTTATTTTTTGTGGTACTGGGAATCAAACCCAGAGCCTTGTGCATATAAAGCGAGAGCTCTACAGCTGAAGCACATGCCCAGCCCTCTTACAATCATTTTTAAATTAGGGTTATTTGTTCTTGTGGTATTCGGCTGTTTGATTCTTCTATATTTTGGATATTAACCCCTCGTCAAGTATATAGTTTTCAAATATATTCTACCACAAAAGGATCATCTCTGTTGATTACTTCCTTTGCTTTGGAGCTTTTTAGTTTGATGCAATTATATAGCCATTTTGCACTAGGGTTAAACATCATTACCCCAACTAATGTCAAGGAGCCTTTCCTATTTTCAACTCATACTTTTAGCTGTTACATTTGTCTTTAAATCATATTGAGTTTGTTTTGGCACATATGTGAAATGTGAGCCTAATTTCAGTCTTTTGCAAGTGGTTATTTGTTTTTCTTAGCACCATTTACTGAAGAGACTTTCATTTTTCTATTTTTTGTTCTTGACATTCTTGTTAAAAATCAATATATGCACCAATGTGGATTTTCAAACACTCTAAAGTGATCCATTGATCTCTGAGTTTGCTTCTATGTCTATGCCATGCTGTTTTGATTACTATAACTTTGTAGTAGATTTAAGATGTTGTAGTGACATCTCTCAGCTTTTGATCTTTTTGCCCAAAATTGCTTTGAGCATTTGGAAATTCTTGTGTCTCCATTTGAATTTTATAATTTTTTTTATGTTTCTGTGAAAAACATTAGGATATTGAGAGCAATTGTACTGAATCTGTAGATAATTTTTTGATAGAATTTACATTTAATAATATTAATATATCCATTCTGTGAGCACAGGATACCTTTTCATTTATTTGTATTTTCTTTAATTTCTTTCAGTTCTGTTTATATTCATATTTTTGGTTAAAATTCATTTCTGCTTTCCTCTCTTCTCCTCCTCCCTTCAATGGCCCTTTGTTTCTTTGGTTCTTTGCTCCTCTTTCTCTTCCTCCCTCCTTCCCTTCATGTTGCTGGGGCTGAAACTAGGCCTTTTGCATAGAGATACATGCTCACCCTTTTGCAAAGGTTCTTGCTAACTCACTAAACTGCCCAGATAGGGTTCAAACTTGTGCTCCTCCTACATAAATAGAGCTACCTTTCTCGGTCACTTTCTTTGTTGCTGGGATGAAATGCCCAATGTTTGCACATAAAGGAGGAGGAGTTTACCTTTGGCTCATGCTTTCAGTTCTTGGTCTGCTGGCTCCATGGTGGAATGGCTGAAGTGGAGGAAAAGTGTTCAGATTATTGCAAACAAGAGCTAAGGAAGGAACTGGAAAGGGAGCTGGACACTACTAAGTAATTCCCCAGGGAACTGTCTTTTCTGACAGTCTTTTTCATTAAAAAAAAATTAAAGAGGTGAAAAAAACAAATAACAAGAACAAAGATAAAACCAAAGCCACATAAAAATAAAAATGGTACAGAATTTCAAAACAAAAAAGGAAATTAACAATCATTGTGATATTATGTATTGTTATCATGAAATTTGTTACTCATATTACTTGATATAGGCACACAAGATTGATCAAACAATTAAACATTGATACTTCTTTTCAATAAACCTTAACTTTTTTCCTTGACGTTTTTATTTTTTTTTAATTTATTTTTTTATCATTTTTGTATTTGTTTTTTTTATTTAATGCATTTTTTATTTTATTGAGAAACAAATATCATGAGACACTTTCCAAGCTGATTAATAGGACATTTTTCAATAACTAATACATTGCACATTGTTTCTTCTCAGCGGTCATCCACAGCACTAGAAGCAGTCAGGACATCCCGTCCAAAAACCACTACTACAAATCCTTCCTCTCACTGAACCAAGCAAAAGCAGCCATACATCTATCCTAACTATTCTGTATATACAAAATGGTCCTTCCTCTATATCCCCCCTCTCCAGTTCAGTCCTGTCAGAGATGGATAGTCTATTGGCATCTAAATATTCTAGGTGCTTGAATTCAGCAAAACAATCCAACACAGTGCAGTAGTCTACAATAGTAGTGGGTTGTCCGCAGAGGTTGTTGACTGGAGCCTTTTACAGCTCAGCATATTAATATGGCTTTACTTTCTATACCTTTTATGTACTTTTCTGCTGGATGGTTAAGACCAAGATATAGCAAGACCTATATAACAAGAAATGTAACTTTTATATCTGATAAGGTCAGTCAAGTGCCCTCAGGATTTAGCCTGTAACCCTGTACTGCATTTTGTAGATCCTTTGTCAGTGTCAGCCATGTGGATGAGTCATGGCCAGTGCTTGACCAATTTGCTCTCTGTGAAAGCCTGAGAGAAAGTTTTCTCTCCATGTGGCTCTCCTTGGGCACACTACACATCATTGATCACATTTCTCTGTGGCTCCATAATCTCCTTGATCAGAAAATTTGGGGCACAATTAAGTTACATAATGTTATAGTATGAGTTCTCCTATGTTCTCAGTCTTCACTGACCTTGAAAGGCTAGGGCCAAAATATTGGTGGACCTTGCAGCTCTTCCTTTTCTCCAATTCTTGGTCTGCAAACTTAGGGTGTTAACCCTCCAGAAGAGAAGCTTAATATTCCCCTGCAACATATGCAGTTCGGTTTACCCTAACTATCTGTCTAAATATCAAACATCTTAGGCATAATGTGGAACAGGTATTGTCCATCAAGTATTGATGTATTGAAATATAAGTCCTTACAGAATATGAAGAAAAAAATTTTAAAAATAGGAATAAACACATATTTTTACACAGAAATTTAGAAATCTAACCATGTACAGCATTGTAGCAGTGAAGTCCTGTGACATTTTTATTTTCTTTTTCTTGTGTCTTTTTTTTTTCATTTATTACCCTTTAAAAAAAAGAAAAACAAACAAACAAAAAACCCTTTTACTTGTGAGACAGCATGGTAGTAATTTAAATTTATTTTAAAGAGAATATAAAAATAATAGATAAGGCTGGCCAAATAGCTCAGCAGATTAAAGTGCCTGCTAGTAGGTGCAGGGGCCAGAGGTTCGATCCCCAGGCCTGCTGAGCTGGTCCTGCCCCTGGGCTGCACTGAGATGGTAATTGAGACTGGGCATGGTGGCACATGCCTGTAATACCAGCACTTGGGAGGCTGTAAAGAGGCAGATCATTATGAGTCTGATCTAGTAGTGAGACCCTGAACACCCTGTAGACCCTTCTCTAAAAATATAACAACAACAACAACAACAACAACAACAACAAAAATAATAGATAAGACATTGGAAATGATACACATTTTAAAAAATACAAAATGAAAGGTATTCAAAGGTGATTTTATATTGTACATTGCTGCCTTCAGTGTAGTTTCTCAGATTGCAGATATTAGTGTACAAAATGGTCAAAGTAAAAGTTTTAAGCATTAACTATTGCTTTGAAAAATTAACAGAAATTTGCAGTGCAACTATCTTAGCTATCCTGTGTATATACTTACATGATTTTTTCCCATTTTTTTCCTTTACCTCATCTCAATTGGTTATTCCTTATGATCAGTTTCTTTCACGTTAAGTGTATCTATTATATATACACTTGAATCCATTTACCTATAAAACCCTCAAATTTATCTTTCTTTATAGCTGAGTAATACTCCAAATATTTTTATTTGTATAAAAGTATCACATTTTTAAAAATCTGTTCCTCAGTTGATAAGCATTTGAGTGGTTTGCAAGATTTAAGTATAGTAAGTTGTGCTGCTATAAACATGGGTGCATGTATGATGTGGTATGATGTTTTCAGCTCTTCTGGAAAAATATCCAGAAGAGGAATAGCTGGGTTGAATGGGATTTCTAATCCTAGTTTGTTGAGGAATCTCCACACTGATTTCCATAGTGGTTGTACCAAGCTATACACCCACCAACAGAGGAGAAGGGTTCCTTTTTGTCCACAGCCTCTCAGCATTTGTTATTAGTTGATT
>NW_004524671.1:361255-369322 GCF_000260255.1 Octodon degus | reverse complement strand
TGTTGGCTAAGTTTTTTTTCCCAATTTGTACATTATTTTTTCACTCTGTTGCTGATTTCTGGTGGGTTTTTTTTTTTGTGAACATTTTTTTTTTGTTTGCTATTTTCACTCCTTTGGCTTTACCCCACTCCATCCTCACTAATCCAAATGAATGGTCCAGTGCATAGATTTTCTCAGATTTTCCTCTAAGGTCACACAATGAAACACTTATATCTTAGTGTAGGCATACACATATCCATCTGTATATCCCCATAGTAATACACACATATGTATTTATATGCATACACAGAGTAGAATTTCTTTTGACTTACAGAAAGTTTTAAAAAAAAAGTGAGATCATAGTTATTGATTCTTTGAGGTACTTCCAGTGCAGTCTGGTTTTTGTTCATGGACTGTTCCTACCCCAATGTATTCAAGATTTCTACCTACTTTCTCCTCCAGTAGATTTAGTATTTCTGCTTTAATATTCAAATCTTTAACCAACTTTAACTGTAGTTTTTTGCATGATGATAGGAATGGGTTTAGGCCTTCAGCATATGGAAAGCCAATATTTCCAGCAACATTTATTGAACAGACTTTCTTCCAATGAACATGTTTGGCCTTTTTCTCAAAGACAAGGTGCCTGAAATTTTTTGTAGTTGTGTCTGTATCTTCTAATATGCTCCATCAATCTTCACATCTTTTTTTTTTTTTTTTACCAGTACCATGGTGATTTTATCACAGTAGCTTTGTAGTGTAGCTTCAAATCAGAGATTATAATGCCTCCTGCCTTGCCTTCCTTACCCAGGATTACCTTTGCTATTCTAGGTCTTTTCTGGTTCCAAATAAATTTTAGGAATGTTTTCTCTAAATCTGTCAGGTATGCTGATGGCATTTTAATAGGGATTGCTTTGAATCTGTATAACTATTTTAGGAGTATGACCATTTTTAACTGTTCATCCTATTCAAGATCAGGGAATAGTTTTCCATTTTCTATAAATAAACCTCTTTGACGTCTTTTTTCAGAATATTGTAGTTTTCATTGTATAGATTTTTTTTTTACTTCATTTGTTAGATTAAATCCTATGTATTCTATTTTATTTTAATTTTTTGGATGCTATTAGGAAGTGTGTTGTTTCTCTAGCTTTTCTCTCAGTGAGTTTGTTGCTGTTGATTTTGTAAAACATAACAGTATGCCCTCACCCCTCAAAAATTCATGTGCATCTCTTTATGCAAGGGACATTTAGCACAGCTCTAAGAGTTGCCAAAGGCCAGCCAGTTCCAGCATTGATAAAACATGAAGTGTAAGTCTTCTTTGAGACTTAAGACAAACTCTGAGCTGTGAACCCCTGTAAAAGAAAAAGGAAAAAGAAAGTTAACTACTGCAGACATAATATGCACAGGACTAGTATTCCCATTCCAAAGGGAGGAATAGAAGGATAGACAGAAATCAAACCAAAGCAAGGCTGAAGTCCAGCAAGACAAACCTTAAATCATGCATATTCACCTCTAGCACCTGAGGCAAATTGTGGCAATGATATGCAAACGCCAAATGGCTTGAGCAGTCCCACTCCTACATCGCTGTCAGCTTTGAGTAGTTATGCTCAATACCTTTTGTTGAATGTTCCACCTTCTTTGCTTTTCTCAGTTTTCAGGGAATCTCCACTGAATTTTTTACTTCCCTCTCACAGCTTCAGTCATGCCCTCTCAAGGTACATTGCTCCAACTCCAAAGTCTTTTCCTGAAACCTAGATCAATACATCCCTGACCACTGGGAACTCTTGTATTTCGTATACCAGTAAAATCAAGCATAATGTCAGTGCCTGGTGCCAGCTTCAGCAGTATCCTGGCTCTTTTATATCATGGCTGCAGAAGCCTCTCTATTCTGAGTGGATTCCCAACACTGACTAATTCCCTAGGCAGCTCTCCTGGTCCATGTTGGGCATGGTGCCCTGTATTATCATATCAAAGCAAAGTCTTACACATTTGGACCACTAAGCCTGAGAGGGGTTGGCTCTTGCTGGCTCCTATGATATTGATTCAGTTAAGACCTCTTTCCTGTGGTCCAGATGCAAGGTACTTGGCTTCTTTTGAATGGCAATCATTTTGGCAACCAATATCTCCTCTGCTAAAACATTAATAAGCATTTCCTGTCTGTCAAAATTGAAAATGTTTTATTTTTATTTTTTAAAGAATGCAAAATGGTGATAGAAAAGTATAGCATTAGAAGCAATACAAAATTTCACTAAATACAGTAACTGGAATGCAATAATGGTTACTGTTTTACATGATGTTATCTTCAAATTAGTTATTTAGGTGACCAGATATAAATGTGCAACATTCATTTAAAGAAAAAACAAAATGAAACAATAACAAATAACTCATAAGAAATTCAAAAGAAGAAGATAAAAATGAAAAAAAAAAAAAGCATTAACTTCTCCTTTCAAAATACCATCAGAGATCCACAGTCCAGTTACCCAAGCTATTCTGCATATATACTTAAATATATCTTTTTCCCTTCTTTCATTTGTCCTTTTCTGGATCCCAAATTTTCCTTCCCATTGAACAGTTTCTTTCTCTTTCACAGCATCTATTATATGTTAAATTTTAATTAATCTTTCAGGTTCTCATGCTGGCAAGATAATACAATGTTTGCACATGCAGATCTAATTTTATTCACTTACCAATATATTCTCTATCTGCATCAATTTACCAACAAAACCCTCAAATTTATCTTTTTTAATAGCTGAATAGTATTCCACTGTGTATAAATGCCATATTTTTTATCCATCCCTCAGTTAATGGGCATTTGGGATGTTTCCAAGATTTAGATATGACAAATTGTATTGCTACAGACATGGGTGCACATATATCATCGTGGTATGATAATTCCAGTTCTTTTGGAAAAATACCTAGGAGGGGGATAGATGGCTTGAATAAGACCTCCAACCCTAGCTTTATGAGGAATCTTCACTGTGATTTCCATAGTGGTTGTACCAATATGCACTCCCACCAACAGTAGAAAAGGGTCTGCAATGGAAGGAGTGGAAGGCTGATGAGCCTGGGATAGAAGGCTGAAGAGTCTGCAGTGTAAGTCTGAAGAGTCTGTGGCAGATAGCTGAAGGGTCAAATCTGGAGGCTGAAGATTCTGCGTTGGAAGCCAAGAGATGATGTCCAAGCTGACTGAGAAGACTGAAGTTCCTCAGAGAAAGGAATGCTGAATCTGTCCTCAACCCCTTTATATATCCTTTTCCTGCTGAGTCACTCTGGGGAGGGTCCTCCCTGCCCCACAGGGTGTAGCCCCTCCCACTCCCCAGGGCACAGAACCATGGAGGCAATCCAGCCAAGTTGACACAATGTATCAACCACTACAATTAGTATTCTGGTCTCTCAGCTTCAACAGAACCTCCCATTAAGTTTGCCTTATAGCATTTTGGGATTGCTTCTCTAGCTGGCATCTCCAAACCTTTACAAAGCCTTTCCATAAACCACTTTCAATACTTCTAAACCATAGGATCAGGTATAGTTACAGATATACCACTTATCTATTATCAAAATTTGCCTTATTCACTTTCTTCACTGCTGGGATAAAATACCTGACACACAAAACTTCAAGGAAGAAAACATTATCGTGGCTTATAGTTTGTAGAGGTTTCACTTGACAGTTGGCTGGGGTAGGGAGCAGCAGCATGCAAGCTGGCAGAGGAGGAAAACTGGTCATATCATTGTCAATCCACTGAGAGTTCTTTTGCTCAAACCAGGTGGAAATCATGAGTTAGCAAAGTGCAGCTTTTCTGGCAGTCCTGATGACCCCAGATGACACTGAATAATTCTGGATGCCAATAACAGCTGCTGGTCAGTGCCGATACCAGTTGTTGTTCTCTGACACTGAATAGTGCTGGATGTTGTAGGTCACCTTTCCCAGCTGCTGGTCTTTGTGCTGAATTTTATTGGCTCCTGATCTCTGAAGCTCTCCAGGGCATACAGTGTCTAGTGTTTTTATTTTTTTCCCTTATAGACGACCACTATGTGCCTACTACTGAGGATGAGAGTCCTCAGTAGATTTTTTTCAGCACTTTTGCAGCCTTGGGCCAAAGAAATAAATTATGATCAGGTTTATAGGACTACCAAAGTGAGTATCATAACAGGTCCTGAACTGATGCACAGGTGGTTCAGTGAGCTTGCGGGAGCCCTTCTAGACTAACCCAAGGAGGAGCTGGGGTGTTCTGTTTATATAGCAGCTAGACTGTAACTGATTTGATTATAGGTTGATGATTGTCTTAAGTGGTTATAGAACTCCAGGACTGGCACAGATGTCAGGGAGTTGATTTAGCATTGGAATAGTGGTGACTCCAGGGAATTTTATGGAAAATCAGCTGAGGGATTTGAGGATGTTAACCATGGGCACAGATCCTTCCTTTCCTGATCTTAGCCATAACAAGGTGACTGTTCCTCCTTCTTTAAAGAGACAGTAGTAGTATCTAAAATGATAGGAGTGAGGGTTGGGCACCATGGCTGACAGCTGAGCTGTATTCATGCTGATTAGAGCATCCTGGAGGCTGATGACTGCTAAAGAACAAGGACGACACTGATGACACTGAAGCAAGTTGTCCTTATCCATTTTGAAAGGAAGCCAAAGGAATTAAGGGTCTGGGACATGACTGACACCTTCCTAGCCCCACATACTTTAGCCAGCATTATAAAAGTGGGAGTCAGTCACTTCTTGTTTGACTCAACATCGTGATGCCAGTAGCAGAGTATGAATGGGGAAACGGGGGAGGAAAATATCTTCTACTAGGTCACATCACCAGTGATCTGCCTCTTCCAACAATGAGGCCCTACCTAACAGCACATTTTTCTATAATATTCCCATGATCAGTTCTCCTCCAAAAGACCAAACTATGAATGCACAAGGCTCTGAGACACATCTACATATAAGACTACTTTGATTGGATTTCCATTTGCATGGGTTACCTATTTCCATCTGTTCACTTTTAGTGTGTATGTCATTAAAAATAATGAAAATGGATTATGAATAGTGTATAGGTGTGTCTTTCAAAGAATCCATTTAGGCAGAGGTGGGAGTGGCATAAGGGTGCATAGAGCCTCCCAGCCTCAAGCATAGACCTCTGGTGATTCAGCAAAGCACCTGTGTCAGCAGCAGTGGTGGTGGGATGCGTACAGTCCCCCTAAAAACTCAGGCATGGGCGCACACACAAGCAGTTGATAAGTCAGATGAACCAGTATTGTGCTTTGGCACACAAACAGGCAGAATAGAAGGGGGAAGCTGAGACCTTCATTAAGAGATAGGTAGATACATAGATAGGCAGGCAGGATGGGGAGAGTTCTAGCAACAGAATTTCAACCCTAACTCCCATTTCCAGGGACCAAGATCAGCCCTAGTCCCAACACAAATACCACTGTATAATTGGATGGAGCATGCAGCACTTTCTAAGATCATACTTGGACCTATGATAGAACAGCAAACACCAACATAATTTTATTTGATTTATTTTCCTTCTTTTATTTATTTTACTTCTTTGTCCCATTGATGTCATTTTTTAAAATTTAGTTTAATTTGGTCTTTTTTCAAAGGGTTATTTTTGTTTTCTATTTTTAGTCTCTTTCTCTTATCTCTTCAAAGGAAAGGAACAACTGGTTTCAGGGAGAAAAGAAAAGAAATAAGGAAGGGAAAAAATATATATGTACAAATGCAACAGCTTGGATGATTGTACTGATGATTTCTACTGGTCTACAGAAAGGACCAATTAATGCATAAATTTTTTTCTTCTTTTTTTCTGATCAATTTCCCATGCATATATCTGGTAATCTGAACAACTAATGTTTAGTCTCCTTTTTGCCCTCTCTCCTTTTTCTTTTCATTTTCTTTAATGACTTAGATTCACTACTTTCCTTTATGTTTTTATCTACTTGTTTTCTAATTCTCTTTTGCTATCTATATTACTTGATTTTATGATCCTTCCATGTGGCCATACATTGTCTATCCACTGCCTGGTTCACATGAATACTTCTCTCCTTCCTCTTCCATTCTTTCCCTCATCTGTCCTCCAGTTTCTCGAAGCTTGCTTGATCATTCTAAGACCACAAGCCTTGCTCCTACTGTATAGGACCTCACTCAGCTCTCTATCTTGCTCCCTAATTCTCTTAATCCCTACTCTCAGAACAGGGTAAAAAATCACAACACTAAAGGGCAAATCATTTCATACAGGTTCCTGGTATATGTTGAATTCTGTTATACAGTTGTAGAATTTGTTCCTGTGGTTTAAAATATCAAGTTAATAGTTACCACAGTGGTGAGTAGCCAGGCTTCACTTGAAACTATTGTGATTGTTAACTTTACTACTTTAGCCAGGATACCATATATACTATAGTCAGTTTTTTCTCTCCTGTATGGTAACACTGTGATTGCACGGGATCATTACCATCGCCATAATCCATTATCAAAGGAATAGATGCTCAATAAAGTAGGTAATAACAACTCCTCATCTTCAACACAGTGGCAAGGCAGGATCTTAAGGTAGACACAAAGACCAAGAACCACCTACACCTAGAAGATAGCCATGTGGAACAGCCATTTACTATGGAAGCCTCGATCCTAGGAATAAAGCTATATGCCATAAAAATATATAAACATCAACACAGAAAACAAAATGATACAAAAAAACAGAAAAATGACAGGACAAAGAAGCAAGATGCAAACCCACAACCACAGCTCACCCAGGACAAGCCTAGAGCACAATAAGATAGAGGAAATCAGGAGCCAACCAGTGTAACTTTCTGAAATGATAGCAACATAAGTGAAAACAAAAGTGGAAGATCTACAGAAAAATCATCTCTAAGATGCAAAAAGAAATGTTAAAATTAATAGCATTAAAGCAGAAACAGATTAAAAAAATAAAGGAGCTCAAGGAGAGCTTTGCAATGGAAAAGCATAAAAACTTATCATAGGAAAGAAATAGAATCCATGAAACAGATACAAACAGTTTAACTCCACTGAAAGTCTAAATAACAGATTGGAAGAAGAAGGATACAGAATATCATATCTAAAAACAGGACTGTATCTAGCTACCAGGAAAAAATGATAGATTAAAAATAGCAAAGGAAGAACTGGGGAAATAGCTCCGTGTCATAAGCAAGTGTCTGGCAAGTCTAATGTTCTTAGTTAGGTCCCTGGCACTCCCCCACCCCTCAGAAAGTAAGAGACCATGAAAAACCAATCCAAGAACTACAAGATTAAGCAAAGAACAACAATATAAAATAGACTGAAGTCAGTGAGAAAACCAGAGACAATGCAAAAGACAAAACAAACAACAACAACCAAAAAAAAAAAACAGAAAAAGATACACAAAACTCTTTACAGAAATAATGGCAGAAAAATTCTCAAGCATGGAAAAAGAATTTGATATGCAATAAAGGAAGCTTATAGAATTCCAAATAGCTATGACCGAAATAAATCTACACCATTACATAATAATAGAGATTCCAGAAATTCAACACAAGAACAGAATATTGAAAGAAGTTAGAGAAAGTAAACAAATCATCTATAAAGGAAGTATCATAAGAATCACAGCACATTTCTCAATACAAACCCTCAAGTCAATCTAATGTTAAAGCTCAAGCTTCTAGGCAGAACAGCAGAATAAATAAAAGGCAAAGCTCATATGAGGGCAAAAATTATAATGATAAGAGGCAAAATTAATGCAATTGAGACTAACAAAACAATACAGAGAATCAATGAATTAAAAAGTTTTGTTTTTGAAAAAATGAATAAAATTGATAAACTATTAGAGAACCTCCTCAAAAAGAGGAAAAACAAAAACAAAAACAAATTCAAGTGGTTAGGAATAAAAAAGGAGAAATCACAGTGAATTCTACAGAAATATAGAAGTTCATCAATTTCTACTGCCAGGACCTATATTCCAATAAGACAGAAATCACAGAAGAGATAGACAGATTCCTAGAAACAATTGAATTGCCAAAACTAAGCCAGGACATCAAAATTCTAAAGAAATCAGTGTAAACCAATGCAATTGAAAATGTAATTAAAAGTGTTCTAAGAAACAAAAG
>NW_004524671.1:348201-350790 GCF_000260255.1 Octodon degus | reverse complement strand
ACACTTGCCCACTTTTAGTATACTCATAATGTTTCTTCCCTGTGTGAATTGTAGAGTAAAAAACTGTCTCTGATTTCCCGCAGGAGGTCTACTCTATACCATGCACTCATTTTTCTCTCCACAGTGTGAATTTTTTGATGAGTTATAATAGATGCTCTGTAGAAGAAATACCCCTTGCATCTGGTACATTTGTAGGGCTTTTATCCTGTATGTACCCTCTGATGAACAGTTGGTTTTGCTTTCCTACTGAATACATATTTTATATTCATTACATTTAAAGCATTTTTTCCTGATTATGGCTTATTTAATACCAAATGAGGCATGATTTCTTGGAGAAGGCTTTCCAAGATTTAGTACACTTGTAGAATTTCTCCCCAGGATGTTTTTTGATGTACAGTAAGGCTTGATTTTTGGATGAAATTCTTTCCATATTTTGTGCAAATATAGGGCTTATTCCCAGTGTCTTATCTGATATAGAGTAAGTTGTAATTTTTCTGCTAAGTCTTTCCCACATTATCTGTATTTGTAGGACTTCTGCCACATGTGATTTTGTTCATGTCTAATAATGCTGACTTCAATGAAAGGTTTTTTCACATAGTACAATTGTGACATTTTTCTCCAGAATGATTTACATGATTTTGAGTAAGGGATAATTTTAATAGAAGGCTGATATTTAGAACAGTTATAAGTGTTGTACTTGATATGAAGCTCTCTTATGTCATTGTCCTATTCATTTTGATAGAATACCTGGCACCCACAACTTGAGGGAGGAGAAGAGATTTTATTTAGGCTCTTCCTTTTGTCTATTTCAAGCATGAAGGCTTTGTAAGAGTGCCTGGTATAGATGGCTTGCCAACAACATAGTATCCAGGACATAGAGTGTCAAGGAAGAACCAGGAAGGAGATAAACCCTCCTATGCCACGTCCCAATTGACCTGCCTTTTCCAATTAGACCCATCTCCCCACAGTGAG
Organism: Octodon degus; assembly: GCF_000260255.1. NCBI lineage: Eukaryota > Metazoa > Chordata > Mammalia > Rodentia > Octodontidae > Octodon > Octodon degus. Next base: position 349,818 of record NW_004524671.1, on the reverse strand, counting down.
TCAGCTATAAAACCCTGTAATACATTCCACATTGAAAAACCCTGCCTATGAATTGAGGGTTTTGAAGAACATCTAGCTATAAACCATAAGAGAAGCCACTGATGCTTACTGAGCTATAGCTTTATTAAGAAAGCTTCCGAGCATATACTACATTTATGGTATTTCTCCCTAGTAGGTTATATGGTGGTTATTGAAGTCTGATCTTTAGGTAAAAACCTTTACTGCATGGTTTTACAATGGTATAAACTCTCCAGTGCTTGTGGAGATATGACTTAGATAAGAAGTCCTTCCTACATTGATCACATTTATAAGGTTTCTCTCCAGTATTATTCTTCTGCTAAGTGGTGGGTATTGATTTGCTACTGAAGGATTTTTCACATTTTTACATTCCTAGGTTTTCTTACAAGTGTATAATTAGTTGACTCATATTCATTGTTATCTAGTTTTCTGGCATGACTTACCATGACTAAGTCTAAATTAAGTTTCAAATGCATTTTGATCCTTCCATGAGGTGTCTAATTTGAAGGAATATAGTTTTCATTCACATGAATGATTTCCTCAATAATATTACACATGCTATCACTTCCCTTTTTAAATACTTTGTTATCATTGGATGCAATAGGACAAAGATATAGTCCTTCTTACACTCCTTATGGGTGGTTATAACTTTGTCCAAATTCTTCAAAAGTGGAGTTCTACATTGTAATTCTTTCCACTGGAAATGTCATCTTGGAGTGGAATACATTCTGAAATTTTGGGATATTTAAATTTAAGCTCTGAGGGGTCAGGGAGATGGCTCAGTAAAATAAGTGCTTGCCTGGCAAGTGCAAGGGCCTGAGTTCAATCCAAGTTTCTGCCAAAAAAAAATAAATAAATGAGATAATAAATAAATAAATAAATTGAAGCTCGAGCTTCCCATCTAATAAACTCTTGTGCGAGCTGTAAGTCTTCATCATGGCTCCACCTGGTTCCAATTTAGAAATGAAGTGAAGCTTCTGGACTTAATGTCATGTTCATAGAAAACCCTATTATGTCCTAAATCCCAGAGTTTCAGGGCTATAGAATGAAATGTATCTTTTTCATTAGCAAAGGAAAGTTCATTCACTGAAGACAAAAATATAAATGCAGTTTGACTGTTGGGATGTTTTGATGTTTCCTTCACTAGAATAACTAGTCTGCTGCTCTTAATCTCAGTCTTCCTCAAAGTTTCTGGACAAGAATGACATATAAACAAATTTCTGCCAAAGTATGACATTCACGGCTTGGAATACAACTGCCAGTGGAGCCCTTGTTCTTAACTGAAACCTTCTGAGTCTGTCCTCTTTTTAGCATTTTAGTCTTCTGAGCTCTGATCAGAATTTCCCATCAAGCTTGACTGGTGACATTTGAAGGCTTCTTCTCCATCTGGCATCTTCAAACCTTTCCAAACTTCTCCAGTGAACCAGTTTCAAAGGCTCCTGAACCACACCATTAAGTACAGTCAGAGCAATGATTTCTGTTTTCTGGTACCAAAATTTGTCTTCATCAGTTAGACACCTGCTATATTGAGCACTGAGACACCACACCTGACACCCATAGCTTAAAGGAGCTTAAAGGTTTACAATTTAAAAGTCGGGG
>NW_004524671.1:342780-347765 GCF_000260255.1 Octodon degus | reverse complement strand
AGGTCCTACTTATGATCCATGAGGCTTTAGGGAGACAGGATATGTAAACTGTAACACTCCTTCATTGTTTCTTTGATTTCACTGCATTATTTTATCTGACTTTCATGAAGTTCACTGAGCTTTCTTACTATAATAATTTTTAACTCTTTGGAAGTTCATTTATCTGCATTTCTCTGGACTTAGCTATGTAAAAATTGTTGTGCTCATTGGGTTTTTCCTTGTTTTATATATTTCTTGTTCCCTAAAATTGTTTCAGTGTGGAATTTTATTTACAGGAATATGTGAACCTTGACTGGTATGGGATGTGATCTGCCACCAGTAAGGATAAAAATATATATATTTTCCATGTAGCTCTTTCAGATGAACTCATTGTTGATAGTGATTCCAGGGATTTTCAGAGACCAGTGCTATAGATATCTGCAATGGCAGTGAAGGTTACGCAGGGATTTTGAAGCTGGTCAGTTCTCTCTAATGTTTTTTTTTCCCACACTGGAAGTGGTATCACTATTGGTTCTGAGTCTAGTGTGGAGTTCTTTCACATTATCAATAGTATCAGTATGTGATGAGTGGTACCCACATGGCACCTATAGGGCTAGGGCCTAAAGACATGTGTGGAACAAGTACTTATGAGCCCACTGAGAAGCCAAGCATGGGAAACTAGCATGAGTATAGTTGCCAGTGTTTCCTAAATTGAGGTGAAGGTATTGCTCTCTTGACTTATTGAGAGTTGGCTCTGTGTTTTTCTTTAGAGAGGGGTATGAAAACTGGTATCTTCTGCTTCATCATCTTGGTGATGCCATGCTAGTTATATACTATCTGTGAACAACTTAGAAATGAAATTGGGAACACAATTCTATTTATAGTATAATATGGTTTTACTAAAAGATGTATAAGACCTGTATATGTATATATATTATAATCTCTATCAAAATACCACCAACATACCTCACAGATCTAGAAAAATGATGCCTAAAATTTAACCCAGAAAAGACCTAGAATAGCAAAGGCAGTCCTGGGTAACAAAGGCAAGGCAGGAGGCATTACAATTTCTGACTTGAAATTATACTACAATGATACTGTGATAAAAACAGCATGGTATTGGCAAAAAATAGACATGAAAATCAATAGAATAGATTACAAGATGCAGATACTACTAAAAACTCACTCAGCCATCTTATCTTTGTCAAAGGGGCCAAACATGTTCACTGGAAGAAAATTAGACTCTTTAACAAATGGAGTATTACTCAGCTATGAAGAAAAACAAACTTGAAGACTTCATAGATAAGTGGATGCAACTTGAGTCTATACTCATAAGTGAAATAAACCAGACCCACATATATAAATATCATATTGTCTCCTTAGTGTAGGAACTCAAAAGAAGAAATAAAAACTGAAAGGTATAATAGACACAGTGAAATGGAAAGAAACAGAACTTAAGAATTAAACAACAAAGAGAGAGAAAGGAGAAAAGTTAGGAAATAAGGTAGGGACAAAACCATCCATGTATATATACAAGATGAACAAGGCAATAGTCCTGAGAATTTCTATCAGTTTTTTAAAAATAGCAGTTCATGGGTAGAATTCTTACCCTGACTAACACTTTATGTTGATATGTGTGAACTAAGCAACTGCAATGAGAACAGCAATGTGTAATACTAAAATCGTGCTTGAAATACCTGTCTCCTTGGTCTTCGAAATGTGTACCATTTCTAATACCATATCAATTATTACTATCCTCTCTTTAAAGTAATTTTTTAAAAAGTTAATAAATGAAAATGAGAATCAAGAATAAAAATTTAAGATTTCTTGTAAGCATGTGATAAATTCAATCATATATCCCATCTTGTGTAACTATATCTGTTAATCTTTTTTTTTTTTCAGAACTGGGAATTGAACTCAGGCCCTTGCACTTGCCAGGCAAATGCTTATTCTACTGAGCCATTTCCCTGTCCCCTATATCTGTTAATCTGAACAACAGATTTGACAGTAAAAATAGATAATATATCAATCCGTTATTTTTTTTTTTTTTTCAGTACCGGGGATTGAACTCAGGACCCTGTACTTGCTAGGCAAGTGCTTGTTCTACTGAGCTACCTCCCTGGGTCCCCAATCAGCTATTCTTGTTTTTGAAAGTTTGTAACATATGTATTGTTATATGTTACTCTGTTTCTGTGTATGCTTTTGTTTTTCTTGCTCTTGTTTTTACTCTTCAAAATAAAAGAAAACTGTAATTAAAAAATGTTGAAAAAGAAGAACAAGTTTGAAGAAATCATGTTTCTGCATTTCAAAATGCACTGTAGAACAAGAGTAGGTAACTCTGGCAAATGATAGGCTCATGGATTGATGGAGGAGAACTGGGAGTCTGAAATACTCTCTGTGATCAATTGGAGTTTGACAAGGGTTCTAAGACAATTTGATAACCATTTCTTTTTAATACTTGTTTTTCAATAAATGGTGCTGCCAAAGGTCCAACTTCAGTTCAACCCTTATGTTATATATAAAAATTATTTCCAAAATAGGCCAAAAACTTAGATATAAAGGTTAAAACTATAACATTAAAAATTATTAGTAATGTTTCTAATACTTTAAAAAATTTTTTTAAATTTGTTTTCCCTTTTCTCTCTCCCCTTATCACATCTCTTGTTCCCATACCCATCTGGAAAAGATTTCCTTACTTCTTATTATGCATTTTTAAATTTTGTTCTTTATTTATATTTTGGGTTTCTCACATAAAACCTACAATAGACCTGTAGGCTAGTATGTGTAATTTATTTCACTTGTTACTGTCTCAAAGTATTCAGTTGAGGAAAGGCTAAATCAAATGTGGTTTCCTCAAACAATTGAATATTGTTGAAATGACAACAACAAAAAAGAACAACTAGTGCATACTATTATGCAGATGAACTTTGAAAAGACTATGTTAAGTGAAAGACCATATATTTACATGAGTCTTTTACATGAAATCCCAGGATGTACAAATCTAAAGGTATAGAAAATAGATTGGAGCTTTCCAGGTGGTCTAGGGCTGGGTAATGACTGTTACTGCTTCTGGAGTTTCTTTTAGGGCTATGAGAATGCTGTGAAATGAAGCACTAGTAATGACTACACAGCCTTAAAGTAAAATGCATGGAATTGTGTACTATAAAAGGGCAAATTTTATAGAATACAAATTGTATTTCAATGATAGTAACAAGAAAAGCAAGCAAACAAAACCTTTAAAGACACAATCTGCTGCTATTGCATCTTGAAGCCACCAGGCTATCTCATGCTATTGGTTGTAGTCCGAGTGTGAGTGGCTCTTTGTTTAGCATACTGTAGTGACACAGGATGGATGATTGTCTTTGGGATGGTCTCCAGTGAGGTTTAGAAGACAGCACGAAGGCTCTGTGTGTTATGGTCAAATTTTTGAAGTTTTGAGGGCTTGAAAGTCTTTAGTGCAGCAATATCATTTCTGAAATCCTGTGCAAGGGGCATGGAATAAAACATGCTTGAAAATTTACCAAGTACAGTGATTGTTGCTCCCTGTTTCAGAAGTTTCTTATTCAAAGTAGAGCAAGGCAAGAATAGCATGAAGTTCACTGGAGGTGGGGTGCCTTAGTTGTTATCTGCATTTTGCTAAGCATAAGTGTATCTGCTTTATTTTGAGAAATAATTTAGCTAATTATGAGTTGTCCTTGATAGCCAATCAACAGAAGAACCACCAGATATCAGGTAAACAAGATTCTGGAGAGGGCACAAGGGGCACCATACGTGGACCTAAGTTGTGTACTGTGAACCCAGCTGCCTGCTTGAAAAACCAACTATTGAACCTTGGACTAAAGGACAGTTATGTTTTGGGTGAGAGCTTACATGAGCACTGTTATGCACCTCTTTAAAAGGAAAACTAAAGTTTACCAGAGGTCATCACTCAGGTTCAGGTGAACGATGCAGATCACCTTAGCTCTTACCATCAATGTTCTTTGTAGTAAGTTTGATATATGGGGTGTCCTTGTATACTTCTCTTTATTGCAGATAATAGAAGTCTCCAAACCTTAAGTTTTATGCAGTCTGAGAAGAAGTGTAGGATATATTTTTTAATATTTTTAGCTGGATTTAAATGATAGTATAAGTACAGTTTTATTGTAAATGTAAAGCTAAAAGAAACATCATTAGTTTAGGTCTTCAGACTGAAAGTAAATTTGAAATCTCAGGCTGAATGAAAAAACAGGAGTAGTACTAATGAGTAATTTCTAGATAGGAATCTACATCATTTCATGAGCAATTGGAGTCAACAAATACCCATTTCCCTAAACGCGGGCCATGCGTTGCAGCTTACAAAGCCCTTAGGATAATGTCAACCTTCTTCCTTCCTTACAATAAAAATATCCCTAGAGGAAAAAATAAAGACGGTGGCTGTAGATGTAATGTAAATATCCACTCAAACTGTTGAAGATAGTTTCTTCAGCCTATCATTTTGCTTTATTATTTTTTTCACCTCGTGATGTTAAGTAATACCTTAGGTTCAATTCCTCTAGATGTACTAGTGCTGTGTGAGGCTGAAAAATCCTAAAAGGAGCTGATGGACCTTGTGAACAAAAGGGGATGTTCAGTGATGCTGGACAGATGGCCAAATCAAAAAGAAAATTTGAGTTTTGTCATTGAAAAATTACCTCAAAGGAATTCCATTTAAAATAATTTTGCATTTATTTTATGGTAGCTTTCTGGAAGGTTATAACAGTGTTTAGATAAAGTAAGTGGAAATGTCAATCAAAAGGCAGAAGGATTACGGTTGCTGGCCTTCCAGTCATCAGTCGTGTTATCATGCTAGGTGTTTGCTTCCTGTCACCTTTATCCTCCTTCACACTGTTAGTCCCTCTAGTACAGTGCAGCAAGGAAATCAGTAGCAAATATCTGCAGATCCCACTATGTATGTAGCCCAAGGGATGAAAGGCAGACCAAGGGAAACCAAGTTATTACAAAACAGTGTCATGGGAGGAACTGAGGCC
>NW_004524671.1:340837-341625 GCF_000260255.1 Octodon degus | reverse complement strand
GAAAACACCACACTACAGTAATTCATGTCCACCCATGTTTATAGCAGCACAGTTTGTCAGAGCTAAACCTTGGAAACAACCCAATGTCCATCAAATAAGGAATGGATTAAAAAAAGATGTAGTATTTTTATACAATGAAGTACTACTCAGCTATAAAGAAAGATAAATCTGAAGCTTTTTTAGGTAAATGTTTGCAACTAGTGACCATATTCATAAATGGGCTTTAATTCTTCAGACTTGACACTTGAGATGCTCCCTGTAAGGCAAATATTCACAATTTTCAAGAAGCAATGTAATTTCTTGGTTCCTTGTCATCCTTGGTTTCTTTCTCATGCTGTTTTTTGAATCTTCATTCTTTTCCTCTCTGTTCAAAGCACTTTAACATTTCCAGTTTTTGTTTCCTCCACTTTTAACAGTAAATCTACTCTATTCTCACTCACACTGCCACACCCATCAATTTGACTGTCATAAAGAGTACTGTACGTGAAGGCCTAAGAGAATGAAATAGGATTTGGTCAGGTACTTTGATTTCTGTTTACACCCTTTTTGAGATCTTCATTACTCTTGTCAGCTGAGGTTCCTCAAAATTCAGAGACTTTTTGCTCTTCATTTTGGTGTATATTTCCTATCCCTGTACAGCACCTAGCAAACCCTCCCACTTCTCAGGATTCTGTCGTGGCCTCTGCCTACAGAGGATCTCTAGGGGTCCCCACACTAATCTACTTTTCCCCTGGCCTTCATGCTTTAGAAAAGTTTCCCTTTCCACAGGATACCTAGGTTTCAGAATA
>NW_004524671.1:339359-340037 GCF_000260255.1 Octodon degus | reverse complement strand
ATACAAGAGAAAACCATATGATATTTTAGCTCATGTATCTGATTTATTTCACTTAATATTATGTTCTCAAATGCATCCATATACCTACAAATGCCTCAAGCTTTTTTATGGCACAATAATACTCCATTATATGTGATACCACATTTTCTTTATTCATCTATTGATGGGCAAATAAGCTATTTCCAAGATTTAACTATTATAAATTGTGCCATTACATACATGAGTATGTATTGTCACTGTAGTACAATGACTTTAATTTTCTGAGGAAGATACCTAGAAGGGAAATTCCTTAATCAAATAGAATCTCTAACTTTAGTTTTTTGAGGAATTTCTATAGTGATTGTAAAAAGTTTACATTTTCATCAACAATGTAGAAGAATTAAAATATCTCAATACTTAATATAATTTGCATTTCTCTAATCCTTAGAGGGATTAAACATGCTTTGGTCATTTGTAGTTCTTCTGAGAAGTGCCTATTCATTGTCTATTCATTTTGATTGCCTATTTTTATTGGGTCTTTTATTTTGGGAGTCTTATTTTTTGAGTCCTTCATATATATTAAATGATAATGGCCTGTCTGTGGAATATCTGGCAAACCTTTTTTTCCCATTCTGTGGGTTGCTTTTTCATCCTATTATTTGTATCCTTTGCTATGAAGAAGTATTTATTTATTTATTT
>NW_004524671.1:334136-338042 GCF_000260255.1 Octodon degus | reverse complement strand
ATTTTAAGGATGTATCTCATTTCTTCTTTCACCCATGGAGAATTTAAGAGTGTGCTAATTTCCGTGCATTTGCATAATTTCTGAAGGTTTTGTGCTACTTATTTCCAGTTTCCTTGCTCTGTGATCTGATAGTGTGCATCAGACTTTTTATTCTTTTGCATGGATTTAGATATGCTTTAATAGCTAGTATGTGTTGTTATTTTGGATAAAAATTTATGTACTGCCGAAAACAATGTGCAAAGAAGCCAGTTTTCAGAAGCATTTAGTTGGTTTGCAGATGGGTTTCAAACCCTGAACCTTTTGACCTCTCATGGTAAGATACCCAGTTTGTTCTGGTTATTTGCTGTATCCAAAATTAAAAGCAAAGAACTATAGAAGAGGCTAAGACATATCTAGATGAACAATATGCACCTCTGTGTGGCAAGAAAAGACTTAAATCACTGCAGAAAGGTTACTGTCCCTTCAAGAGAACCACATCTGAACTATGGCACTGTGTATGGGCTAGAGAAGCAGCCTAAAATGACTTCTCTTCCATGAAAATAGAAAACCAGTGAGACAAGTTACACAGGGCAAAAAGGAAAACCCAGATGTCCTACATAGCTTATTAGAAGAAGCTTTATATAAATATACGAACTTAGGTCCATCTTCCAAGGATGGCCATGCATTAATGGGACAACATTTTATTAGTTAATCAGCCTCAAGTACTAGAAAAATTACAGAAACTTCTGATGGGTCCTCAAATCTCTTGGACCCAATTTCAGATTTCTATATACTTTTTTAAGTTCAACAGTTGAAATCTAGAAGAGAGTAAAAGAGAGAGGAGAGGAATGGGGGACAAAAGCAGGCCAAAATTATGAATGTTGTGATTGACAATGCTTTAAGCACACATAAAATATCCAAAGGATAAACCAAGCCAATCAAATATTCTGATTTTAGATGCAAACATCAGAGCATGGCACTATACTGTGTCATTATGTGTGCCTGCTTCAAATGTCAGGAAGCTGGGGCCAGGGAGATGGCTCAGTAGAATAAGCGCTTGCCTGGCAAGTGCAAGGGCCTGAGTTCAATCCCCGGTTCCGGAAAAGAAAACAAAACAAACAAACAAACAAAACAAATGTCAGGAAGCTGATTTGACTGATCCATGGCACTGTAAAATTGACTCTTCCTGCTTCCAGTAAGGGCACAGGCCAGTCCAAACTCTCACCTCCTTCCCTGATGAAGAAGATTGAAGGGGCAAGCTACAAGGCCCTTGTTCACAGATATCTCCATCTCCTACAAGGTGCTACAGGTGACCCCAGGCCTCATGGCTAAGTAAATTCATTTTCTTATATGTACATTTGTAGCTTATTTTATTATAACTTCTTTCTTTAGCAAGCCATCGTTGAGGTCAGAGGGAGTTCTATTCACAACTTCTTTGCTCCTGCTTTGACATGTCAATTCAATGATCAAATGTTCAACCATGAGTTTTTAATTATCCCACAATGTCCTACTTCCTTATTATTGTTTACTATGAAATTTGGGACTCTTCGCCAAATCTTTCAAAAGCCAAAGCATATTTTAGCTATACTATATAGTATTCTCATAAGAGATAGAGATATTTGTGGACAAGGGTATTGCAGCTTGTGCTTTTCACCCTCTTCATCAGTTCAGGGGATGAGAGTTTAGGCAGGCCTAGCCCCTCTCAGAAACATTCAGCCTTCCAGTGCCTGGGATCAGCCAAATCACCTCCTTGGGGTGGCAGATTTCATGAAAGCTGCTAATTATAAAAGATTCCAACTTCCAACATGAAAACAATTGCCTATCAAAGTAATTCATAAAAGCCTTCATCCTTTCATAGCCAGATTTCTTAAACATAACTGTCTGTGATTTTGTCAGTCCTTTACAACACTCTCACTCTCCCTAGAGTAAAAGCTTTGCAAGACTATCAGATCGTGCAAAATCTCTGCCTCAGAGATCTGAGGCTATATTTCAGTCTATGCTCTAGTGACACATGTATATACAGTCTCTTCCAAAATTCCAGGAGACACAAGTAGTTCTCAGTCAAAGATGCTTTCTTTTCTCTTCTTCTCCATCTGGACTCCCAATTCTTGTTTGTCTTTATGTGAGAAGATCGCATTTTGAAAGGAATACCATATATTGGTACAGTTCTCTCACAGGACTTTAGAGATGGATCCATTTTTTCTGGGGCACAAAGAAAAGACCTAAAGAACCTGGAGCTTACACAGAGGAGTGCCCTGCAATGTGTAGATGGTATTCTAATCTGCAGTCCAACTTGAAAGCTAACCAACTGTTATACTATTAAAACTCCCAATTTTCTGGCTAAAAGGAGATATAAAATCTTAAAATATAAAGTCTTAAAAGAAAAGATCAGATATCCCTGTAGTGAGTTCAATACTTAACATGCATCTTATACTCAGAGAACAACTATTTATAACTGTTTAGGAACTAGATCCATTCTCTGTGATCTCAGACCATCTGCCAGTATGTGATTATTTCTTTCCTGGAATGGTAACTTGTGTTGAACATGGATATCCAATTGTGGAAGAATTACAAAAGCTGCACATGAGGCTTCCAAGGTCCTGAGCCTAAGCCTTTAGGACAGACAAAAATGATTGACAATACTTTTTGACAAATGGAGCATGCCCATACTCTGTAGCATTGGGAATGCCTCACTTAAAAACAAAAAAATAAAAAAAACTTTTCCTCTAGATATCAGAAAAGAGAAAAAGAGAAGTGCTATGGGTGTGTTGATCCAAAAGCTAGGACAGGAACCCCACTCAGTGACATAAAAAATAAATAAATAAATAAATAAATAAATAAATAGGGAGCTCCTAGCTTGTCGCCTTGCCCTGAGGGCAATAGCAGCTACAGCTATACTAACAGAAACCAGAAAACTAATTTTGGAGTAAAATTAGATATTCATAGATGTTCTTCAAGCATAGATATTCTTAGATATTCTTCAAACAAAACATCATTTGTGGTTGATAGGGGAATGACTTACCAAGTACAAGACTTTTCTTTTAGGCCTTCTGAAGGTTATATAAACACATCCAATAACCTAGCTCATTCCACTGATGCCTACAGGTGTAGAAGTTAATCACTGTTGTGAACAGGTGATCTCGCAAACTCCTGAAAGTAGATGGAACATCAGCGAGATGTTTGCACAAGACCCTGAGGAGCTGTGGCTCATGGATGGAAGTACATTTGTCCAGGAAGGACATCAAGATGCAGTTGTCAGGCACAACAGCCATTAAGGCCAGGCCTTGCCCCCTGGGGCCTTTACTCAAAATAGAGCTCATAACCCTGACTCAGGTATTGATATTTGAAAAAGACAAGAGGATAAGTGGATATACAGATTCCAAATTGCCTTTCTGGTACTATATGCCCATGTAGTAATCTGGAAAGAAAAGGGCTTGCTAACCAGTAAGCAATCATCTATCAATCAAAATCAAAAAATTGTTCAACTCCTGGAGGCAATTCATCTTCCCAGATAGGTGGCTGTGATTCATTACAAAGGATGCCCAAAGGACATGTCTGAAGTCTCACTGCAAAGTTTAGTGGCTGGCAAAGAGCCAAAAAGGGTAACATTATGTGTCCTTAAAACTGTAGCCTCATTTCTAGTTCCTAGGAATCATTAAAATTAGCCCACACAAGACACTATGGGATACTCAAGCTTAAGTACCTAACCTATTTCACTTACTTTTATGGTCTCAAGGTGCATCCATTTTTCTACAAATAACTCAAGTTTACTGTTTTTGTCAGAATAGTACCCCAATGTGCATAAATATCACATTTTCTTTATTCATCTGTTGATTGGTATTTGGCCATTTCAAAGATTTAGTCATTATGAATTGTACTGCTATAAACATGGGTATGCATGTATGAGTATTATATGATGTGTTTAAC
>NW_004524671.1:329564-333127 GCF_000260255.1 Octodon degus | reverse complement strand
ACTCTTAATTATAGAAATGTGATATTTGATTATCGTATATCACTAAGACAAAGCAAGTGTTAAGCCATAGTAAATGTTGACTAATGGAATAACTTTGCCTTCACTACCACAAAAAGAGTAATAACACATAGTTAATTGTATACTTAAAAAGGTAATGTTCACATTAGTAAGGATAGATGGTATAGGGATCAGGAACATGAAATAATTAAGATTTAAAATTTAAATGATCAAAAAAAAGAAAATTAAATGATCAAAGATAAGAAGTACCTAACAAAAGTGAAATAAAGAATACTATGAAGGAGTAGAAGGAAATTCACAGCATTAAATAAAAGCAGTAAGATTCTTTGCTTGTTTCCACTTTGAAAACCTCAATTTTTCCCTCTGAAACTCTTTTAATGAAACTTCATATACTAAGCACATGTGCTCTGTGATTTTCTTAGGTGCATATAGTCCTAGTATTGCTAATAAAATTTATAAAATCATGAGATTAGTAGTCATGAAATGGGATTCACTGTTGTCTCTTAAAAAAACCTATATTGCCAATGTTGAGTTTTTATGAACATAACAGACCTGGCAATGGCATTAAAATATTGGGAATCTGGGACTTATGTTTGCGACATGATAAGAATTAACCTGATAACTTACTAACCAGTCAGTGTGACAGTGTGTTAAATAAATCCTCCATGGGATCTGGTGTTTGGGAGACAAGGCAAAGTAGTTTGTAAGAACCCCAGTAAAAATCCCCATTGAAATTCATCATTTCTGTTGCTTTTCCCATGAATAACTGCTTTTCCTGTGTAACCCTATCGCAGTTCTGAATGTCCAGAGAAATGTCTGAATAATTCAGTTGCTGTTAGGTCAGTCCACTTTAGAATCACTGACTACTGAGACAGTCACACATCCACATTGTAACTGTAAAGCTCATCCATGTCTTGCTTTATTTGCACTAACGATTCACATAAGTTTGAGAATGAGTATTCAGGGTTTTTTACTCCCAGATTATTATATGATTTACCAAGGGCTAACTACACATCGAGACCAAAAACGAATGCTTAATGAAACAAGCGTTTCGTTGCTCAGAATTCTGTGGATTGGTGATTGTGAAGAGGTTCAGCTGGAGGCTTAGCTCTGCACCACCAGGAAAAGGTCTTAGTGTTGCATTTGAACCATGGCAAGAGAAACTCAGGCAGCACTCTGTATGAAATTCTAGTCCAGTGTTTTCCACACAGTAGTAGCCTAGCTCCCAGCAAGCAGGAAACGTAACTGTCCTACCCAGATGCTGCTCACAGCGAGTTTTCTGATATCTTATTGGTACGACAGGTCACGTGTCCCAACAAAGTCACCGTAGGAGAAGATGTATAGGAAATAGTTGTAAAGAGGGGGTCTTCTCCGGTTTCATACTGAAGGGAGTAAAAATTGGTCATAGTTGCATGGAACATGCATTCACAGAAATATTCATAGAATCCTTTTAGAAAATGAATATTAGTGAGACCAGATAGGCCTACTGGCTTTTGGGACAAATCTAGCCTGCCACTCATTTTTACATATTTATTTATGTATTTTGTATGGCTCTTTTCTGCAACAGTGGCAGACTGAATAATCACTACAGAAACTATGGTGCTCTATGAAGCCTTAAATATTCTCTGAATGCTTACAGAGAAGATTTAGTAAGTAACTGAGCATTAAAATATTGCTCACTTACATCTCTAAGTAGCATGATTTTAACTAAATATATTTTAATTATAACTGAATTCCATAGGTAAAAGTTGAGGTGTCTTTGGAAGAATAAAAAACTAGGATAAGAAAAGGAATATTCTTAGCCAATCCCCAAAACAATGGTCCTTTCTTTTGGAATCTATAGTTGTATAAAAGAATATTCACTAAGTCAGACTGGAGATCTGGAGAAACTGGCAAGGAGATAATCATTGCTCTGTGTGTAGGTATATTCTAAATGTTATGGGCTGGCGCAGTAACTCGTGGGAGAGTCAACCCTCTCTGCCCGTCCTCACACTCCCCACCTCACCTTCCTGTTTGCACAGTTCTTGTGTTCACAAGCCACACAGTGGGTAATAGACGAATGCGTGCACCGTTAAGTCATCTCAGCACACTCTCTATTACAGGAGGGGAAAGTTGGTATGGAAGTGGCAAATGCCTTTGCAAACAGCTGTTTGCATATGACATTTTCATTTTTATGTGTGTTTTTAGTTCCAACTAAAGATATTTCAAATGCACAAAAATTATACAGACATACGATAAGTACTTTCTGATTCTTTAATATACACTATATCCAATACTAATATAATAATGTATGGTATAGCATATATTATATAATATATGCACACAGATAAATGAAAAATTGGAAAATGATAGCTAGATAACACACTAATTTGTCGTAGCAATACTACATTATTAGGTTTTGTACATATGCAAGATAGTTCTTATTCCTTATTATAAATAGGAATACATCTGATGCAGGTCTATGAGAAAAACCATTTTATAATACATCATTTTTATTTTTTGTTGGTTTTCTGTTGAATGTCACTTCACATCTCTTCAACTTACTTTAATTTTGTCAAGCTCTGAATCTTAGGAAACACTAATTTTCTTGAATATCTATCTGCCTGCCTGCCTGCCTGCCTGTCTGTCTGTCTGTCTGTCTGTCTCTCTGTCTGTCTGTCTGTCTGTCTGTCTGTCTGTCTGTCTGTCTGTCTATCTATGATAATTTTCTGCACCAGACTAATATTAATCTCCAGCTAGGGTACTGTTTAGTAATTGAGCATTAATATAAATTAGAACAACAGAAAATGTATACTTTGAATGTAGGCTTTAATCTGTGATGACGGATCTTAAGATTTAAAAATTAAAAACTTCAAAGTTTGGCATGAATTTTTCCTCAAGTTTTTTTAGCTCAATGTTCTTGTCAAGATTACATTAGTGTAGCTAAAGTTCTGGGAAGAGGTAGATACAATTTATTTTTAGAACAAGTTTACATTTATAGAAAAACTAGCCACCAAGTACAGAGAAGCTATATACCCCCTTCTCCCTACTATCTTATCTAACCAGTTTCTCTGATTATTAATATACTGTAACTCTGTGGTGCATTTCATATAATTGGTGAATTATTTATTATTAACTTCAGTGCATAGTTTAATTAGGATTCACTCTTTGTGTGCTACAGTTTCCTTAGTCTTGATATATGCACAGTGTCATGCATCTGTCATTACAGTATGATATACAATAGCTTCACTGTCCTAAAAATTGTACTATCCTCCTCTAATTCATTATTACCCTTCCCTCTGAACCCATCAGTTGTTCCCATTGCTCAAAACTTGCTCCAGTTATATCAAGCCTAACAGTCTTAGTTTTGTCGTTTCCCACAAGGGCCTAAATACCTTTAACAATAGCACCACAGAAAATGAAATACCTTGGAATTAATCTAACTAAAGAAGCCAAAGATCTATACAATGAAAATTACAGTACTCTGAAAAAAGAGATTGTAGGAGATTTTAGAAAATGGAAAGATAAGGGGCTGGGGAGATGGCTCAGTAGAATAAGTGCTTGCC